>NC_041383.1:609438537-609466306 GCF_002162155.2 Triticum dicoccoides
CGGTGGAGGGGTACCCGTGGAGGGGTGGTTGAACAGTAGCCGGTGGAGTAGCGCGTGGTGGAAGCTGGATGAACAGGAGCCCGTGGAGGCTGGAGGAGGTCGACGGTAGCCCATGGAGGCTGGAGGAGGTCGACGGTGGAGATGAACAGTATCTCGTGGAGTCCTGTTTTGCGGTACGCCACACCCCTCCCGATGAACAGGACCCCCGTTTCGACCGCAGCGCTCCAACACAAGTCCGTTTCGTCCGTTTTGCAGTACGCCACACATCTCCCGATCAACAGGACCCCCGTTTCGACCGTAGCGCTCCAACACAAGTCCGTTTCGTCCATTTTGCGGTACGCCACACCCCTCCCGATCAACAGGACCCCTGTTTTGACCGTAGGAGGTCCATTTCCTCCGTTTTGCGGTACGCCAGACCCATCCTGATCAACAGGATCCCGTTTCGAACGTGGCCAATCAAACACAAGGCCGTTTCCTCCGTTCTGCAGTACGTCAGGCCTCGTTTCCATTGCCTGTTTCGTCCAAGCCCTCCTGATGAACATGACCACGCATTCCGTTTTGACCCAGCCGGTTGGCTCCCACGCGTTCCGTTGCCTCTCGATGAACACGACGCATTCCGTTGCCTCCCCATGAACACGACGCATTCCGTTGCCTCCCCATGAACACGATGACGGCGTTGTTTATCTGTTCCGACCCAGCCATGTACGCGAGTGTATGCGCGAGTAGGCGTTTGAGACCCCGCCCGTATGTACACATGCATGGCCGTATTTTCTTTCTTGCACACTGGCTGCTGTACGTACGTGTACATGCTACGTGCATGCCTCTACTACGACACGTGCGCGCCTCTACATTGACCAGTATATATGTATGTACACGTTCGCGACCAGAATGACAATGCTACGTACACTTCGACCAGGTGGGTCCTGACTGTCAGGCACTTCCTTGCATGTGAAGATGTAGCTGGTGGGTCCCAGCAGTCAGGGGGGCGGATCGTTTTTTTTGCCCGGACGCACTTCCTTGCGTGCGAAGGTGTAGCTAGTGGGTCCCAGCAGTCAGGGGGGAAACGTTTTTTCGCAAAATACGGTGGCCCGTCTGGTGGGTCCCTGCTGTCAGGTGGAGGAATCATTATTTTCTGTGTAATAAGGAGGCACTTCCTTGCTGCGGCCGTGGACCCAGCTGCTAGCCTCTCCACGTACAGTCCACGTCCGACGGAAGTCGTTCCTTGACCACGTTGACCACGCCGCGCCGAGAGCACCAGGGCGGTGGACGACGGCGAGGCCTAGGAAGGGGACGACACGGAGCCGGGGAAGACGCGGCAGTGGATGCCCACGCGGAGAGGAGTATGAGGGTTCACTCGTTCGGCTGCGGTGTGAGGCTGCCATCGCCGCAGGGCCTGGCCAGCGGTGGGAATAGTAGGGGCAGTGAGGCCTCCGCGGCAGCACAGCCGGCCACGAGAGGCAGGAGCAGGCAGCACGACCGGCGCTGCTTTGGGCGGCTGGATCAAGAAGAGCAGAGGTTGAAGAAGCACTACGGCCGTTGGATGGACATCGTACGGTCACTGGAGCTAGAATCGTCCATATTGACTAAGTTAACAAAGCCCTCCGTCCTCGTCAACTTAGTAGGCCCACAAGTCAGCCTCCCACCAAGGTGGGTCCCAGCTAGCAGGGGGAGTATTCATTGTTTTGTGCGTAATAAGGAGGCACTTCCGGTGGGTCCGAGCTGACAACGGGGGGAACATTTTTTTCGCGAAATACGGTGGCCTGTCCGATGGGTCCCAGCAGCCAGGGGGAAACATTTTTTTCATGAAATAAGGTGGCCCGTTCGGTGGGTCCCTGCTGTCAGGTGGAGGAATAATTATTTTGTGCATAATAAGGAGGCACTTCCTTGTGGCCGTCGTGAACCCAGCTGTCAGCCTCTCCACGTACAGTACTCTTCCGATGGAAGTCGGTCGTTGTCCACGCCGTGCCGAGAGCACCAGGGCGGTGGACGACGGCGAGGCCTAGGAAGGGGACGAAGCGGAGCCGGGGAAGATGCAGCAGTGGAAGCCCGCGCGGAGAGGAATACGAGGGTTCACTGGTTCGGCTGCGGTGTGAGGCTGCCGTCGCCGCAGAATAACAGGGGGTGTGGGTGAGTGGAGGGATGGCCTGGCCAGCGGTGGGAGTAGTATGGGGGCGGTGAGGCCTCCGCGGAAGCACAGCCGGCCACGGGAGGCAAGAGCAGGCGGCACGACCGGCGCTGCTTTGGGCGGCTGGAGCAAGAAGACCAGAGGTTGAAGAAGCACTACGACTGTTGGATGGACATTGTACGATCACTGAAGCTAGAACCGTTTATATTGACTAAGTTGACAAAGCCCTTGGTACGCTCCAACTTAGTAGGCCCATAGGTCAGCCTCCGAAACGGTGTGCCCCAGATGTCAGGGGGAGGAATCATTTTTTGGCCAGCCGAAGCGAAGAATATCCGAGATTGAAGAAGAAGCACGACATCCGTTGGATAGACATCCAACGGCCACTGCTGCTAGAACCGTGTGTTGACTATAATAAGTTGACAAAGCCTTGCATACGCGTCAACTTAATTTTTTAGGGGACGCGTCACTTAGTAGGCCCACAAGTGTGTGGCAGAGAACTTATAGCCCATTTTCGTTTTGTAAGAATGTACAACCCATTTTTGAATTCTAATGGAATTTACAACAACCCATTTACAGTTTGTTAAAAGTGCATCCCATTTTCCAGCTAGGACAACGATTAATAATTTCAACCAACCGTTGAAGACAGAATTCAATGAAATTTCCCACATTTTGATGGGATCCGAAATTTTTTATCCCGAAATTTCTAGTCAGATTAAATATAAATTTGTATTACGTAAAAATCCAACGAAACATTGCACGTGCAACAATGAAAATTTAAGATTTTCAAAATCCATAAATAATATTTTATAAACTAATTTCGTGTTTGGTGCATTTTTTTATAGTTACTGTCCAATTTTTATAATTACATCCCATTTATTATTTTTTAAAGCCCATTTTCCTGTTAAGCCTAATGCATCCCTCCTAGGAAAGATTTGCAGCCCAGCGGGGCGGAGAATAACAAGTTGACCTTGCCTAGGTATTCCTCAAAAAAATGTATAGTTGGGCTAGCCATTTTCATCTTGAAAAAAATCAGTATCTGGGCTGGATATCTGGCCTGGGCTAGACGGGCCACAGCCCGCCCAGTTAATACCCTACTCTCCTCTGAACAACAACAAAATCATTGCCAAGAAAAACTCTACAGTGCTCACGCCTCAAAAACACAAATACTGCTCGAGTTGCTTGGTCCCAGCTGTCAACCGCACCTTGTGAAATTCTCTCGTTTATATTGACTACATAGATTGACAATGGTATGGGCTGTGATGTCAAGAAACCAGGAGAAAGCAAAAAAATATAGTTGTACATAATAAGGAGGCACCAACGTACATACAGTTATGGCCCTAGTGGGTCCCTAGTGTCATCCAGTCAAAATAAAGTCATCTCCTGAATCCTCATGTTCGTTGACGATGTTAACAATGCTCGGCGCCACGGCGAGCGCAACAACTCGAAGGACAACGGAGAGGGCCTCGCGGGCCCTACGGATGGTCTAATACAACGCCCGCTGCTCATTTAGGAAGCCAGGATCATCGGACACCTATGAGCACCTTCGAGAAACCGAGACGACATGAAATGGTAAGGCCGCGCATGGGAGCTCTGGTTTATTTCAAACCTGTATTAACATACAAGTGTAATTTACTCGTCATCGGAAACAACGCGTCAAATACAGGCGTAATTAAACCGAGGGCCCGAGGTCTGTAAGTAAAACCGGCCGGTTACGCGTGTAATTTGAGAGACTAGTGTATATTTTACGAGCACTACTATATGGACGACATTACCAGACGATACATGCACGACGTGCGTATCATGCCATCCACGGGCAAGGCTGAAACATCAGCTAACGGCTGGATTAATGATCGTCCGAGTGTCGTTCAAAGTTTTTATCATGTGTGAAGTACTTCCGATATTTTACTAGTTGAAGTCGACCAACCAAGCGCTTCGCCCGAGACCATCTGCTTTTATTTACAAGTGTCAGTTCTACAAGCGGTTTTGGTTGGAAAACGACGATCCAATCACGGCCTAATATCATGAGTTGGTCGGAAGATCATATGGTTTCACGTCTAACCTACCCGACTATCATATAGGCTATGAATGAAACATCAGACGATGAACTTCTTAAGCACAGAAACAACAGAAGAGGATGATCTTCTTAACAAGCAAATCACTGGCATTAGATCGACATGCAAAACAATACGAAGCATTATTCTCAGGAGGCACGGTGAACAGCTCATGATGCCGCATGCCACAACATTCCAAGCTCAACTTTGCAATCAAACACAAGGTCTGCCATTACATAGACAATATTCAAAACAAACTCTTAACACAGGAATATCTCAACAGAGTAACTATTTACTTCTAAACTGAACACAAGAATAGGAAAAAACACTCGACGCTGCTCACAGCAAGGGCGTCCCACTCAAAAATATCAAATGCATGTCTTCTGGCTAACATCAATGAGCAAATTTTGACAAGGTTTTCCAATTCCAATATATTAAACTAACGTCTTCTTGCTAACATCAATGATTAAACTTTGACAAGCTTTTCCCATTCAAAATATGTAATGCTTATGATAGTGGAGTCCTGTCGTAGCTTCTTGTACTTGTTTGGGCACTTTTTGCCCAGGGCACTCCACGTGTTGTTTAATTGCCAATGCTCTCTGCAGACTAGTCATGTCACCAGCGTCTAATAATACTCTGTAAAGCTTCTCGGTCATTCCTTCTGTAATGTAGCGCAAACAGTGACTGCTTCTTTCTGCAAAGTGGAATGACCAACTGGACCCAGTAATGCAGCAGTTGCCTTGGACACATTGGCTCCTTTTGTGCAGTTCAACTAAAATCGAAGTCGGAATAAAAGCGAGCTTTAATTTTGATATCCCTGTAAGCAACAATAGGTATAAGGGAAACAATTACTAAGAAATAATGGTTGCTGACTTGTACTCCCAGAAGAAAAGCATCTACTGGTCTACTTTATCTTAATGGGAAACAAACCAGGAGAGTAGCAATTCTCCATCAGTGTGATTCATTCATATTGACTGAGACATTATCTTAGCTATGCCTTGTTTCAACATGTATAAAGAACGACAAAGCAGAAAAGTACCATTCCTAAAACAATGCAACTGATTCATTTTAACAGAGACATTATCTTTACAATACCTTGGTTAAACATGTAGAAAGAACTACAAAGCAGGATAGTACCATTCCTAACAAGTGTTGCAGTTTTGAACTAAGATTCAGTAGTTAATTAATTCTGAGAGTGGCATTGCTTAATTTTACCAGTGGCATTAGATTAACGAAAAGCATAAACAGTTCCAGGGGAGAGTGGGCGCAACAAGAATATGTGCTTCCGTCTACTTATAAAGGGGGTGATGCAGAGTTTGTTGTAACAAAGCAACAAGCATCATGTCTGGGTTGGTCCCATTTTTGTTCACTACTTAATGGGAAAAGACAGCAATACAATAGCTTCAATTCAACATTTATTTAAAACAGTATCAATACAAGTAGCACAACATCTCAAAGCACACTGTACAATCATGTGGATGAAGGCCTATACTGACCTTTCATGAGACCACCATGATAAAATACGAATCTGCCAACACGAATAGGAAATCCAATCTCGTTTTGTGCAGTTGCACTGAAATCAAGCAAAGTGTTTCGCGTAGCGAAGCAAAATGTCGCAATAGAAACGAGTTGAATAGATATCCCTATTTAAACAGAGGCAAAAAAGGAATCAATTACTGGCTAATAAAGGAGGATGAAACATGCGGCCACAAAAATGGTAATCCCACCAATCCCTAACAAGTGTTGCAGTTTTGAAATAAGATTCAGTAGTTAATTCTGAGAGTGACATCAATTACTGGCTTATAAAGGGGGTGATGCCGAATTTGTTGTAACAAAGCAACAAACATCATATCTGGGTTGGTCCCATTTTTGTTCACTACTTAATGGGAAAAGACAGCAATACAATAGCTTCAATTCAACATTTATTTAAAATAGTACCAAAACAAGTAGCACAACATCTCAAAGCACACTGCACATCATGTGGATGATACCAAGATTTGAAACAACTTGCCACAAAGACTGGAAACAAATCTTGATCTCCTTTTGTGCAGTTCCACCAAAATTAAGCAAACTCACCGGTGTGACATTCAAGTTGAACTGCACAAAACACTCTTAAAACATAAGTGTTTCGAGTAGCGAAGCAAAATTTCGCAATAGCAACAAGTTGAATCGATACCCCTGTTTTAACAGAGGCAAAAAAGGAAGCAATTACTTGCGGATAAAGGAGGATGAAACAAACGGTGACAGAAAGAAGCATCTAACTTATCTTGGATGGAAAACAAAGTAGGATAATAGCATTTCTAAAACGGTTGCATTGATTCATATTAACAGAGATATTATCTTGAAACATCATTCATTAAAAAATGTAATTTACTTTTAACAGTGAAATTGCTTCAATTTTCTAGCGGCATTCTTAGATTAACAACAGCAAAATAGATGTATGAGACATGCCAGCACCATGTGCATCCACACGTATAAATGGGTGATGCAGAGTATGTAGCCAAGCAGCATATATGCGTTGGTCCCATATTTGTTCTCTTTGAACCTTTTTCCTATGTGAGGGCAGCAAATCTAGTCCTGCACAAACTACCCGACCCCCCAGTTTCTTTCCCTTTTCAACAAAGAGATCAGTTCCTTACAGATGTGTGTACTGGGTTACCCCTTTTTCCCTTTTCGACCAATAAAGCGGCTGGATAGCCAGTCTATACTACTTTCCGCCCCTCATTTCCTCATTGAACCACGTCCTAGATTCTTGCTCCAGCCCACCGCACCCTTCTTTCCTCTTTGAACCAAGACCTAGATTCGACTACAGATTGAAAAAGATCCACATGCAGCTAGAGCAACGACGATTTCAAAGAAACTTATACCTTAGGGTCGTTGGGATGTGGCAAGGCGTGTGGCGGGAGGCCAGATCTTCCCACACTATGTATAGCAGCAAGGAAGAAGGGGTCGGTGGCCCTCCCGCACAGGCGCTGGGTGAAAGAGAACAACGCAGTCGGTAGTGGATTGCCTCCCTCGCCGAAGGCAATAGAGTGAACGCTGCACCTCCTCCCCTTCCCAGTGCGACGGGATACAGACGCCTCCTTCACCAGCTGTGAGGGGGGAGAGAGAGACAAGAGGCCAACGTAGTCTTGTTTAGATCTGGTGAAGAGAGGGTGAGAGACTGTGAATATAGCAAACCCTAGCAAATGAACACTGAGCCTCCAGCGTGTATACATATATGTAGTGTGGCGAGAGTGTGGAGAGTGCAAATCCTAACGAACAAGCGCTGAGGCTCCAGCTTATATATATACTACTGTAGTATGGACTGAGATCCGGTGCCTTCACTACACCTGCTTTTGGCTGTATGACAGGTGAGCCAGCCACATTTTGGGCCCACCTGTCATAAACCCAAAGGCAGGTGCACTAAGTCAATGAAGCTGCGTCCATATAGTACTCTCATGTATACGACTAATATATAGTGGAGTGGTTTTCTTATTCTCTCCATAACAATCATTTTAAATTGTGTAAGTACGAAACGAAACTCTTTATTTAATGTACAGTGAAGAAAACTACTA
The DNA here is from genome assembly GCF_002162155.2 of Triticum dicoccoides. NCBI lineage: Eukaryota > Viridiplantae > Streptophyta > Magnoliopsida > Poales > Poaceae > Triticum > Triticum dicoccoides. Next base: position 609,446,271 of record NC_041383.1, read on the forward strand.
CTACTTCCGATGAACTAACGATCCATGCCGACGCGTCCTGGTCGCACTTCCTGTCCTTCACGTGTGGTACACTACCCTCCCTTAAGTGAACAACCACACATGCGCCAAATTATCAGAAACATGTGAGAGTGTGTACAAATAAAGAATTTTAATTTCAATTATCGGAAAGGTTTGAGAGTATTACAGAGGTTGACTTCAGTCAAATCTAATATGCGGAGTAAATAAAAATGGAGGGCTACTACGTCCTTCCGGGTTTTTAGTCCACACCATTTTTAAATCAATGTTAATAGCTGGACAAATAAAATTACAGGTAAGCCGGAGACAAAGTTGTGAGAAGGCTTAGAAATCAATACAAAACTTATGCTCTTAGTACCAACGTCGATCCTTCTTCGAGGAAACATTTGGTTCATAGCCAATTGTGTGATAAAATTGCACCAATGTGAAAGACGACTGCGTCTCCAACGCAACCAAGGTGAACTGACGAAGGATATCATCTTTGTGTGTAACAAGCAAAGAGCACTGATGGAAGACAACTTGTTTTTCATTGAAAATCGATCAGCTTCACCAGCCGACGCAACCATGAGGCGCAACCATGAGCATCGATAGGTCATCATGGTGATGCATCATCCATTTGGCATCAAGTTTGGGTGAGGCACCTATGAAGTTCGACAAATCCTCACTGTGGTCTGTTTCTTCTTAGTAATCAAGCTCGAGGAAGGAAGAACAACGTGGCAGAGGACAGTGAGGCGGAACAACAATGGCCATCCAATTTTGTGCAGTTCCACTAAAATTGAGGAAGACATGCCCGGGTATGGAGATACGCAACGCTGTTTCCAAAAATATATAAAAAAGGATATAGTGTTCTTACTTTGTTTTATAAGATTAGCAACGACATCTCAATTGTCAATAAGAATTAATGAAAAGTACACCAACAAACAGAAGCATCATAATTATCTTGATGGGAACTAAACCAGGATACCCGAGAAAAAAAGCATTTCTTCATTTAACCAGTGATAGTACTACCACCATATGGACAATGACCACACAACCACCATGTACTTTTTGTCGAAACAACATGTATACCTCCACCGAGGCATAAATCAGGACAACTTTTCGAGTGGCATTTCCTCTATAATAGTACTAGCAGGTGATGTTGGACCAGCCGACGAACCCTAGCTACTATGCATGGGGAGTTGGGGAGTAGTCGCATAAAAGAAAACCCGCACGCAGCGACCTGGGGAGCTGGACCAGTACAAGAAGTTATACCTCAGGTGGGCGAGATGTCGTTTAGGCGGGCGGACGGGATCTTCCCACACGATGGCAGTGAACAAGGGCGCGGAGGATCTTCGTCCACGCCAGCGCCGGCTCCGAGAGGATGGTGCCCATCGGCTTCCTCCGTCGCCGATGGCGACAATGTCAGTGCTGCACCTCCTCACCTCCCGCAGTGGACGGGATTCGGCCGGATCTATGACCACTGGTGAGGAGAGAGATAGAGTGGACACTGTCATCTTGTTTTGATATGGAGAGGGTGAGAGAGCGAGACGCGAGAAACTCTATCGAACAAGAGGCTATAATGGAGTAAAAAAATCTCTCCATAGCAGTGGTCTTAAATAGAATACGCGCGTTCCCGGAAAAAAGAAATGAAAACCGGCGGACAATTTTTTAAGGGTCTGTCTAGGACACATCTAGATGTGACATAGTTATGTCACATCTAAGTTGATGTCCACTCTGTTTGTGGTCTATTTTTTTGTCCTAGTTTTTTTTGTTTCTTGTTGCTACATTATATACTTGTGGGAGCTTAGATGTGATATCCTTAAATAACATCTAGATGTGAATTAGACAAACTGATTTTCTAACGTGCCAAGAAAGAAAACTCGATCAAAAACACGCCCCCGCTTCCAGGTCGCGAGAGTCGTCGCGCACACACACATAGACATAGACATGTGTATCTGTGTTTACGTAAAATTCCATTTCTATCTCCATCTCCAATCATATTTGTCCAACTGGCACATTATTTATGTTGTTAATTATATACGCAGCAATATTAACGTACATCATCTCTTGTTTGCGGATGTCCGGACCACTGCCACGGCCGGTCCTGACCAACCCGAACCCTCTTCATCACCCACGCGTGCTTCCCGCCCAAAACGGTCAGTGCCGCATTCATGCCCGGCCAGAGCAGACGCGACCACTCACTGGCGCCGGCATTGAAGCGGCGCGCCGGCCGAGAGAGCATCGCCCGCGCCGCTTCCGGGTGCACGCGGCTGCTCCGCGTTCAAAGGTCACAATAGCCAGCTACAACATGCATGTAAAAAGTTCTTGGGAGTCCGTGCTACAGCTAGCTATCCTCCCCAACTCGTCAATCTCTTCCAGTAGTGCTAGTACTCCATGGCATGATCCATCGACAAGCAGGTGGGAAAGTTATCGTATACTCGGTTTGCGGTGAGTGGCATGTCGAGTGACCGTGTGGGGTTGAGTCGTGGAGGAGGGTGAGACACGAACACGACATACGTGATTTAAACGTTGGTTTTGCTCGATGGCACGATCCAACGAAACGAAACATTGGTTTCTCTCCGTTTCCATTTTTTCTCTGAAAAAACGGAAACTTTCCACTCCATTTTCATTCCTATTCCAACATTACCCCGTTACAACATTCCATCAAATATAAACGAAAACTAACACGCATGCTGATGCATCTCAATGATTCATAGATCATAGCCAATATTTACTTCACAACTAAAGAAAAAAGTTGTGAGAGCGTGTACGGAAGAAAAACTACTGATGGGGTCACTACGACTTAAATCCTAAACCCTAAACATGATTTAATTTCCTGGCCAGGTAGAACCTGTCGAAGGAAAGACAGCTGGCACCCTCGGATCATACGATGCTTTTGTGCAGTTCCACTAAAATCGACCTGAGCATCCCTGATGGCAAAGATATTGAAGAAGTGTGATTAGAATAATAGTACTGGCACTAGTTCATGAGACATAAACTCATCACAAGTAGAAGCCGTTAGAAGTAGAGAAAGATCGACATGGAGATGGAGCTATGGTAGTGGAGCAAGCCGTCTCCAAAAGGAAGATGGACTACTTGGGACGTCGGGCTGTAGCTAGAAGGGCGGTTGGGACGCAACATCGGCCCATACCATGGTGACCCCCGATTGGGACGCACCGACTGTGGGTTTTCTCCCTCGCCGATGTCGACCGCGTCTACGTAGAACATTGTTCCCTTCCTCCAGCTGCGGGATCAGGCCCGTCGTTCTATGCTTGTGAAGAGAGCAACCTAAGCAAGCAGGCTTGTAGCTTAGGCTCCTGCTAGTGTATATATAGTGGTTTTATTTTTCTCCCCATATCGACCATTTTATATTGCGTACGTGTCATTCAAGAGTGAAATGACGGTTGCTTCTTCCGACTAACTTACTGTGTGATTTGACTGCTCCTTAGTGGCCCCTACACGTACTCCCCCTACGTGTATGCAACAGTCACACGTACACATGGACGCAAAAACGTGCACGACGCCCTAATGCATGCATGTCCGAGCACACGAGGGAACACACACGGTCACACTCAAGTGCTCAACCTACACGTGCATGCACGCACATACTCAGTCAGGGTGAGCTAGTGACTGTATTGTTGGGGAACGTTGCAGAAAATTAAAACTTTTCCTACAGTTTCACCAAGATCCATCTATGAGTTCATCCAAGCAACGAGTCAAGGGAGTGAGTTTGCATCTACATACCACTTGTAGATCGCGTACGGAAGCGTTCGAGGGAGCGGTGATGATGGAGTCGTACTCGACGTGATTCAGATCACCGATGACCAAGTGCTGAACGGACAGCACCTCCGCGTTCAACACACGTACGGTAAGGGCGACGTCTCCTCCGTCTTGATCCAGGAAGGAGGAAGGAGAGGTTGAGGAAGACAGCTCCAACGGCAGCACGACAGCGTGGTGTTGTTGGTGCAGCAGTACTCCGACAGGGCTTCGCCAAGCACGTACGGAGGAGGAGAGGTGTTGGGGAGGGGAGGGGCTGCGCCTTGGCTTAGGTGTTCAGCCCTCCCCTCACCCCTCTATTTATAGGGGAAGGGGCAAGGGGGGCCGGCCCCTCTAGATGGGATCTAGAGGGGGGGCGGCGGCCAGGGAGGGGGACTTGCCCCCCAAGCAAGGGGGGCGCCCCCTCTAGGGTTCCCCCCCCAACCCTAGGCGCATTGGCCCAAGGGGGGGGCACCCAGCCCTCCAGGGGCTGGCTCATGCCCCACGCAGCCCATGTGGCCCCTCGGGAGGGGTGGCCCCTCCCGGTGGACCCCCAGAACCCTTCTGGTGGCCCCGGTACAATACCGATATGCCCCCGAAACCTTCCGGTGTCCGTTTGACAACTTCCCATATATAAATCTTTACCTCCGGACCCTTCCGGAACTCCTCGTGACGTCCGAGATCTCATCCGGGACTCCGAACAACATTCGGTATTCACATACAAGTCTTCCTAATAACCCTAGCGTCACCAAACCTTAAGTGTGTAGACCCTACGGGTTCGGGAGACATGCAGACATGACCGAGACGGCTCTCAGGTCAATAACCAACAGCGGGATCTGGATACCCATGTTGGCTCCCACATGCTCCTCGATGATGTCATCGGATGAACCACGATGTCGAGGATTCAAGCAACCCCGTATACTATTCCCTTTGTCAATCGGTACGTTACATGCCCGAGACTCGATCGTCGGTATCCCAATACCTTGTTCAGTCTCGTTACCGGCAAGTCACTTTACTCGTACCGTAATGCATGATCCCGTGACCAAACATTTGGTCACTTTGAGCTCATTATGATGATGCACTACCGAGTGGGCCCAGTGATACCTCTCCGTCATATGGAGTGACAAATCCCAGTCTCGATCCGTGTCAACCCAACAGACACTTTCGGAGATACCTGTAGTGCACCTTTATAGTCACCCAGTTACGTTGTGACATTTGGTACACCCAAAGCACTCCTACGGTATCCGGGAGTTACACGATCTCATGGTCTAAGGAAGAGATACTTGACATTGAAAAAACTCTAGCAAAACGAACTACACAATCTTGTGCTATGCTTAGGATTGGGTCTTGTCCATCACATCATTCTCCTAATGATGTGATCCCGTTGTCAATGACATCCAATGTCCATAGTCAGGAAACCATGACTATCTGTTGACCAACGAGCTAGTCAACTAGAGGCTCACCAGGGACGTATTGTGGTCTATGTATTCACACATGTATTACGATTTCCGAATAATACAATTATAGCATGAATAAAAGACAATTATCATGAACAAGGAAATATAATAATAATGCTTTTATTATTGCCTCTAGGGCATATTTCCAACAGTCTCCCACTTGCACTAGAGTCAATAATCTAGTTACATTGTGATGAATCGAACACCCATAGAGTTCTGGTGTTGATCATGTTTTGCTCGCGAGAGAGGTTTAGTCAACGGATCTGCGACATTCAGATCCGTATGTACTTTGCAAATATCTATGTCTCCATCTTGAACATTTTCATGGATGGAGTTGAAACAATGCTTGATGTTCCTGGTCTTCTTGTGAAACCTCGGCTCCTTGGCAAGGGCAATAGCTCCAGTGTTGTCACAGAAGAGTTTGATCGGCCCCGATGCATTGGGTATGACTCCTAGGTCGGTGATGAACTCCTTCACCCAAATTGCTTCATGCGCTGCCTCCGAGGCTGCCATGTACTCTGCTTCACATGTAGATCCCGCCACGACGCTCTGCTTGCAGCTGCACCAGCTTACTGCTCCACCATTCAACATATACACGTATTCGGTTTGTGACTTAGAGTCATCCAGATCTGTGTCGAAGCTAGCGTCGACGTAACCCTTTACGATGAGCTCTTCGTCACCTCCATAAACGAGAAACATGTCCTTTGTCCTTTTCAGGTACTTTAGGATATTCTTGACCGCTGTCCAGTGTTCCTTGCCGGGATTACTTTGGTACCTTCCTACCAAACTTACGGCAAGGTTTACATCAGGTCTGGTACACAGCATGGCATACATAATAGATCCTATGGCTGAGGCATAGGGGATGACGCTCATCTCTTCTTTATCTTTTGCCGTGGTCGGGCATTGAGCCGAGCTCAATCTCACACCTTGCAATACAGGCAAGAACCCCTTCTTGGACTGATCCATTTTGAACTTCTTCAAAATCTTATCAAGGTATGTGCTTTGTGAAAGACCTATGAGGCGTCTCGATCTATCTCTATAGATCTTGATGCCTAATATATAAGCAGCTTCTCCAAGGTCCTTCATTGAAAAACACTTATTCAAGTAGGCCTTAATGCTGTCCAAGAATTCTATATCATTTCCCATCAAAAGTATGTCATCTACATATAACATGAGAAATGCTACAGAGCTCCCACTCACTTTCTTGTAAATGCAGGCTTCTCCATAAGTCTGCATAAACCCAAACGCTTTGATCATTTCATCAAAACGAATATTCCAACTCCGAGATGCTTGCACCAGCCCATAAATGGATCGCTGGAGCTTGCATACTTTGTTAGCATTCTTAGGATCGACAAAACCCTCCGGCTGCATCATATACAGTTCTTCCTTAAGATGCCCGTTAAGGAATGCCGTTTTGATGTCCATCTGCCATATCTCATAATCATAGTATGCTGCAATTGCTAACATGATTCGGACGGACTTAAGCTTCGCTACGGGAGAGAAAGTCTCATCGTAGTCAATCCCTTGAACTTGCCGATAACCCTTAGCGACAAGTCGAGCTTTATAGATGGTGACATTACCATCCGCGTCCGTCTTCTTCTTAAAGATCCATTTGTTTTCTATCGCTCGCCGATCATCGGGCAAGTCAGTCAAAGTCCATACTTTGTTTTCATACATGGATTCCATCTCGGATTTCATGGCTTCTAGCCATTTGTTGGAATCTGGGCCCGCCATCGCTTCTTCATAGTTCGAAGGTTCACCGTTGTCGAACAACATCATTTCCAGGACAGGGTTGCCGTACCACTCTGGTGCGGAACGTGTCCTTGTGGACCTACGAAGTTCAGTAGCAACTTGATCCGAAGTACCTTGATCATCATCATTATTTTCCTCTTCAGTTGGTGTAGGCATCACAGGAACATTTTCCTGAGCTGCACTACTTTCCCGTTCAAGAGGTAGTACTTCATCGAGTTTTACTTTCCTCCCACTTACTTCTTTCGAGAGAAACTCTTTTTCCAGAAAGGATCCGTTCTTGGCAACAAAGATCTTGCCCTCGGATCTTAAGTAGAAGGTATACCCAATGGTTTCTTTAGGGTATCCTATGAAGACACATTTTTCCGACTTGGTTTCGAGCTTTTTAGGTTGAAGTTTCTTGACATAAGCATCGCATCCCCAAACTTTTAGAAACGACAGCTTAGGTTTCTTCCCAAACCATAATCCATACGGTGTCGTCTCAATGGATTTAGATGGTGCCCTATTTAAAGTGAATGTAGCTGTCTCTAGAGCGTATCCCCAAAATGATAGCGGTAAATCAGTAAGAGACATCACAGATCGCACCATATCCAATAGAGTGCGATTACGACGTTCGGACACACCGTTTCATTGAGGTGTTCCAGGCGGCGTGAGTTGTGAAACGATTCCACATTTTCTTAAGTGTGTACCAAATTCGTGACTTAAATATTCTCCTCCACGATCCGATCGTAAGAATTTTATCTTTCGGTCATGTTGATTCTCTACTTCATTCTGAAATTCCTTGAACTTTTCAAATGTCTCAGACTTGTGTTTCATCAAGTAGACATACCCATATCTACTCAAGTCATCTGTGAGAGTGAGAACATAACGATATCCTCCACGAGCCTCAACACTCATTGGACCGCACACATCGGTATGTATGATTTCCAACAAGTTGGTTGCTCGCTCCATTGTTCCGGAGAACGGACTCTTGGTCATTTTGCCCATGAGGCATGGTTCGCATGTGTCAAATGATTCATAATCGAGAGACTCCAAAAGTCCATCAGCATGGAGCTTCTTCATGCGCTTGACACCAATGTGACCAAGGCGGCAGTGCCACAAGTATGTGTGACTATCGTTATCAAGTTTACATCTTTTGGTATTCACGCTATGAATATGTGTAACATTACGTTCGAGATTCATTAAGAATAAACCATTGACCATCGGAGCATGACCATAAAACATATCTCTCATATAAATAGAACAACATTATTCTTGGATTTAAATGAGTAGCCATCTCGCATCAAACGAGATCCAGATACAATGTTCATGCTCAAACTTGGCACTAAATAACAATTATTGAGGTTTAAAACTAATCCAGTAGGTAAATGTAGAGGTAGCGTGCCGACGGCGATCATCGACCTTGGAACCATTCCCGACGTGCATCGTCACCTCGTCCTTCGCCAGTCTCCTCTTATTCCGCAGCTCCTGCCGTGAGTTACAAATATGAGCAACGACACCGGTATCAAATACCCAGGAGTTACTACGAGTACTGGTAAGGTACACATCAATTACATGTATATCAAATATACCTTTGGTGTTGCCGGCCTTCTTATCCACTAAGTATTTGGGGCAGTTCCGCTTCCAGTGACCCTTCCCCTTGCAATAAAAGCACTCAGTCTCAGGCTTGGGTCCATTCTTTGACTTCTTCCCGGCAGCTGGCTTACCGGGCGCGGCAACATCTTCGCCGTCCTTCTTGAAGTTCTTCTTACCCTTTCCCTTCTTGAACTTAGTGGTCTTATTGACCATCAACACTTGATGTTCTTTCTTGATTTCAACCTCTGCTGACTTCAGCATCGAGAATACTTCAGGAATGGTCTTCACCATCCCCTGCATATTGTAGTTCATCACAAAGCTCTTGTAGCTTGGTGGGAGCGACTGAAGGATTCTGTCAATGACCGCCTCATCCGGGAGGTTAATATCCAGCTGGGACAGGCGGTTGTGCAACCCAGACATTTTGAGTATGTGCTCACTGACAGAACTATTTTCCTCCATCTTGCAACTATAGAACTTGTCAGAGACTTCATATCTCTCGACACGGGCATGAGCTTGGAAAACTAGTTTCAGCTCCTCGAACATCTCATATGCTCCGTGTTGCTCAAAACGCTTTTGGAGCCCCGGTTCTAAGCTGTAAAGCATGCCGCACTGAACGAGGGAGTAATCATCAACACGAGACTGCCAAGCATTCATAATGTCTTGGTTCTTTGGGACGAGAGCATCACCTAGCGGTCCTTCTAGGACATATTGTTTCCTGGCACCTATGAGGATGATCCTCAGGTTCCGGACCCAGTCCGTATAGTTGCTGCCATCATCTTTTAGCTTGGTTTTCTCTAGGAACGCGTTGAAGTTCATGTTGACATGAGCGTTGGCCATTTGATCTACAAGACATATTTTGCAAAGGTTTTAGACTAAGTTCATGATAATTAAGTTCATCTAATCAAATTAATATAATGAACTCCCACTCAGATTAGACATCCCTCTAGTCATCTAAGTGTTACACGATCCGAGTCAACTAGGCCGTGTCCGATCATCACGTGAGACGGACTAGTCATCGTCGGTGAACATTCTCATGTTGATCGTATCTTCCATACGACTCGTGTTCGACCTTTCGGTCTCCGTGTTCCGAGGCCATGTCTGTACATGCTAGGCTCGTCAAGTTAACCCTAAGTGTTTTGCATGTGTAAACTGTCTTACACCCGTTGTATGTGAACGTAAGGATCTATCACACCCGATCATCACGTGGTGCTTCGAAACGACGAACTTTAGCAACGGTGCACAGTTAGGGGAGAACACTTCTTGAAATTTTTGTAAGGGATCATCTTATTTACTACCGTCGTTCTAAGTAAACAAGATGCATAAACATAATAAACATCACATGCAATTATATAATAGTGACATGATATGGCCAATATCATATAGCTCCTTCGATCTCCATCTTCGGGGCTCCATGATCATTTTTGTCACCGCCATGACACCATGATCTCCAACATCATGATCTCCATCATCATGTCTTCATGAAGTTGTCACGCCAACGACTACTTCTACTTCTATGGCTAACGCGTTTAGCAATAAAGTAAAGTAATTTACATGGCGTTCTTCAATGACACGCAGGTCATACAAAAAATAAAGACAACTCCTATGGCTCCTGCCGGTTGTCATACTCATCGACATGCAAGTCGTGATTCCTATTACAAGAACATGATCTCATACATCACAATATATCATTCATCATTCATCACAACTTCTGGCCATATCACATCACATGACAATTGCTGCAAAAACAAGTTAGACGTCCTCTAATTGTTGTTGCATCTTTTACGTGGCTGCAATTGGGTTCTAGCAAGAACGTTTTCTTACCTACGAATAACCACAGCGTGATCTTGTCAATTTCTATTTACCCTTCATAAGGACCCTTTTCATCGAATCCGCTTCAACTAAAGTGGGAGAGACAGACACCCGCCAGCCACCTTATGCAACTAGTGCATGTTAGTCGGTGGAACCGGTCTCACGTAAGCGTACGTGTAAGGTTGGTCCGGGCCGCTTCATCCCACAATACCGCTGAAGCAAGATAAGACTAGTAGCGGCAAGCAAGTTGACAAGATCTACACCCACAACAAAATTGTGTTCTACTCGTGCAATAGAGAACTACGCATAGACCTAGCTCATGATGCCACTGTTGGGGAACGTTGCAGAAAATTAAAATTTTTCCTACGGTTTCACCAAGATCCATCTATGAGTTCATCCAAGCAACGAGTCAAGGGAGTGAGTTTGAATCTACATACCACTTGTAGATCGCGTACGGAAGCGTTTGAGGGAGCGGTGATGATGGAGTCGTACTCGACGTGATTCAGATCACCGATGACCAAGTGCTGAACGGACAGCACCTCCGCGTTCAACACACGTACGGTACGGGCGATGTCTCCTCCGTCTTGATCCAGCAAGGAGGAAGGAGAGGTTGAGGAAGACATCTCCAATGGCAGCACGACGGCGTGGTGTTGTTGGTGCAGCAGTACTCCGACAGGGCTTCGCCAAGCACGTACGGAGGAGGAGAGGTGTTGGGGAGGGGAGGGGCTGCGCCTCGGCTTAGGTGTTCAGCCCTCCCCTCACCCCTCTATTTATAGGGGAAGGGGCAAGGGGGGCCGGCCCCTCTAGATGGGATCTAGAGGGGGGGCAGCGGCCAGGGAGGGGGGACTTGCCCCCCAAGCAAGGGGGGCGCCCCCTCTAGGGTTCCCCCCAACCCTAGGCGCATGGGCCCAAGGGGAGGGGGGGCGCCCAGCCCTCCAGGGGCTGGCTCCTGCCCCACGCAGCCCATGTGGCCCCCCGGGAGGGGTGGCCCCTCCTGGTGGACCCCCGGAACCCTTCCGGTATCCCCGGTACAATACCGATATGCCCCCAAAACCTTCCGGTGTCCGTTTGACAACTTCCCATATATAAATCTTTACCTCCGGACCCTTCCGAAACTCCTCGTGACGTCCGGGATCTCATCCGGGACTCCAAACAACATTCGGTATTCACATACAAGTCTTCCTAATAACCCTAGCGTCACCGAACCTTAAGTGTGTAGACCCTACGGGTTCGGCAGACATGCAGACATGACCGAGACGGCTCTCAGGTCAATAACCAACAGCGGGATCTGGATACCCATGTTGGCTCCCACATGCTCCTCGATGATGTCATCGGATGAACCACGATGTCGAGGATTCAAGCAACCCCGTATACTATTCCCTTTGTCAATCGGTAAGTTACATGCCCGAGACTCGATCGTCGGTATCCCAATACCTCGTTCGGTCTCGTTACCGGCAAGTCACTTTACTCGTACCGTAATGCATGATCCTGTGACCAAACACTTGGTCACTTTGAGCTCATTATGATGATGCACTACCGAGTGGGCCCAGTGATACCTCTCCGTCATACGGAGTGACAAATCCCAGTCTCGATCCGTGTCAACCCAACAGACACTTTCGGAGATACCTGTAGTGCACCTTTATAGTCACCCAGTTACGTTGTGACGTTTGGTACACCCAAAGCACTCCTACGGTATCTGGGAGTTACACGATCTCATGGTTACTTGACATTGAAAAAACTCTAGCAAAACGAACTACACGATCTTGTGCTATGCTTAGGATTGGGTCTTCTCCATCACATCATTCTCCTAATGATGTGGTCCCGTTGTCAATGACATCCAATGTCCATAGTCAGGAAACCATGACTATCTGTTGACCAACGAGCTAGTCAACTAGAGGTTCACCAGGGACGTATTGTGGTCTATGTATTCACACATGTATTACGATTTCCGGATAATACAATTATAGCATGAATAAAAGACAATTATCATGAACAAGGAAATATAATAATAATGCTTTTATTATTGCCTCTAGGGCATATTTCCAACATGTATAAACACCGGAAAATATATATATTGAACGCAATGAGCGTATTATGAAGTCCACTGACCGTATTTTTACAAATATACACTGACAGATAGTGTATTTGTCTCGTTTGAAATTAAGCCATATTAACCGGAGAGGAGGCAGTATGGACTAGCATTACTTTGCTATGTCCCGTCAACTTGCCGAACGAGGAGAAGGTTGCAGGACGGGAGAAGCTTGCACGCGGTGGCTCGCAGGACAAGGAGAAACTTTTGACTAATGCAAGCTCTCCCTCGCTCAGGCGGTGGATGTGCAACAGTTAATTTGGTGTCAGATTGCCAGAAGCATACACTATACTACTAGTGCTATTATTGTTCGACTTCCCGAATAGGCGAACAACCAAGCGCAAAGTTTACTAGTAGTACTAGTACTACTACTATAGTCTATAAAGGTATGTACTATACTAGTACTAGGAACCAGATGGAGGAGCGTCTGCACTCTTATTATAACTTTAAAATGTGATAAAGCAATCTTCAACACATTTGGTTCTCTTCGAGGGTTCTCACATGTGATAATGGAAGTTGATTGCATGGAACACTCGCCACAATTCTCGCTTAATTCTGGCTCATATCATGTTACAAATAGTAGCGCTCAGTAACATTTCCTCTTTTTTTGTTATTCAGCATGTAAACAGGTCAGCAAACCTTGCGGCGCATCTTCGTACGAACCGTGCTTGCTGCACTTTGAATGTGGCCGAGAGCTGGCTTGATGAAACACCTTGCTTCCTACTTCTTTTTTTGTAGGGTACCTCGCTTCCTAGTGACCAGTGTCTTGGCTGATCGTCCTAAGAATGCTTATATATGAATAAAGCTCTCTCATTTACCCGCAAAAAAGATTAAGCCATATTAACCGGAAAGGAGGGAGTATGGACTAGCACTACTTTTTGGTGTGTCCCGTCAACTCGCAGAAAGAGGAGAAGCTTGCAGGACAAGGTGAAGCTCGCCTACGCCTTTTGACTAATGCAACCTACCCTCGGTGGACATGCATCAGTCCATTCGGTGTCAGATTGTCAGAGGCATACACTATAGTACCCAACATGCGGAGTACCATCATTGTTCGACTTCACGAAGAGGCGAAGAGCCAAGCGCAGTAGTACGAGTAGTACTCCCTCCGTCTAGGTGTGTAAGTCATCTTACGAAAACCAAATAATCCCAAAACACTTAGGCACGATGCATTAATTTCTACTTTGTTTCTTGTTTCTTGACATATCAACCAATAAGAGATGAGGGGTGTGCATGCTTTTAATGACTTGAGACTACTAAACACGACATGCAGTGGTTAGATCATTGCATGCAATGCTATTAATTAGCAAATAAACATTAAGGTCTCTCGTTTTCCCCTCCTCCTTGGTCACGGTGCACAGCCTAAGATGACTTACTCACCTAGACGGAGGGAGTACTACTATTAGAACCGCATGGTGGAGCGTATGTACTCTTATTTTTTTTACCTATGATAAAGTACACGTTTATTCCGGAGAAGGGCAGAAAACGACAACCCAACATGTAATGAATGATATCGATCAACCAACCATGCTCAAATATATCTTGGCCTCCGTGCGAGACCGTCTGTGTGTTCTCGCTCCTCGTCTCTCTCAAGGAACGGCGGGTTGGCTCGTTGCCGTCAATTGAGATCGGTTTGCTCACACTCCTATCCCACATATCAGTGATATGCCAAGAGGAGGTACGTTGACCGACTGGCCATACACGTACTTGGTTTTGCACCTTCATACTACTCCTCTCTCTGTCACAGTTTACACGACGCGCTTCATTATGATGCATTTCTCTCAATGCATTTCCACCACCAGAGAGACTTTAGACGTGTTTGGTTTAATGCTCAATTAATTAGGGCGTGGTAACCGCAATCAAGTCCACAATTTTCTCTCCATGTACTCCCTCCTTTTCGGTTTATAGGGCTTATCTCAAAATTTTAGTTTTTCCATTTTATAAGGCTCAATTTGGTTGTTTTCCATCACATGTTCAGATTCCAAGGTGCATTAAATCATTGCATGCAAGTATTTAGAGAAAATTGACCAATGCATGTACTTTATGCATGCATGCATTGCAATTAATGCATTGATAAACATAATTTTTTGAGGATAACAAGAGCATTAATTAGGTGCTTTTGCAAAACTACAAAAAGTATTCCACCACTCGCCATCTACCTTGATTGGTGAGATTTTTGAATTGAGCACTATAAACCGGAAAGGAGGGAGTACTACTACGGAGTGGAGTAAGTGCATGCATGTGTGTACCCGGGGTGGAAGCACTGCATTCATGTGTGTACGCATTATTCCCTCTAGTAATAGACGTCGTGCTATAACTACCAATGCTATTTTTCAGGCCGATCGCTAGTCGCCTTGGTCCCACAGATTTTTTTCTTTTTTCTGAAGCGTGCTCTATAAACAGTGACGGATGGAGTAGTATGAGCGGATTCAAAGAAGAGCGTATTGATGGTTGCTTCTTCCGAGCAACTTACAGTGGGAAAGGTGGGGCTTATGATTTGACTGCTCATTACTCACTATTAATGCGGCGCAACAACCGAGCTGAGTCTCCCATGCGGTTGTGCACTACCCCCTCAGTTCTTAAATATACTTCGGAGTATTTGTCTTTCTAGATATTTCAATGAGTGTCTACTCAAATATTTGTCTTTTTAGAGATTTTAAATGGAATGGCACATACGGATGTATATAGACATATTTTAGAGTGTAGATTCACTCATTTTGCTCCATATGTAGTCACTTGTTGAAACCTCTAGAAAGACGAATAGAATATTTAGGAATGGAGGGAGTACACATATGAAGCAAAATGAGTGAATCTACACTCTAAAATATGCCTGTTTGAAATTTGTAAAAAGACAAATATGTAGGAACGAAGGCGTATAATTTTGTGCATGGCACATGGACCCGGATGATGAAGAGACTTCTGGCAATGCTATCAAGCTTCCATCATTTGTTTACATAATTGACATACTATACAAATAATTTTCCAGCGCCATGAAATTGTACAATGGTGTGAGCTTCCAGCTTTTGTTTTGCGTGTCTTGCCATCGATGCTCTTTCGAAAACAACAAAAAACTAACTTCCTTGCTAATGCATGTCAATTATTAGCAGATCAGAGCTAATAATTACATCACAACTGAAGACAAAGTTGTGAGAAGGTGTTAAATTAAAATTGATCCATGCTTTCATTGGCAGCAACGTCCCCCCAGCTCTGTCTAAATCAGCAAGGCATGTTTAGAAAAAAAGTAGCTGTCTGGAGCATGCAACATTCTGATCATTTTGTGCAGTTCCACTAAAATAGAGCTGAGCGTCCCTGTTCCAAAGATATTAAGTGTGATTACGATAATAGAGGGCTGCTGATGAAACAATAAACACACAAATAGAAGTCGGTCACCTTTGCAGTCTCTCTTAAGACCAACTAGTTGGAGAATATTAGGCTCGGAGTTGGATGAGTAGGATAGAGCAAAACTAATCTCCCTTTGTGCAGTCATACTGAAATGTAGAGACGTTGCCCGTGTGACATTTTAGTACAACTGCACAAAACACTCTTAAGAAAAAAGTGATTTGTGCAGTTCACCAAAAGGTCGCAATAGCAACAAGGTGAAATGGATAGCCCTGTTTGCAAAAAAGAGGTAGAAAGGAAATAATTACTGGCCAATAATAGTTGATGACACATGCGATGACAAAAAAGAAGCATATTCCTTGTCTTAAGGGAAGATAACAACACGATTATGTTTGTCTAAAACGGTGTGAGGACGAGAATGCAATATGGAAAGTACGCTGGACGAGCTACGTTTTGGGCAAAGAACTATGGAAGATCCACATGCAGCGACGTGGGAAGACAGGAAGTGGAGCAAGGCCGGAGGGGATACCTGGAGGTCGTCGGGATGTAACTAGGCGAGCGGCGGCGGGCGGAATCTGTGAGCAGGTGGCGTAGGCCCTGCCGAGCCGGAGCTTGGTCAGAGAGAACGACGTGTACCACAGATCGGGAGGTGCTGCCTCGGCGCCGTCGAACGGAGAAATGATGCACTTCCTCCCTTTCCCCCGGCGGACGGGATGCGGCCGGATCAGTGACCAACGGTGAGAGAGAGAGAGAGAGGCCACCGCACTCCCTTTCCCCCGACGGACGGGATGCAGTCGGATCAGTGACCAACGATGAGAGAGAGAGAGGCCACCGCAGCCTTGTGTGAGATACTCTGAAGAGCGACAAACCAGGCAGGCAGGCTCCATTGTATATAGTGAGCGGACTACCTTTTTCTCCATAAAAAAATCGTTTTATATTCTGTGTATGTGCCATTGAGCGCTATAACTTTATTTAAAAATAACGTGGCAACGCGTCAAGTCGAACTTTGTTTCGTGCACGCGTGGTACACGACCTCCCTAGGTAAACAACCGCTACAGGCGTTCAAATTAGCACGTGGGCTGCCATTTCGTAAAGAAATGAGCTCCACCGTGTACCCGCGCGGGTGTGGCTGGGCACGAAGCGTGAGTACGTGCACGGTGCACCTATTCTCTTCTTGTATACGTACACCACCTACGTGGGGTTGTGTGAGAGAGATACAAACCTAGAGAGATATAGTGTGTGGGTTCTTGAGAGTTTTTTTTGGGAGAGGATCAATCAAAAAATGTAACATATGCAATATGTGTGAAATAGAGTCCTGGATATAACATATATACAGAGGGGGCGATCCACAAGAAGAGAGTGGAGGTATCATCGGCTTGAGGTGTCCATAGAATCGAAGAGAGGGATGATGTGTGTGTGTGTGCACGCGTGATCGATAAAGAGTGCCATCGAATTTGTGTGTGCCCACGTCAAAGATATAGAGTGGCTGGCCTACTGGAATGTGGGAGGGGACATGTGCAGTTTGTCTCTGTGGCATGGGTACCTACCTGCAACGCTCGACTATCGATGTGTGGTGGGGGAAGAGGGAGGCCCAATTAACTATAGAGGTACAATGGCCTACCTCATGTATTAAGGAGATCGATCTGCCTCATGTATTAAGGGAGATCGATCGACATCCATGCATATGTGCAGGAGAGGAATAAGGTTGGGAGAGAGACAGAGCTAGAGTGTTGGAGGGGGTGGTAGTGGAGTTGCTTCTAACAAATGGTGGGATAGGCTTGCTAGACAAATGGAGGGCACGCTCGCAATATCAATAAGAGAGGAGATGGTTGCTTGTTGTTTGTGCACGTGCATGTGAGAGACGGGTTAGGAGGCATGCACGAATGATGAGGGGGGACGATGTGGTTGTGGTAAGCAGACGTAACTACATAGGAAGATCAATCACCCTTTGTTAGAGAAAGGAGAGACATAACTTGTGAGGTATGTCGATCGATGGGGGGGGCGTAGTTAAAGTCAATCTAGGTATATGTTGGGAGATCGATCGGTATACATGCATGTGTGTGTTAGAAGCAAATGAGGCACGAGGAGAAGGATAGAGAGAGAGGGATGCATCTAGGAGGTGGTACAAGAGGCATACTATATCGAGGGGGAAGGAGTGTGCGAGTACGAGAATGATGAAAAGAGTGGTGGGAGTGAGGCATGGACGGTAACAAGAGAAGAGGGGAAGCTTGTGTTTGTGCTAGGCACACCTGGCTAGAGAGGCATATTGATCGATGTGTGCCGTAAATAAGGAGTTGGGGGCCTACACACACCGTGGGTGAACGACCTAAAGTGAAAAGACGAATTTGCACGATGGAGCTAGAGAATGCTGAGGGAGGGTGAGAGGGATGCGGGTGTGTGCATGCACAAGAGAAAGTTAGCGCTAGCTACAAAGATAAGAGGGTTGTGTGGGTGTAAAAGACTAATAGAGATCATATATACTTCATTATGAAAAGCGAATTCAGATATTTGAAGAATTTATCATAGTGTTTTAAACCGACGCATGTGTGAATATATATAACGGTGATACACATGGTGTGGTTATGAACATGTTATACTACATTTAATATATTTTATCTCTACTCTTATAAGAAAACGGAGTTGTTGATGATGGTGTGCCTGCCATCCTGCATTATAGGCCGTCCGATTTATATCTGGCGGATAGCAAGGAAACTATGATGGTTGAAGTTGGCAACAATCATGATTGTAGATTCTTATTGAAATAGAGAAACGAATTCAAATTTAGTTCGAATTGCAGCGGTAGTATAGACATTTGGAATGCACTAAAATGTTGGTATGAGTAGGTTACATGCATTATACAGCAAGCAAAAAAATTTAATCGGACATAACATGGATTCATACTCCCTCCTTCCATCTATATAGGCTGTAATGAGATTTTTAAGACCGGCTTTGACTATTGACAAGATTAATAGTACATGACATGCACAATGTGAAAATTATATCATTGAAAGAACCTTTCACAGACGAATTTAACGGCGTGCTTTGTGTAAGTTGCATGTCATATATCATTGCTCTAATATTTGGTCAAAGTTAGCATCGAAAAACGCATTAGGCCCTATATAGATGGAACGAGGGAGTAGCTTTGAATAGCATTTGTATAGTAAAATGGGGCAAGACTCTCTCTTTGTGTGGTGTGAATAGTTTTATTTTTTTCGTTTTCTTTTTGGTTGAGGGAAGTGCGAATTGATTTGGTACGTACAAGTACAATATTACTACACGTTAGGCTTGTCCCTAAAATTCAACCCGCGTCTTGTTATATCCCGAAAATTCAGATATCGTGCTCCCAAAACTGGCGCCGTCACAACCCGCGCCTTGCTATCCCGAAATTACAACGCGTGCGAAAACTCCCTCCAGCTGCCAAATCCCGACACGCGAAATCCCCCTTCTAACCCTGAGCCGAAAGGGCCGCCAGTTCAAATTGGTGGGGGTACTTTTGTAACACACCCTACATTTTGGACAAGCGCGTCCCTAAGTCATGCTTCACCCCTCCCATCGCCCCCTTTTCACCATTCAAAATCCTAGGCCGCCATAACCTCTCCGCTCCAGCCGCGAAACCCCACCCTCCTCCATCTGCCACGTCACCGCTGCCCAGTCGGAGCCTCTTCCCCGACAATGTCGTCCACCACAACAGCTCGACGTCCCTCGTCCACCTCCCAGGATGAGGATCCGTCATCCATCTCGCCGTCCCGCCGGTTCAGCCGCCCCGTCCTCCACCTCCAAGGAGCTTCTCCGACAATCGCCTTGTCTATCACGGCTGCTCCATCCCCACATTGTCGCCTTAACCTGCTCCACCGGAACCGCAACATCCTCACTGACTCGTTGGACGAAGCCGAGGCCTACTCGGCGCCACCAAAGAGGTTGTACACTCATCGCATCGCACCTTCTCCTTAACTTGACCTCCCGGCGCCGACGGTGCTCCATCTCGCACCCCCATGGAGCGGCTACCTTGAAGCCGGCACCGCGGGCGACATCTCCATGGCGGCTCTCCCCCAGTGCGAGGCCCTTCGGTAGCGGTGTCCATACCAGCCGGATCTGTTGCTGCTGCTCCGGCTCTCGCTCGCTCGCTCGCGCTGCTGCTGCTGCTCTGGCTCTCGCTCGATCGCTCGCTCGCCCAGCTGTTGCTGCTGCTCTCCCCCTTGCTCGTGCTGCTGCTCTGCTCCGATTTAGCCACACTTTAGTCGACTGAATCGACTTTTGGGTCAGTCGATTTT
>NC_041383.1:609466804-609570170 GCF_002162155.2 Triticum dicoccoides
CGGAGTTAAGGAAGAACCACCCGCAGTGGGGACGGGGCTCGCTGGAGAGGTACCCTGCTATCTATCTTAGGGTTCAGGGTGGGGGGGCTAGAGGGTTGGCTAGGGCGGTAGTGGGGAGTTGTTTCGGGGCGGCGAGGTGGCGTTGGGGCCGGTGGTTCGACCGGTGGTGGCTGGCGGCTCAGGGGGGTGCAGGTTGAAGATGAACTGCAGGCCCTCCCTAAACTACATGTTAAGCGCCTCTCTGCTACCATTGCATTCAGTTTCGACAGTAGCATTCAGATTCCACAGTAAATTTCAGTTTCGATAGTTAAGTTCAGAGTCAATAGTTTTTACCTCATCTGTTGTAGTCAGGTGGTTTTTGGTGATGTTAATTTTACATCCATTTTACATCATCTATTGGAGATGCTATTAGAATCCCACTTGAGATTGACGATGTCTGTCTTGTGCTGCTTCAGCCTTGACGTCTTACGGCTCACCAGAGTTGCTCCAACGACAGAATGATCCATCACAATAGAGCAGTACCCTAGACGCCGTCTACAGATTCCTCAGATCTTCCTCCACACCTCTGACAGCCAACTCTGCCTCAACTGCTTCAGCGACCAACCCAATGATGCTAAGGTCGACACGACTACGACAAAGAGGTTGTACACTTGTTGCATCACTTATTACTATACATTCACGTCGATCCATTAGGGCTATTTTGGTTCAACAGAAAAACATAGCAATAGGGAATTTTCCAATGGCACTCTACTATTCAATTATTCATGCATTTTGTTGAAAGGAATGAAGCAAAACATCCACCTGGACCTACTTTTCAAAATCCTATGCATGAAAACAAGACCAAGTGCATTAGTGCCAGAATAACATTCTAACTGTACACATTTTCATATGGTTTCACTTTATTTTGGCCATGTTTCTTTGCATTCCTCTACTCTTCCAATTCCTGTAAACCAAACACCCAAGTTGACAGAAATCCTGTGTTTACAAATGCTCTGTTTACCATGTGCATTTTCCTACCCTATTCCGGTGTTTTTCCTATCGCTGTGTTTTAAGAATCATGCAAGCCAAATGAGCCCTTACAGAATTACTTCAATTATAGGTACGTGTCGAAGGGAACTTTGTGTGGTTTGTCCTGCTCCTGCCGCGACGTCGTCCACCTCACCTGAGCTGCTCCATCGACAGAAGCATCAACCAAACCAGACATCACGACTCCTGGCCGTCTTTCGCCGCCTCAGATCTCCTTCCTTGCCGCCGGCACCCACCGCAACGGCATCACCATCATCGACTCAGCAGATGAACCTGAGGAGTACACGGGTCCACAAGAGATGTCACACTCTTTTGTTTCTGCTTATGTTATGCATTGCTTAAACTTACCTGCTACTTTATCGTCCTGTTCAGCTCTTGGACTCCAAGTCAGGTCCAAATTAATGTTCAAACTTGAGTTCTAAATTAGTTGTGGGGCACATATCGAGGCAACAATGAATAGTATGTCTGTCTAATATCTGGTTCACCTAGGGTATGTCTATGTTGTTCATCTCGGGTGGGAAACAAATAGTAAAGCAATCATCATCTGTCTTTTTATTAATTTAAAGCAATCATCAGCCTGCTATCATTATTTTTGGATCCACCCACTGGTTGTTACCATCACTCTAAATTTCTGCATGCTCTCCTTACATAATCTCACCATATTTTTTTCGTATGCATGTCAGATATTGTACACAGTCATGCTGAACATGTAGAGAAAAAGAGAAGAGTTCTGAGGTGGCGATATCTAGAGGAAGATATCTGTTCTGAGGCGGATTCAGACGCCGCTGACCACTCCTATTTACCCCCCAAGGTCTTTGCTCTACCTTGGCATGATGATGTTAGTCATATCATGCATATGTTGCCTTGCAGTGCCTACTTTTGACATCATATATGTCATCTGCTTAGTTTAGACATGTTCTGTAATGCCACCTGTTTAGTTTCTATATTATATATGAGAATTATGCAGTCTCATGTCTTTTAGCTAGCCATAATATATGTGAAATGTGCAATGCCATCCTGTTTAACCAGGCATCATATATTTGAATGATATCTTGCCCATCCTTTTCTTCATTACATTTCCATTTGTCGACAATGTTTGTACATTAAACTACTCTTCCTGTGAATCAACCATTTGGGTGGGAGATGGAAAAATCTGGAGTGAAAACAAGGCCTTCAGAGCAGACAGTGCTACCTATCGAAGCAGATCTCTTGTTGGGTCCCGATAGCTCCTCGGAGATGGATTCAGAGACAGATGACCAGTCCTATTCCCCCACTGAGGTGTATGCTCTAACTTGGCACGGTTATACTGCTCATATCATGCATATGGTGTCTTGCATTGCATAGTTTAGACATCATATACACAATATTCAACACCATGTTCTTAGTTCAGACATCATATCGAATGCCCTCTATTTAGCATATAAATCACATATGTGAATTAAATGATGCGATCCTGATTATTAGATAACATGTAGGTGAATTATGTCATGCGATCCTGTTTACTTATTCATCATATCTTTGAATTATGTTATGCTATGCTATCCAGTTTAGATAGACATCATATATGTGAAATTATGTCATGCTATCCGTTTTAATTAAACAATATACATGTCAACTATTTCATGCCCTCTTTTTTCCACACTATCTATTGCATCTGTCTCTCATACAATGTCTGTACATTCAACTATGTTTCCTGTTTATCAGCCATTTGAATTGGAGTGGGTGATGCCAGTATCTAGCGAACTAAAAACACGGTCTTCAAATAAAACAGTGCTACCTCTTGGTGGAGATAGCACCCCGGTTGTACATGCACAAGAACCAGCCCTACCACACATAACCCAAACTCTCGTAGATTGTACCCCTACTGCGATGGACAGAGAACCAGCTTCACCTAATCTAACCCCAACCCCAGCCGATAGTAACCCAGTTCCTATTGACACAACACCATCTCCACCATAGAGCTCCCAAACAAGAGCAGTTAGTAAGGCAGCTCCAGTGCCCAAAGGGCCAGTACTATCACGGCAAACCCCAACTCCACCAGTTAGTACGCCTATTCCCGTGGAGGAAGCACAACCAGCTAGTCGTAGTTTAGCATCTATCGCATTTGATGTTGTTAAATCATATGTGCGTATCTTCCCATCTTGGAAATATTATACTGAAGATGAAGGAAAATGCCAGTTGCAGGTGTTTGTCTAGGAGTTATGTGTAAGTAATGTTATTCATGGCAATTACTTTGCTTCGTCCCATACATCCTACCTCCATGATGGTTATAATACAACAAATTTTCCCATTTTTCTCTATAGAGAAGGACCGATTTGGAAACTCGGGATGAGGTAACCTGTGCTAATACCTCTGCTATCTTCAAGAATGCTTGGTGGCAGTATCGGAATTACCTGAAGAAAATGTACTTCACCGGCAAAGGAACTCATCAAATTCCCTTACATTCTCCTGAGACACATTTACTGGACAATGACTGGGAACGCCTTGTTCTGTACTGGTCCCGAACCAAGAATGTGGTAAGGTCTATGAGCTCATTTTCTATTTTTAAGTATTATATTCTTGCGTCTTACTGTACTCTATTCATGTAGAACAAGTGCCTAAACCTGAAGAACAACTTAAAGTGCAACTATCCCTAGGTGGTTTTGGTAATTCCTAACAACATATAGCTCATTGAGCTAATACTATTCCAAGACAAATATTTCAGGAAAGCTCAATGAATGGCATGGCATGGATGAGGAAAGTGGATCCCTCAAAGTACTAAGGATAAAAGGATTGGCTCAAGCTCAAAAGCTCAAGACTCATTTTATATTTTAGTGATCCAAGATCACATTGAGTCTATAGGAAAAGCCAATACTATCAAGGAGGGATGAGGTGTTGCTTGATGAGTTTCTTGCTTCAAGTTGCTTAGTGATATGCTCCAAAAACCCTCAACTACTTTCTCATATCCACATATGACCTAAACCTAAAGTCAAACTCAGCCCCACCGATTCTTTCTATCCGGAGCCACCGAGTTCAAATGTCATAGCCACTGCCACAAACCCTAGGCAAATCGGTCTCACCGATAGGGATCTCGGTCTCACCGAGATGGGATTGTAATCTCTCTGTTTCCCTTCGTAATGCTTTGGTCTAACCGAAGTGAGCTATCGGTCCCACCGAGATTGCAATGTAAACTCTCTGTTTCCTTTTTGTAACATTTTGGTCTCACTGAAATGAGCGAATCGGTCCCATCGAGTTTACCTGACAAACTCTCTGGTTAGCTTATTACCAAAATCGGTCTCACCAAGTTTGTGTAATCGGTCTCACCGAGATTACGTTATGCCCTAACCCTAGTCATATCGGTCCTACCGAGTTGCATGTCTGTCCCACCGAAAACCCTAACAGTCACTAGGTTTACTGAATCGGTCTGACCGAGTTTGTTGATTCAGTCCCACCGAGATTGCTAAATTGTGTGTAACGGTTAGATTTTGTGTGGAGGCTATATATACCCCTCCACCTCCTCTTCATTCATGGAGAGAGACATCAGAACAAACCTACACTTCCAACTTACCATTTCTGAGAGAGAACCACCTACTCATGTGTTGAGGCCAAGATATTCCATTCCTACCATATGAATCTTGATCTCTAGCCTTCCCCAAGTTGATTTCCACTCAAATCTTCTTTCCACCAGATCCAAATCCTGTGAGAGAGAGTTGAGTGTTGGGGAGACTATCATTTGAAGCACAAGAGCAAGGAGTTCATCATCAACGCACCATTTGTTACTTCTTGGAGAGTGGTGTCTCCTAGATTGGCTAGGTGTCACTTGGGAGCCTCCGACAAGATTGTGGAGTTGAACCAAGGAGTTTGTAAGGGCAAGGAGATCGCCTACTTCGTGAAGATCTACCGCTAGTGAGGCAAGTCCTTCATGGGCGACGGCCATGGTGGGATAGACAAGGTTGCTTCTTTGTGGACCCTTCTTGGGTGGAGCCCTCCGTGGACTCGCGCAACCGTTACCCTTTGTGGGTTGAAGTCTCCATCAACGTGGATGTACGATAGCACCACCTATCGGAACCACGACAAAAACATCTGTGTCTCCAAGTGCGTTCGAATTATCCAAACCCTACCCTTTATATTCTTGCAAGTTGCATGCTTTACTTTCCGCTGCTCATATACTCTTTGCATTCTTTCTTGAATTGTGTGAAGATTGCTTGACTTGTGCTAAGAAGCTAAAATCTGCCAAAGACTAAAATTGGGAAAAGGCATAGCTTTTAATTGGTCAAGTAGTCTAATCACCCCCCTCTAGACATACTTCAAGGTCCTACAACAACTGTTCTAATTTAAGATTCCATTGCTATCATAGTTCAAAAAAGCGCTAGGCGTTAATTGTGCGTTTTGCCACCGCCTTGTGCTTTACTGACCAAAGCGCATGCTTATGCGCAGTTATGCACAGATTAAGCATAGTTATGCGCAATGCATTTTGCCAATGCCTAGAGCCTAGGCGCGCTTAAGCGCTCGCTTAGGCGCGCCTTTTTTAACTATGATTGCTTTGCTCTTGTATCACTGTATTTACTCATACAAACTTATTTTTAAATTGAAGAATCCAATCGAAACTCCAATGGCACAGCAGGTATGTTCATGCATGTTTCTTTAACAAGTTTGCTCTTATCAATAGCTCTGTTGATCTCAATTTCAATTGTGTATACAGTTGACTTTCATATCATGCACATTACTAGCATCACAACATAGCCAATAGTGTTGTTGTACATGTAGACCCGTGGTACCCATCTAAAATCTTGTTGTGCCGTGTAGTTTCCCACGCTTTGTATTCTTTCACTGCTGCTTTGTCTTGAACTGATATGATTTGAACCGTGTCTCTTTTTTGATTTGGCAAGACAATGCAGTGACCATAGGATGTAGATATATGTTTGTTTGATGCTTTTATTATGTACTAGTACTTGGCAATAGAAGATTTGGTAGTTTAATCCTGTCCACCTTACTAATGAACTGGTTCACCGAAATGAGTTTCATATACTAGTACATGCTAAACTTGTTATGTGTCTGCTTGTTTCTTCTTTTAGAATGCTGACAGAATATTGGGGAAGAGTGCCTTATTAAGCAATGGTAAAGGAAGTCATGCAGATAAGGTTCAGGATAGTGACACATCCTTGTTGGTCTCCAACAAAGCTGATAAAACAGCTAAGGAAGACTATCTTGAAGACAGCGAGACAACCCCAAAGTCCTGTCTTGGTTTAGTCTTCGAGTTACTGGCCACTACCGCTTGCACAAGCTATTCAAACTCACTGTCTGAATCAGTTCGGTTTCTTGAGTCTCAACTACAAGCTGAAAGACATCGATCAGCTGTGCTGCGATAAGAAGCGGAAGGAATGCAGAAGTCCCTGGAGCATTCAGATGCATACTTTCTGGTGCAACAACAAGCGTTGGAGGATTTTAGCACCAAACAGGACAAAGCTAATAAGCTTGCTAAGCTTATTGCCAGCATGGTGGATACCCAGGATAACATTTCTTGAGCTCTTCTGAAGTTTTTTCAGTTATGCTCTTGTTTTGCTGCCACGTTTATTTGCACTGGTGGCCAATTTTGACGGCCAGTGTATGTAATGTGCTGCTTTGTTCCCTATATTTGCACTGGTGGCGAACTTTGATGCCCAGTGGATATAATATGTGTAATAGCGGTAATAGGCTAGCGTTAATTGCTTGCTTATTTATTTCCTTATTATCTTGTTTAGTTGTTTGCTTGTAGTCACTACAGTTTTTTTTCTGTGTTTTTCTAGTGGCCACAATAGCCTATTTTTGGTAACTAAGCCAAAATAATCATGGCAACACACGGAATGTTGTAACCATGGGCCTCCTATAGGCCGTATGATCCATGGGCCTTCTTTCGGTCGTAGGATCCATTGGCCTTCTATATGGGCCATAGGATCCATTGGCCTTCTATACAGGCCTTAGGATTCATGGGCCTTATACGGGCCGTAGGGTCCATGGGCCTTCTACAGGCCATACGATCCATGGGCCTTCTACGGGCCGTACTATCCATGGGCCTCATACGGGGCGTAGGATCCATGGGCCTTCTACGGGGCGTATCATCATTTCGCCAATCATGGGCCGTACTATTCATGGACCATAACGGGCCGTTAATAGGCCGTATTTGATAACTCTTTGAAAATAGCCCAACGGGTTTTTTTTGACATGAAAACGGCCCAACGTATTAACGGTCCGCAAACGGGCCGACTGTAATGACGGGCTGAATTTGGCCCACAAGCAGAAAATGACAGTAACGGGTCGTATGTAACCGAATGCTGCAAATGAGCCTAAGAATCAATGGGCCCTGAGAAGGCCAAAAGATAACTTGGGCTGGAAACGTCCCAATGGAATAATGGGCCGTTAATGGATATAAAGTGATACACTGTTCATTACGGGCCAGTTTCACCACGGGCCATTAATGGGCCAAGAGTTAAAAAGGGCCTCATATGGGCCGAAAGAAGTCATGGGCCACACATGGGCCGGAAGTTAAAACGGGCTGGAATCATATTGGACGGCCTATATGACGCTACTGGGCCTAATTCGGAGAAGTCGTAACGGGCCCTGGGTTAGCGGGCTGTAAATGGGCTATATGCGAACATGCCATTAACATGCTTTCCGTGGGCCGACCCACCACCTTTTGACCAAGTCAAACGGGCCAACCTTTTCTCAGGAATGGGCCTTTGTTGGGCCGTGCCACGTGTCGCCGTATCATAGGCGCCTTCGGTCCAATGAGTGGATGACATCTGTTTCACCGTGAGCCGATACGTGTTTCCTCCAGCCAATGATGATTTTACACGTGGAAAATCCCCATTGGTCGGGGCTGTTAACGGGTTATCGGATCCAAAACCGGACCCGATAGCTTAACGGTGTTCCGTTTCGGTGGATGCCACGTGTCGGTCACCCTTGACGAAAGCACTTCTATGACGCGCGATTTATCGTCATGGAAGTGGACACTTCCGTGATGATAATTTTGGTAATGTCATGGAACACTTCTACGACAACACAGGTATGACTATCTTGATTCTGTCATAAAATTGTCATGGATGTATATTCATGACAAAAACGCGACCTACTGTGACAAACACGTATCATCACGGAAGTGTATTTTTTCTATAGTGCGAAGAAGTGGTCAATCCATCAATCGAAGTCCTGCTGCCGCCGCTGGTGCCAGGGTCCGTTGATGACGTCCATTACAGGAGTCAACATCAGACTTTGCCCGTTTTGCTTGGAACGATGGATGGCACATGGCCTACTCCATCGCGCGGCGGAGGCCACTGCTTCTTTGGCAGAAGAGGTAGGGCTGGCTGCCTGGATGTGCTCTAATTTGAGGTAACAACTGAATCTTGTTAGATACTAGTTAAATCCGAGCTATGGGTGTGAAGCACTGATATGCCAGTACATTTGGTTGTGACCTGTTCTAATTTTGTACCTGAACTTTTTTAGAAAGGGTTGTACGTCAACTTAATGTGCTAGCAGAACTTATTGTGTTGTCTGTCTGTTTTCTTTGCACAACATTCAAGATATTCCCCGTCATTGATAAAGACGATGAACCGTTATGTACGACTTTGTTGGTTTCAACATAGCCCTACCCGTAGCGATCCACTGCTTCCATCCTGATTGTGCCGCCTGTGTGAAATTTTTGTATGCAAGTTCAGTGTGCTATGATGTTCTATATGATTGTGTCAACTATATAAGTTTTTATTGAGCATCAGCAATGCATATGGCTGAAAGATGTATTTACGAGCATTGACCGATGGGTCTCTCTCTCTCTCTCTCTCTCTCACACACACACACACGCACGCACAAGTGGGACCCGTTGAACTATTTATTTGCTCATGACAACTTTTAATTAGGTTCCACTGTAATCTAACTTTTTTCTTAAGTTATTAATTGAGCTCAGTGACTTCAAAAAGTTGTACAGAAGCCTTGTTTGGGCCTTTCCGGCATCGCTGAATGTGGGCTGAGTAGCCATGTTAGGTTGTATTGTACTACACGGGCCTTTTTTCAACATCAGCAATGCAACTGGGTCGACAGTTGTACACAATATCCGGGTCAACTTGTTATTCCCACTGGGCTGCAAACTTTCCTAGGAGGTATGCATTAGGCTTAACAAGAAAATGGACTTTAAGAAATAATAAATGGGATGTAATTATAATAACTGGGCAGTAACTATGGACCAAATGTGTAATTAGTTTAAAAAGTATATTATTTTTGGAATTTGAAAATTTTAATTTCATTACTTGTTGCGTGCGCAATATTTCGTTGGATTTTAACATAATACAACTTTATTTTGAAATTATATTTAACCTCACTAGAAATTTTGGATAAAAATATTTTGTATCCCATCAAAATGTGGGATTTTTTTTTGAATTCTGTTTTGAGCGGTTGTTTAAAATTATTAATCATTGTCCTAGCTAGAGGTTGGGCTATACTTTTAACAAACTGTAAATGGGCTGTCGTAAATTCCATTAGAATTAAAAAATGGGCTGTACATTCTTACAAATCGCAAATGGGCTATATGTTCTCTGCCAAATCTGAGTTGTGGGCCTACTAAGTTGACGCGTACCAAGGGCTTTGTCAACTTAGTCAATATAAATGATTCTAGCTGCAATGATCGTACGATGTCCATCCAACGGCCGTAGTGCTTCTTCAACCTCTGGTCTTCTTGCTCCAGCCGCCCAAAGCAGCGCCGGTCATGCCGCGTGCTCCTGCCTCCCGTGGCCGGCTGTGATGCCGCGGAGGCCTCACCGCCCTGCACTACTCCCACCGCTGGCCAGGCCATCCCTCTACTCACCCACACCCCCTGTTATTATGCGGCAACGACAGCCTCACACCGCAGCCGAACCAGTGAACCCTCGTACTCCTCTCCGCACGGGCTTCCACTGCTGCGTCTTCCCCGGCTCCGCGTCGTCCCCTTCCTAGGCCTCGCCGTCGTCCACCGCCCTGGTGCTCTCGGCGCGGTGTGGTCAACATGGTCAACGACCGACTTCCATCGAAAGAGTACTATACGTGGAGAGGATGACAGCTGGGTCTAGGTGGCCGCAAGGAAGTGCCTCATTATTACGCGCAAAATAATTATTCCTCCACCTGACAGCAGGGACCCACCGGACGGGCCACCTTATTTTGCGAAAAAACGTTTCCCCTGACTGCTGGGACCCACCAGACGGGCCACCGTATTTCGCGAAAAAAACGTTCCCCTCGCTGTCAGCTCGGACCCACCGGAAGTGCCTCCTTATTATGCACAAAAAAATGAATACTCCCCCTTTTAGCTGGGACCTACCATGGTGGGAGGCTGACTTGTGGGCCTACTAAGTTGACTGGGACAGGGGCCTTTATCAACTTTAGTCAATATGAACGATTCTAGCTCCAGTGACCGTACGATGTCCATCCAACGGCCGTAGTGCTTCTTCAACCTCTGGTCTTCTTGCTCCAGCCGCCCAAAGCAGCGCCGGTCATGCCGCATACTCCTGCCTCCCATGGCCGGCTGTGCTACCGCGGAGGCCTCACCGACCCTACTATTCCCACCATTGGCCAGGCCCTGCGGCGACGGCAGCCTCACACCACAGCCGAACCAGTGAACCCTCGTACTCCTCTCCGCGCGGCCTTCTATTGCCGCGTCTTCCCCGGCTCCCCATCGTCCCCTAGGCCTCGTCGTCGTCCACCGCCCTGGTGCTCTCGGTGCGGCATGGTCAACATGGTCAAGGAACGACTTCCATCGGACGTGGACTGTACGTGGAGAGGCTGACAGCTGGGTCCACGGCCGCAGCAAGGAAGTGCCTCCTTATTACGTGGAAAAAAATGGTTCCTCCACCTGACAGCAGGGATCCATCGGACGGGCCACCGTATTTTGTGAAAAAACGTTTCCCCCCTGACTGCTGGGAGCCACCAGCTACACCCTCGCACACAAGGAAGTGCGTCCGAAAAAAACCGATTCGCCCCCCTGACTGCCGGGACCCACCAGCTACATCTTCGCACGCAAGGAAGTGCCCCCCTGACTACTGGGACCCACCAGCTACATCTTCGCACGCAAGGAAGTGCGTGACAGTCGGGACCCACCTGGTCGAAGCATACATAGCATTGTCATTCTGGTCGCGAACATGTACGTACATATATACTGGTCAATGTAGAGGCGCGCACGTGTCATAGTAGAGGCGCGTACGTGTCGTAGTAGAGGCGCACACGTACCATGTACACGTATGTACAACGGCCAGGGTGCAAGAAAGAAAATATGGCCACGTATGTGTACATACGGGCGGGGTCTCGAACGCCTACTCGCGCATACGTACGGACAGGGCTCGTGTACATGGCTAGGTCGGAACGGAGAAACAGTGTCATCGTCGTGTTCATGGGGAGGCAACAGAATGCGTCGTGTTCATGGGGAGGCAATGGAATGCGTCGTGTTCATCGGGAGGCAACGGAACGCGTGGGAGCCAACCGGTTGGGTCGGAATGGAATGCGTGGTCGTGTTCATCGGGAGGGCTTGGACGGAACATGCGATGGAAACGAGGCCTGGCGTACCGCAGAACGGAGGAAACAACCTTGTGTTTTACCGTCCACATTCAAAACAGGATCCTGTTCATCTGGAGGGTTCTGGCGTACCGCAAAATGGAGGAAACAGACCTCCTATGGTCGAAACGGGGGTCCTGTTCATCGGGAGGGGTGTGGTGTACCGCAAAACGGATGAAACGGACTTGTGTTGGAGCACTACGGTCGAAACGAGGGTCCTGTTCATCAGGAGGGGTGTGGCGTACCGCAAAACGGGACTCCACGAGATACTGTTCATCTCCACCGTCGACCTCCTCCAGCCTCCACGGGCTACCGTCGACCTCCTCCAGCCTCCACGGGCTCCTGTTCATCCAGCCTCCACCGTGCGCTACTCCACCGGCTACTGTTCAACCACCCCTCCACGAGCACCCCTCCACCGTCTACTGTTCATCCAACCCTCCACGGGGTCGTCATGTTCATCCATCCCTCCACACCACAGGGTCCTGTTCATCTAGAGGCAACGCCACCGCTCACTGTTCATCCACCTGTAGGACCATGAAGTATGTCTAGAGGGGGGGGGGGTGATTAGACTACTTGACCAATTAAAAACTTAACCTTTTCCCAATTTTAGACTTTGGCAGATTTTAGCTATCTTAGCACAAGTCAAGCAATCTTCACACAATTCAAGCAAGCATGCAAAGAGTATATGAGCAGCGGAAAGTAAAGCATGCAACTTGCAAGAATGTAAAGGGAAGGGTTTGGAGATTTCAAACGCAATTTGGAGACACGGTGATTTTTGAGCCGTGGTTCCGATAGGTGGTGCTATCGTACATCCACGTTGATGGAGACTTCAACCCACGAAGGGTAACGGTTGCGTGAGTCCACGGAGGTCTCCACCCACGAAGGGTCCATGAAGAAGCAACCTTGTCTATCCCACCATGGCCGTCGCCCACGAAGGACTTGCCTCACTAGCGGTAGATCTTCACGAAGTAGACGATCTTCTTGCCCTTACAAACTCCTTGGTTCAACTCCACAATCTTGTCGGAGGCTCCCAAGTGACACCTAGCCAATCTAGGAGACACCACTCTCCAAGAAGTAACAAATGGTGTGCTGATGATGAACTCCTTGCTCTTGTGCTTCAAATGATAGTCTCCCCAACACTCAACTCTCTCTCATGGGATTTGGATCTGGTGGAAAGAAGATTTGAGTGGAAAGCAACTTGGGGAAGGCTAGAGATCAAGATTCATATGGTAGGAATGGAATATCTTGGCCTCAACACATGAGTAGGTAGTTCTCTCTTAGAAATGATAAGTTGGAAGTGTAGGTTTGTTCTGATGGCTCTCTCCATGAATGAAGAGGAGGTGGAGGGGTATATATAGCCTCCACACAAAATCTAACTGTTACACACAATTTACCAATCTCGGTGGGACCGAATCAACAAACTCGGTCAGACCGATTCAGTAAACCTAGTGACCGTTAGTGATTTCAGTGGGACCGACATGCAACTCGGTAGGACCGATGTGGTTAGGGTTAGGGCATAATGTAATCTCGGTGAGACCGATTACACAAACTCGGTGAGACCAATTTTGGTAATAAGCTAACCAGAGAGTTGGTCAGGTAAACTCGGTGGGACCGATTCGCTCTTTTCGGTGAGACCGAAATGTTACGAAAGGGAAACTGAGAGTTTACATTGCAATCTCGATGGGACCGATCGCTCACTTCGGTTAGACCGAAACGTTACGAAGGGAAACATAGAGATTACAATCCCATCTCGGTGAGACCGAGATCCCTATCGGTGAGACCGATTTGCCTAGGGTTTGTGGCAGTGGCTATGACATCTGAACTCAGTGGTGCCGGATAGAAAGAATCGGTGGGGCCGAGTTTGACTTTAGGTTTAGGTCATATGTGGATATGAGAAAGTAGTTGAGGGTTTTTGGAGCATATCACTAAGCACTGTGGAGCAAGAAACTCATTAAGCAACACCTCATCCCTCCTTGATAGTATTGTCTTTTCCTATAGACTCAATGTGATCTTGGATCACTAACATGTAAAATGTAGAGTCTTGAGCTTTTGAGCTTGAGCCAATCCTTTTATCCTTAGTATTTTGAGGGATCCACTTTCCTCATCCATGCCATGCCATTCATTGAGCTTTTCCTGAAATATTTATCTTGGAATAGTATTAGCTCAATGAGCTATATGTTGTTAGGAATTACCAAAACCACCTAGGGATAGTTGCACTTTCAATCTCCCCCTTTTTGGTAATTGATGACAACATATAGATCAAAGCTTCGAGAAATGATAATAAGATTAAAAAACATCGTCGCTTTGAGAAGTATGTGATAAGAAAGAGCTCCCCCTAAATTTGTGCATAGTTTAAGATTTCCTTTGGACTGCAAATGCACAAGGAGTTAGGCTCATGGGTTACTCTTCCATGTCACATACATCTTGGTGGAGCGCTCAAAATAATAAAGATTGAATACATGCACTCATCACCAAGCAAAGTGAATGATCATATAAAGATAAGTGAGATATTGTCATCTAACAAGCATTAAGATAGCATATGATCAAACACATGATCATCATTGTATCACACAGACAATAACGTAGTATCTCAAGCAAGCAAAAGCAAATAAAGTTCAACCACGAAGACAAGAGCGAACAAAAGCAAACTCTCTCTCTCTCGAAGCCTATGATCTATACATTTTTCTCCCCCTTTGGCAAGAAGTTACCAAAAAGTTCCTAGAAAATGCATAGTACTATTTTGTCTCTCAGGCTTGATCTTCAGGTGGTGGTGTAGAGATGGCTCCTTGGACGAAGACTTCAGTTGATGTGGATGGAGGTAGAGGAGTTGGTGCTGGAGCTGGTTGCACTGGAGCTGGAGCTGGTGCAGATGAAGTGGCTCTGGTGTCTGTCACTGGCTCTGCAACTGATCTCTGAGCTTGAGGCACTCTGGCAAATGCATTAGTAGTTGTCCTGCCCTTCCTCTCCTGCATATCATCCTCAAGCTGCTCCACAACAGACTGGATCTCAGTTACTTTCACATCTAGGTCATAGAACTTTTGTTCCATGATTCTTTCCAGGCTCTCCTGGTTTTGAGTTAGGGTGGCCAACCCTTTCTCAATCCTTAGAGTTGATGCTATTAACTAACCAAGCTGGTCCTGCTTGCTCTTTAAAAAGTACTCATATGCCTCCTCTAAAGTTGGCATCTTGGCAGCCTTCTCCTTCTGTGCCTTCTCCTTCTTCTCTTGTGCTTGCACTGAAGATGGTTCATTTTCATTCATGACTACTTGGTTGTCCTCAAAGTCTGGGTAGATAGTAAAGTGTTCCTTATCCAACAAGTATTTGCCTGTGCCCATCTTGGAGTTGATCAGCTCCTGGACTTGTGGGGCATACCCACAACTTCTCTTCTGGTCTGCTGCTGTCCTCTTGATAGTCTCAACTATGAGGCTCATGACCTTGAATTTCTGTGGCACATCAAATATGTGTAGAAAATTTATTGCATGCCCTCTGATCATGTTGTGGTCACCTGACTTGGGCAATAGAGTGTGCCTTAGGATCCAGTTGATCGTTGGCAGCCCTGACAGAAGAAAATGGACAGACCCAAACTTGAAAGTCTCAAGTGCTTTGTTTGGGATCTCCTTGTACATGTGTGACATAGAGTTGTGATCCTTCTTCTTCTTGGAGTAGACATCCAAGTCATCTTCACTCTCCTCTGGTGCATTGATCAGTTTAGCCCATTCTTCAATTGTGCATTGATCAGTCAGACCGAGTCACGGTTTAGTGGCACCGAGACTGCTAGGGTTTCACAGAGTTCTAAAATCGGTCACACCGATTTGCAATTCTCGGTCAGACCGAGAATCACTTGTGCAATGGCCTTGGCCGAATCGGTGGAACCGAGTTTTTCAACTCGATGGGTCCGAGATGGTTTCGACAGAAACCTAACCCTAAATTTTCAATTCACATCTAATCTAAGGATTGTTTTGACTGGATATAAGCGTTTCAATCATGGCAAGAATCATAATGAACACAATGTGCTAGGAATTGGACGGGGATAGCACTGTGATCAAGTCCATACCCTAGTTTGGCGATGAACTCGCTACGACGGCAATGGCGGGGTTGAATTCCGTTGACGGTGGCAGAGACCAGCGACTGGAGGCGGCTGGCGATGATGTCGACGATCCGGAGACCTTGGAGGCAGAGCGAGCTATGCGCGGGCGAAGGGGTTTGGAGAAGTTTCCAAATTTTTGCCCGTGTGAATATATAGCCCGACCCTGTCGGTGTGACTGAGTGGAACAACTCGGTGGCACCGAGATGCATAACTATTGACAGTTGCAGCAACTCGGTGAGACCGAAAAGTTCAAATCGGTTGCACCGAGATTGAAAACCTAGATCGACTTAGTGATCTCGGTATGACCGAAATCAAAGAATCGGTCAGACCGAAATGCACAAAGAAGTTTTGGAAGTTTAAGTCTATGACAAATCGGGGACTCCGAGTGCTCCTCACACAGAGTGGTTCGAATCTGACTTGATCAAATTTTGTGATGTAGCATGAATAGAGTTTGAGACAAGAAAATAATAGATAGCTAGAGAAGGTTCTTAGGCATTCTTGTTCATCCACTTGGCAAAAGAAAAAGAAGCCAATCAATCAAAGCAACAAGTGGGTGTCCTCGAATGAGTTAAATATGCAACCAACATGCTCACACAATAAAATGGCAAATGAAATATGTGGCAAAGCATGCACAACCAATTCTAGCATCTATCAAACAATTGGCGATGACTAGGTCATCTATATATGAGTATATTGACTTAGGAGTCAAATGAGAACATTTGATCATAGGTCATACTCATCGTTTAAGCTCAGGTGGGGTTACCACTTTTACATAATGCATTGATGTGTTCACATCATTAGAGTTGCTTTGACTCAATTCTTAGAGTTAAGCTCCCCCTAGATGTGAGATCCCCCCTTAGAGGGATGAACTAACCTTGGGTTTTGTCGATGATGACTTCATGTAGGTGTTGAAGATGTGGATGCTCAATGTTGATGAAGATCATTGGGAGCAATCCTTTGGAGTGAGTTGCACTTTCAATACCTACACGGGTTAGTCCCACAAGGAACAAACAAGTATATCCATAGACATAGAGTGATGCACACACAAGATGATGTCCATGAAAGCATTAGGTTACCTTGTCCCTTGTCTTACCAACATGAGGGTTTGTGACTCCTTGAACTAGTGCAAGATGTGGAAGTTGATTGCACTTGTCCTTTCCATAATGATATGAGTGAAGAATGTTGGCGGAGTCACCCTCAAGAACTCTCTAGTTCTTCTTTTTTGGGATCCACATCATCTTGATGGGAATCCTTGGAGTTGTAGTCGTGCTTGATGAAGTAGAACTTGACGTTGTCTTGGGAACCCACTTGGCAAAGGCCTTAGGAGCTTCTTCAAATGCATCAATCTCCTCTTGAAGCTTGTCCTTGCCTTTGTGCTTGTGGTCTTGTGGTGGAAGATCATCTTGAGCTTGTGTACCCTTGAAGGAAGTAGGATCATACTTCTCTTGTTGAGGAACAAACTTCGTCTTGGGGGTATTGATTTTCTTCCCACTCAACTCCATTGGCATTGAACTTTCGTTCAAAACCAACACCTTGGTTCTTCCGGTGCCTTACTTGCTTGCGTACAATTTCCTCAAATTGCTTACTCCCGGCAAGGCTCTTGTATACACCTTTCTCTATAATTACCTTCAATAAGCTATTTTCTTGCTCAAGTGTAACTTGGCTAAGAGAATCATTAGTGGAATCAAGAGAACTACTAGAAGCAACAATATTGGATTTAGCATGATTATTGTTACTACTAGAGGAAGAATCCTTCTTGTTTTTGTTACTAGACTTGACTTGAGGCATGTAAGTAGGTAAGAGTAAACGCTTGGCAATGTAAGAAGAACTTTTCTTGCGAAGATCATCATTGATTGCTTTTAAGAACTCATGCTATTGCTCAAGATTGAGCTTTTCAAAGCGTAACTTCTCATGAGTCCTCAAAAGTTCTCGATGATCCCCTAAGATAGTTTGATGAGCTAACTTAAGAGTGTTTAGTTCTTTGGTAAGAAGCTCAATCTTCTCCTTATCATTGTCATTCGTTTTATCTTGATTAGCATGATTAATTGACGTTTCATCATAGAGTTGTCAACAAGTAAATCATCATCACCTAACAAGTCATATTCATCACTATTGAAATCAACATACTCGGGGTGTGTTACCTTAGGGACTTTAGCCATGAAGCATCTCCCAATTCCTTCATTTGGTGAATCAAATATGTCATAGGAGTTGGTTGTCACAAGTGCTAGCCCGACAACACCTTCATCTTGAGTATGTTCGGCGTCATAGTGATAGCTTCTCTCGGAGTGATGTTTAGAATCAGAACCGGATACCCATTCACCAACATGAGCTTGATGTCTTCGTTTTGTGTAGCTCTTTGATGATTTGTCCTTCCTTTCCGAATCCTTGCTTCTCCGGGATGTTCTTCGTTCATAGCGATCATCTCTACTCCTTCTCTCTCTTGGCGGTGATTCTTCTCTTCTACTTCTTCTCTTGGGAGAATCTTCTCTTCTTTTGTAGGGTGATGTACACTCATTGGGATAGTGTCCGGGTCTCCCACAATTGTAGCAATTACGCTCTCGACTAGAAGATCTTTTGTCATTGTAGGACCTTGACTTGGAGCTTCTTTCTTTGCTTCTACTCTTGTAGAATTTGTTGAAGTTCTTCACCATTAAGCTCAATTCTTCATTGAAGGTTTGTTTCTCATTTGATGATGTAGGGGCTTCACATGAAGCTTTGTAAGCACCACTTGACTTGTTGTGAAGTTCATCCTTATCCTTGAGTGACATCTCATGAGCAACAATTCTTCCAATGACCTCCGTTGGCTTGAGATTCTTGTAATTGGGCATCATTTGGATCAATGTGCACACGGTATCATATTTTCCATCCAATGCTCTTAGGATCTTCTTGATGATGAATTTGTCGGTCATCTCTTCACTTCCTAAGCCCGCAATCTCATTTGTGATAGAGCAAGCCTAGAGTACATTTCAGCGACACCTTCACCATCCTTCATTTTGAACTTGTCAAGTTGACTTTGGAGTACATACAATTTGGATTCCTTGACGGAGTCGGTACCTTCATGCATATCAATCAAAGTATCCCAGATTTCCTTTGCATTCTCAAGACGGCTGATTTTGTTGAATTCTTCGGGGCACAATCCGTTGAAGAGGATATCACAAGCTTGAACACTGTATTGCAACATTTTCAATTCATCCGCGCTAGCTTCACGGTTTGGTTCCCTCCCATCAAAGAATTCACCTTGCAAGCTAATACACACAATAGCCCAAACGGCGGGGTTATGTTTGAGAATATGCATTTTCATCTTATGCTTCCAACTAGCAAAATTAGTACCATCAAAGTAAGGACCTCTACGGTGATAATTTCCCTTGCTAGACGCCATACTCTCCTAGGTTGTGAAACCAAGGCTATGACCACCAAAAGCTATGGAAATCAAAGCAAATGGAGACCAAAGCTCTGATACCACTTGTAGGACCTTGAAGTATGTCTAGAGGAGGGGGTGATTAGACTACTTGACCAATTAAAAACTTAACCTTTTCCCAATTTTAGACTTTGGCAAATTTTAGCTATCTTAGCACAAGTCAAGAAATCTTCACACAATTCAAGCCAGCATGCAAAGAGTATATGAGCAGCGGAAAGTAAAGCATGCAACTTGCAAGAATGTAAAGGGAAGGGTTTGGAGATTTCAAACGCGATTTGGAGACATGGTGATTTTTGAGCCGTGGTTCCGATAGGTGGTGCTATCGTACATCCACGTTGACGGAGACTTCAACCCACAAAGGGTAACGGTTGCGTGAGTCCATGGAGCGCTCCACCCACGAAGGGTCCACGAAGAAGCAACCTTGTCTATCCCACCATGGCCGTCGCCCACGAAGGACTTGCCTCACTAGCGGTAGATCTTCACGAAGTAAGCGATCTCCTTGCCCTTACAAACTCCTTGGTTCAACTCCACAATCTTGTCGGAGGCTCCCAAGTGACACCTAGCCAATCTAGGAGACACCACTCTCCAAGAAGTAACAAATGGTGTGTTGATGATGAAGTCCTTGCTCTTGTGCTTCAAATGATAGTCTCCCCAACACTCAACTCTCTCTCACAGGATTTGGATCTGGTGGAAAGAAGATTTGAGTGGAAAGCAACTTGGGGAAGGCTAGAGATCAAGATTCATATGGTAGGAATGGAATATCTTGGCCTCAACACATGAGTAGGTAGTTCTCTCCCAGAAATGATAAGTTGGAAGTGTAGGTTTGTTCTGGTGGCTCTCTCCACGAATGAAGAGGAGGTGGACGGGTATATATAGCCTCCACACAAAATCTAACCATTACACACAATTTACCAGTCTTGGTGGGACCGAATCAACAAACTCGGTCAGACCGATTCAGTAAACCTAGTGACCGTTAGTGATTTTAGTGGGACCAACATGCAACTCGGTAGGACCGATGTGGTTAGGGTTAGGGCATAACGTAATCTCGGTGAGACCGATTACACAAACTCGGTGAGACCAATTTTGGTAATAAGCTAACCATAGAGTTGGTCAGGTAAACTCGGTGGGACCGATTCGCTCTTTTCAGTGAGACCGAAATGTTACGAAAGGGAAACTGAGAGTTTACATTGCAATCTCGGTGGGACTGATCGCTCACTTCGGTTAGACCGAAACATTACGAAGGGAAACAGAGAGATTACAATCCCATCTCGGTGAGACCTAGATCCCTATCAGTGAGACCGATTTGCCTAGGGTTTGTGGCAGTGGCTATGACATCTGAACTCGGTGGCGCCAGATAGAAAGAATCGGTGGGGCCGAGTTTGACTTTAGGTTTAGGTCATATGTGGATATGAGAAAGTAGTTGAGGGTTTTTGGAGCATATCACTAAGCACTGTGGAGCAAGAAACTCATTAAGCAACACCTCATCCCTTCTTGATAGTATTGGCTTTTCCTATAGACTCAATGTGATATTGGATCACTAAAATGTAAAATGTAGAGTCTTGAGCTTTTGAGCTTGAGCCAATCCTTTTATCCTTAGTATTTTGAGGGATCCACTTTCCTCATCCATGCCATGCCATTCATTGAGCTTTTCCTGAAATATTTGTCTTGGAATAGTATTAGCTCAATTAGCTATATGTTGTTAGGAATTAACAAAACCACCTAGGGATAGTTGCACTTTCACCCCCCCTCGCAATGCTCACTGTTCATCCAGAGAGGCATCATCGATCGGCTTCAGTTAGCAGCAGTAGCGAAGGAATCGCTCGATCTGGTTCAGTTAACAGCCATCGATCGATCGCTCAGGTTGAGTAATGCGTAGCCTGCAGTGCAATCGCTCGGGTTCAGTTAGAGCCCAGCGCCTCGCTCGGGTTCAGTTAGAGCCAACTCCTTGCACACACACGCGTACATGTACGAGAGAAACGCGCATCGCTCGGCCCCTGACCGCCCATCTTAACCGGAAACTCCCCGAAATTTTCCTCGCCCTCGCTTCTACCATGGTTTTTTCCGTCATGGACGACCCAAAGAATGTCATGCAGCTGCGTCTCCGGCCCGCCCAGGATGAAAAGCCCATTTTCTGTCATGATTTTTTGTCATAGAAGTAGGAGCCCACCACATCTATGATGATACCAGGTTTGTCACAATTATCGTCATAGAAGTGTCATATGTATGACAGAAAAAAATTTCGTTCGGCCCAAAATGTCACGAATGTGTCTTTTTTTGTAGTGCTCATACATCACATATATCATTCATCACATTCTTTTGGCCATATCACATCACATAGCATACCCTGCAAAAACAAGTTAGACGTCCTCTAACTATTGTTGCATGTTTTGCGTGGCTGCTATGGGTTTCTAGCAAGAAGGTTTCTTACTTATGCAAAAGCCACAACGGCAGTATGACAATTGCTATTTACCCTTCATAAGGACCCTTTTCATCGAATCCGATCCGACTAAAGTGGGAGAGACAGACACCCGCTAGCCACCTTATGCAACAAGTGCATGTCAGTCGGTGGAACCTGTCTCACGTAAGCGTAC
This sequence comes from Triticum dicoccoides, assembly GCF_002162155.2. Lineage (NCBI taxonomy): Eukaryota > Viridiplantae > Streptophyta > Magnoliopsida > Poales > Poaceae > Triticum > Triticum dicoccoides. The sequence goes on from NC_041383.1 coordinate 609,488,448, forward strand.
GTGTAAGGTCGGTCCGGGCGGCTTCATCCCACAATGTCGCCAAATCAAGATAAGACTAGTAATGGTAAGCATATTGAACAAACCAACGCCTACAACTACTTGTGTTCTACTCGTGCATAGAATCTACGCATAGACCTAGCTCATGATGCCAATGTTGGGGAACGTAGCAATAATTCAAAATTTTCCTACGTATCACTAAGATCAATCTGGGAGATGCTAGCAATAAGAGAGAGAGTGCATCTTCATACCCCTTGAAGATCGCAAAACGGAAGCGTTACAAGAACGCGGATGATGGAGTCGTACTCGCGGTGATTCAAATCGCGGAAGATCCGATCTAGCACCGAACGGACGGTGCCTCCACGTTCAACACATGTACAGCCCGGGGACGTCTCCTCCTTCTTGATCCAGCAAGGGGAGAGGGGAAGTTGAGGGAGAGCTCCGGCAACACGACGGCATGGTGGTGGAGCTTGTGGTATTTTTGCAGGGCTTCGCCAAGCTCTACGAAGGAGGAGGAGGTGTTGGACAAGGGAGGGCTTCCCCAGGGGAAGGGGTGCGGCTGCCCTCTCTCTCCCTCACTATATATAGGGGGGAGGGGGGAGGAGGAGGCGCCCTAGGGTTTCCCTAGGGGAGGGGCGGCGGCCACAGGGGAAACCATAGATGGGTTTGGGCGCCCCCACCCCTAGGAAACTTGCCCCCAAGCCGGGAGGGGTGGCTGCCCTAGGGGAGGCTCCCCCACCTCTCCAAGTTACATGAGATGGGGTGGGAGGGGCGCTCATCCCGTTAGTGGGCTGATGTGCCCCTCCCCTTGGCCCATAAGACCCCCCAACGCTTGCTGGGGCCTCCGAAACCCCTTTCGGACATGCTGGTCGTCACCCGGTACCCCCAGAACAATTCCGGACTCCAATACCCTTCGTCCAATATATCAATCTTCACCTCCGGACCATTTCGGAGTTCCTTGTCATGTCCGAGATCTCATTCGGGACTCCGAACAACCTTCGGTAACCACATACTATTTCCCATAACAACTCTAGTGTCACCGAACCTTAAGTGTGTAGACCCTACGGGTTCGGGAAGCATGCAGACATGACCGAGACACCTCCTCGGCCAATAACCAATAGCGGGATCTGGATACCCATATTGGCTCCCACATGTTCCACGATGATCTCATCGGATGAACCACAATGTCGGGGATTCAATCAATCCCGTATTCAATTCTCTTTGCCTATCGAAATGTTACTTGCCCGATATTCGATCGTCGTATCCCTATACCTTGTTCAATCTCGTTACCGGCAAGTCTCTTTACTCGTTCCTTAATGCATGATCCCGTGACTAACTCCTTAGTCACATTGATCTCATTATGATGATGCATTACCGAGTGGGCCCAGAGATACCTCTCCGATATACAGAGTGACAAATCCAGTCTCGATTTGTGCCAACCCAACAGACACTTTCGAAGATACCTGTAGTGCACCTTTATAGCCACCCAGTTATGTTGTGATGTTTGGTACACCCAAAGCATTCCTACGGTATCCGGGAGTTTCACAATCTCATGGTCTAAGGAAATGATACTTGACATTAGAAAAGCTCTTAGCAAATGAACTACGCGATCTTGTGCTATGCTTAGGATTGGGTCTTGTCCATCACATCATTCTCCTAATGATGTGATCCCTTTATCAATGACATCCAATGTCCATGGTCAGGAAACCATAACCATCTATTGATCAACGAGCTAGTCAACTACAGGCTCACTAGGGACATGTTATGGTCTATGTATTCACACATGTATTACGGTTTCCAGTTAATACAATTATAGCATGAACAATAAACAATTATCATGAACAAGGAAATATAATAATAGCCATTTTATTATTGCCTCTAGGGCATATTTCCAACAAGTATAGGCTTACTAGGGACACTCTATTTGTTTATGTATTCACACATGTATTAAGGTTTCCGATCAATACAATTCTAGCATGAATAATAAACTTTTATCATGAATAAGGAAATATAAAATAACATCTTTATTATTGCGTCTAGGGCATATCTCCTTCACAACTTCATCCACATAGATTAGGTGCATATCAGGATGTAGTGTCCCATCTCCTGCATAAGGATTAGCTAGCAGTTTCTCTATCATACCCGAAGGAATCCGATAATAGATATTTTCAGTAGGTGCAGTAGGTTGAGGAAAAACTCTTTGTGCTTCTGATCGAGGTGAAGATACCCTGAAAAACCCCCTCAAAGGATTGTTTTCCATAGTAACAAGTGACAGTAAATTTCTGCACGTAATATAAATGTTTCCTTACGAAATTCCACTTACCAAAGGCGCTTCACTCCCGAAAAACAGTGCTAGACAAGAAACTTGATGACCCACAAGTATAGGGGATCAATCGTAGTCCTTTCGATAAGTAAGAGTGTCGAACCCAACTAGGAGCAGAAGGAAATGACAAGCAGTTTTCAGCAATGTATTTTCTGCAGGCACTAAAATTGTCGATAACAGATAGTTTGATAGCAAGATAATTTGTAATGAGCAAATAATAGTAATGGTAACAAAAGTGCACCAAGGTATCCCAATCCTTTTTGTAACAAAGGACAGGTCGGAACAGTCTCTTATGATAAGCAAACTGTTCTTGAGGACACACGGGAATTTCTTGTAGTCACTTTCATCATGTTTGTTTGATTCACGTTCGTTAGTTTGATAATTTTATATGTGGGTGGTGTTGGGGAACGTTGCATGGAAAACAAAAAAAATTCTACGCACACGCAAGATCTATCCATGGAGATGCATATTTACGAGAGTGGAGAGTGTGTCTACGTACCCTTGTAGATCTCTAAGCGAAAGTGTTTATCACGCGGTTGATGTAGTCGTACTCTTTGTGATCCAATCACGATCCAACCGATCTAGTGCCAAATGGATGGCACCTCCGAGTTTAGCACACATGCGGCTTGATGATGTATCCTCCTTCTTGATACAGCAAGCAGGAGAGGAGAAGTAGATGGGATCAAAATCAACACGCTGGCGTGGCGGTGATGGTGGTGGTGGAGCACCGACCGTGCTTCGCTAAGCTTCACCGGGATGAGGCGGTGGACCTACGGAGTAACGAGAGAGAGAGGGGCGCCAAGGGCTTGGTGTGTCCTCTTGGGGCAGCCCCTCCCCTCTATATATAGGTGGAGGGGTGTGGGAAAACAACCCCTCCAAGCCCTAGGGCGCAGCTAAGGGGGAGAGGACTTGGACTCCAAGTCCAATCCTATTCCTACCAGGACTCCTTCCTTTTTTGCCTTCCCTAGCCACATGGGCTTTTGCGGACTTGGTGCACCTAGCCCAATAAGGCCAGGGCACCTCCCTGCAGCCCATGCTAGCCCTTGGGTCGTGGTGGACCCACTTGTGGACTTCTGGACCCCTCCGGAATCCTCCGAAACCTTTTGGAAGCTTCCCGATACAATACCGAAAAAACAACACCTTTTTCCGGAACCCAAAATATGACTTCTCATATATAAATATTTACCTCTTAACCATTCCAAGACTCCTCGTGATGTCCGGGATCTCATCCGGGACCCCAAACAACATTTGGTTACCACTCATCAAATATCCCAATACTACTCTAGCGTCAATGAACGTTAAGCATGCGACCCTGCGGGTTCGGGAATTATATAGTCATGGCGGAGATGCATCTTCGGTAAATAACCAATATCGGGACCTGGATGCCCATATTTATTCTTGCATATTCCACGAAGATCTTTTATCAGTTGAACCTTTATGACAATATACATAATTCACTTTGTTTGTCGGTATGTTACTTGCTCGAGATTCGATCGTCGGTATCTCTAGACCTAGTTCAATCTCGTTACCGGCAAGTCTCTTTACTCATTCCGTAATACATCATATTGTAACTAACTCCTTGGTCACTTTGCTTGCAAGCTTCTTGTGATGTGTATTACCGAGAGGGCCTAGAGATACCTCTCCATCATACGAAGTGACAAATCCCAGTCTTGATCCATGCCAACCCAATAGACACATCCGGAGATACCTGTAGAGCACCTTTATGATCACCCAATTACGTTGTGATGTTTGATGGCACACAAGGCATTCCTCCGGAGTCCTAGATTTGCATGATCTCATGGTCGAAGAAACATGTATTTGACATTAAGAAAGCAGTAGCAATAAACTGAACGATCATATGCTACGCTAACGGCTGGGTCTTGTCCATGAGATCTCATTATCAAATGACAACTCGTGTCTATGGCTAGGAAACCTTAACCATCTTTTGATCAATGAGCTAGTCTAGTAGAGGCTTACTAGGGACATGGTGTTGTCTATGTATCCACACATGCATCTGAGTTTCCGATCAATACAATTCTAGCATGGATAATAGACGTTTATCATGAACAGGGAAAATGATAATAACCAATTTATTATTGCCTCTATGGCATATTTCCAATAGTCTCCCACTTGCACTAGAGTCAATCATCTAGTTCACATCGCCATGTGATTAACACCCAATGAGTTCTGGGGTGTGATCATGTTTTGCTTGCGAGAGAGGTTTTTGTCAAATGGGTCTGCAACATTCAGATCCATGTGTATTTTGCAAATCCTTATGTCATATTGTACATGCTGCTATCACACTTTACTTGGAGCTATTCCAAATGACTGCTCCATTATACGTATCCGGTTTGCTACTCAGAGTTATTCGGATCGGTGTCAAAGCTTGCATTGACCTAACCCTTTACGACGAACTCTTTATCACCTCCATAATCGAGAAACATTTCCTTAGTTCGCTAGTTACTAAGGATAATTTTGACCGTTGTCCAGTGATTCACTCCTGGATCACTCTTGTACCCCCTTTGCCAGACATGTGGCAATGCACACATCTGGTGTGGTACACAGCATGGCATATCGTATAGAGCCTATGGCTAAGGTAAAGGGGGCAACCTTCATCCTTTCTCTTTCTTCTGCCGTGGTTGAGCTTTGAGTCTTACTCAACTTCACTCCTTATATAATACAGGCAAGAACTCCTTCTTTGACTGGTCCATTTTGAACTCCTTCAAAATCTTGTCAAGGTATGTACTCATTGAAAGTCTTATCAAGTGTCTTGATCTATCTCTATAGATCTTGATGCCCAATATGTAAGCAGCTTCTTCACCGAGGTCTTTCACTGAAAAATTCTTATTCAAATATCCTTTTGTGCTATCCAGAAATTCTATATCATTTACAATCAGCAATATGTCATCCACATATAATATCAGAAATGCTACAGAGCTCCCCCTGACTTTCTTGTAAATACTGGCTTCACCAGAAGTTTGTATAAAACCATATGCTTTGATCACCTCATCAAAGCATACATTCCAACTCCGAGATGCTTGCACCAGTCCATAGATGGATCGCTGGAGCTTGCACACTTTGTTAGCATCTTTAGGATCGACAAAAACTTCCGGTTGCATCATATACAACTCTTCCTCAAGAAACCCATTAAGGAATGCAAGTTTTTTGACATCCATGTGCCAGATTTCATAATCATAAAATATGGCAATTGCTAACATGATCCGGACAAACTTAATCATCGCTACGGGTGAGAAAGTCTCATTGTAGTCAGCCCCTTGAACTTGTCAAAAACCTTTTCCAACAAGTCAAGCTTTGTAGACAGTGATATTACCGTCAGCGTTCGTCTTCCTCTTAAAGATCCATTTATTATTTATGGCTTGCCGATCATAGGGCAAATCCACCAAAGTCCACACTTTGTTCTCATACATGGATCCTATCTCAGATTTCATGGCCTCAAGCTATTTTTCGGAATCCGGGCACATCATAGTTTCTTCGTAGTTCGTAGATTCATTGTTGTCCAACAACATGACTTCCAGGACAGGATTGTCGCACCACTCTGTGTGGAACGTGTTCTGGTCGACCTATGAAGTTTCATGATCATCATCATTTGCTTCCTCTCTGGTTGGTGTAGGCATCACGGGAACGTCTTTCTCTGATGTACTACCTTCCAATTCGAGAGAAGGTGCGACTACCACATCAAGTTCTACTGTCCTCCCACTCACTTCTTTCGAGAGAAACTCCTTCTATAGAAAGGACCCATTCTTAGCAACAAAGATTTTGCCTTCAGATCTGTGGTAGAAGTTATACCCAATAATTTCTTTGGGGTATCCTATGAAGACACACTTCTCTGCTTTGGGTTCGAGCTTATCAGGCTGAAGCCTTTGACATAAGCGTCGCATCCCCTAACTTTTAAGAAATGATAGCTTAGGTTTCTTGCAAAACCACAGTTCATACGGTATCATCTCAATGGATTTAGACGGTGCCCTATTTAACGTGAATGTGGTTGTCTCTAATGCATAACCCAAAAATGATAGTGCAAAATTGATGAGAGACATCATAGAACACACCATATCTAATCAAGTATGGTTACGACGTTTGGACACAACATTACACTGTGGTGTTCCAGGTGGCGTGAGATGTGAAACTATTCCACATTGTTTTAAATGAAGGACAAACTCATAACTCAAATATTCGCCTCTGTGATCAGATTGTAAAAACTTTATTTTCTTGTTACGATGATTCTCCACTTCACTCTGAAATTCTTTGAACTTTTTGAACATTTCAGACTTGTGTTTCATCTAGTAGATATACCCATACTTACTACAATCATTTGTGAAGGTGAGAAAATAAGATACCCGTCGTGTGCTTCAACACTCATCGGACCACATACATCAGTATGAATTATTTCCAATAAGTCATGAACTTGCTCCATTGTTCCGGAGAACGGAGTTTTACTCTTCTTGCCCATGAGGCATGGTTCACAAGTATCAAATGGTTCATAATCAAGTGATTCCAAAAGTCCATCCGCATAGAGTTTCTTCATGCGCTTTACATTAATATGACCTAAACGGCAGTGCCACAAGTACATTGCACTATCATTATCAACTTTGTATATTTTGGCATCACTATTATGAATATGTGTATCACTACATCGAGATTCAATAAACCATTTACATTGGGTGTATGACCATAGAAGGTTTTATTCATGTAAATAGAACAACAATTATTCTCTAACTTAAATGAATAACTGCATTGCAATAAACATGCTATAATCATGTTCATGCTCAATGCAAACACCAAATAACATTTATTTAGGCTCGACACTAATCCTGAAAGTAGAGGGAGTGTGCGATGGTGATCATATCAATCTTGGAAACACTTCCAACACACATCATTACCTCACCCTTAATTAGTCTCCGTTTATTGTGCAACTCCTGTTTCGAGTTACTAATCTCAGCAACTGAATCAATATCAAATACCCAGGGGCTACTACGAGTACCAGTAAGGTACACATCAGTAACATGTATATAAAATATACATTTGTTTACTTTGCCATCCTTCTTATCTGCCAAGTATTTGGGGCAGTTCCGCTTCCAGTGACCATTTCCTTTGTAGCAGAAGCACTCAGTTTCAGGCTTGGGTCCAGCTTTGGGCTTCTTCACGGGAGCGGAAACTTACTTATTGTTCTTCTTGAAGTTCCCTTTCTTTCCCCTGCCCTTTTTCTTAAAACTGGTGGTCTTGTTAACCATCAACACTTTATGTTCTTTCTTGATTTCTACCTCCGCCGATTTCAGCATCGCGAAGAGCTTGGGAACCATTTTCATCATCCCTTGCATATTATAGTTCATCACATAGCTCTAGTAGCTTGGTGATAGTGAATGGAGAACTCTGTCAATCACTATCTTATCTGGAAGATTAACTCCCACTTGATTCAAGCAATTGTAGTACCCAAACATTCTGAGCACATGCTCACTGGCGGAGCTATTCTCCTCCATCTTGTAGGCAAAGTACTTGTCAGAGGTCTCATACTCTCAACATGGACATGAGCCTGAAATACTCTCAAAATGGCGTTCAAAACGTCTTTGGATCCCCGATTCTTAGCCGTAAAGCATGGCGCACTAAACTATCAAAGTATCAAGTAGTCATCAGATCGAGCTTGTTAAACGTTCATAACATCTGCATCAGCTCCTGCAGCAAGTCTGTTGATACGTCCATTTTGCAACATGCTTTTATGTTGATATTTATTGCATTATGGGATGTTATTACACATTATATCACAATACTTATGTATATTCTCTCTTATTTTATAAGGTTTACATGAAGAGGGAGAATGTCGGCAGCTGGAATTCTGGACTAGAAAAGGAGCAAATATTAGAGACCTATTCTGCACAACTCAAAAAGTCCTGAAACTTCACGTAGCATGTTTTTGGTTTTAATAAAAAATATTGGGCAAAGAAAATACTAGAGGGGGCCACCAACCAGCCACAAGGGTGGAGGGCGCGCCCTACCCCTCTGGGCTCGCCCCCCTGACTTGTGGGCCCCCTGTCAGGCCTCTGATGCCCATCTTCTGCTATATGGTGTGTTTTGACCTGGAAAAATCAAGAGGAAGCTTTCGGGACAAAGCGCCGCCGTCTTGAGGCGGAACCTGGGCAGAACCAATCTAGGGCTCTGGCGGAGCTATTCTGCCGGGGAAACATCCCTCCGGGAGGAGGAAATCATCGCCATCATCATCACCATCGATCCTCTCATTGAGAGGGGGTCAATCTCCACTAACATGTTCACCATCACCATCTCCTCTCAGACCCTAGTTCATCTCTTGTATCCGATCTTTGTCTCAAAACCTCAGATTGGTACCTGTGGGTTGCTAGTAGTGTTGATTACTCCTCATAGTTGATGCTAGTTGGTTTATTCGGTGGAGGATCATATGTTCAGATCCTTAGTGATAATTAATACTCCTCTGATTGTGAACATGAGTATGCTTTGTGTGTAGTTACGTTCGTTCCTGAGGACATGGGAGAAGTCTTGTTATAAGTAATTGATGTCGGCTAGGACTACGTCGGTATTTACCCAAAGAGGAAGGGATGATGCAACACAGCGACAGTAGGTATTTCCCTCAGTGAAGAAATCAAGGTTATCGAACCAGTAGGAGAACCAAGCAACACAACATAAACAGCCCCTGCACACAGATAACAAATCCTCACAACCCGACGTGTAGAAGGGGTTGTCAATCCCTTTCTGGTAGTGGCGCCCCAAGATGGGCAAACGGATGTGAGGAAATTGTAGTAGATTGATAGATCATACGCCAAACAAAATAAATAAGAAGAAATTGTAGCAAGGTATTTTTGTATTTTTAGTTTAATAGATCTGAAAATAAATGCAAAGGAAAAGTAGATTGCAAAGGCAAATATATGAGAAAGAGACCCGGGGGGCATAGGTTTCACTAGTGGCTTCTCTCGAGAAATATTAAACAGTGGGTAAACAAATTACTGTTGGGCAATTGATAGAACTTCAAATAATCATGACGATATCCAGGCAATGATCATTATATAGGCATCACGTCCAAGATTAGTAGACCGACTCCTGCCTGCATTTACTACTATTACTCCACACATCGACCGCTATCCAGCATGCATCTAGTGTATTAAGTTCATGGAAAAACGGAGTAATGCAATAAGAACAATGACATGATGTAGACAAGATCTATCTATGTAGAGATAGACTGCCATCATTTTATCCTTAGTAGCAACAACACATACATGTCGGTTCGTGCTACGTCTTGAGCTAGCGTTGGTTTTCCCCGAAGAGGAGAGGGTGGTGCAGCAAGTGTAGCATAAGTATTTCCCTCAGTTTTTGAGAACCAAGGTATCAATCCAGTAGGAGGCTCCTCCAAAGTCCCACGCGCCTACACAAACTAACTGAGAACTCGCAACCAACGCAATAAAGGGGTTGTCAATCCCTTCACGGCCACTTGCAAAAGTGAGATCTGATAGAGATAGTATGATAAGATAGATATATTTTTGGTATTTTATGATATAGATGCAAGAAAGTAAAGATGCAAATAAAAGTAGATTGAAAGCAAATAAGATAAGAGATAGACCCGGGGGCCATAGGTTTCACTAGAATAATAGGACAAGAAAGATTGCAATCTATATCAAGAATGATAAAATCTACGGGCACCAAATTTCTATTTGCAACAATAAGAACATCATTGATCCTTCCCATAGGCTTTTTAATGGTGGAATCCGCAAGGTGCAAATTTAACGAGCAATCATCAAGATCATGAAAATCTAGAATATCACATAAAGTTTTCGGAATTATGGAAACACTAGCACCGAAATCACACAAAGCAAAACACTCAAAATCTTTAACTCTAATCTTTATAGTAGGTTCCCACTCATCATAAAGTTTTATAGGTATAGAAACTTCCAAATTAAGTTTTTCATCATAAGATTGCATCAAGGCATCAACAATATGTTTGGTAAAAGCTTTGTTTTGACTATAAGCATGAGGAGAATTAACAACGGATTGCAACAAAGAAATACAACCTTTTAAGGAGCAATTATCATAGTCAAATTCCTTGAAACCCGAGATAGTAGGTTCAACATTATTAGAAGTTGAGGATTCTCCAATCTCTCTTTTACCAAATTTAGCATTAAGATCTAAAGACTCTGAATTCTTGGGACGCCTTCTAGGCAAAGTTGATTCATCATCAGTCCCATAATCATCAAAATTCATATTGCAAAACATAGATCTAATAGGAGACGCATCAATAACTTTAAGATCCTCATCATTATTTTCACGGAAACTAGAAGAACACGCTTTTATAAAGCTATCTTTCTTAGCATGCAATCTAGCGGTTCTTTCCTTGCACTCGTCAATGGAAATTCTCATCACTTTGAGAGACTCATTGATATCATGCTTAGGAGGAGAAGGTCTAAGTTTAAGAGAATCGACATCAAGCGAAATTCTATCAATGTTCCTAGCCAAATCATCAACTTTGAGCAATTTTTCTTCAAGCAAAGCATTAAAATTCTTTTGAGAAATCATAAATTCTTTCACACTATTCTCAAAATCAGAGGGCATCTTATTAAAATTACTATAAGGATTATTGTAGGAATTTCCATAATTATTAGAGGAATTACTAGGGAACGGTCTAGCATTAAAATTTCCTCTATAAGCATTGTTTCCAAAACTATTCCTACCAACAAAATTCACATCCATAGATTCATTATTATTCTCAATCAAGGAAGAAAAAGGCATATCATTAGGATCAAGAGGAGTATTTTAAGTAGCAAACATCTTCATAAGTTCATCCATCTTTCCACTCAAAACATTGATTTCTTCTATAGCATGCACTTTTATACTAGAAGATCTTTCGGTGTGCCATTAAGAATAATTAGCCATAATATTGTCAAGAAGTTTTGTAGCATCTCCTAACGTGATCTCCATAAAGGTGCCTCCCGCGGCCGAATCTAAGAGATTTCTAGAAGCAAAGTTCAAACCGACATAAAAGTTTTGTATGATCATCCATAAATTCAAACCATGAGTAGGGCAATTGCGAAGCATCAATTTCATTCTTTCCCAAGATTGGGCAACATGCTCATGATCAAGTCGTTTAAAATTCATAATATCCTTCCTAAGAGTGATGATCTTAGTGGGAGGAAAATACTTAGAGATAAAAGCATCTTTGCACTTGTTCCAAGAATCAATACTATTTTTAGGCAAAGACGAAAACCAAACTTTATCATGATCTCTAAGTGAAAACGGAAATAACTTCAATTTGACAATATTGTTATCCGTATCTTTCTTCTTTTGCATATCGCACAAATCAACAAAATTATTTAGATGAGTAGCGGCATCTTCACTAGGAAGGCCGGTGAATTGATCTTTCATAACAATATTCAGCAAAGCAGCATTGATTTCACAAGACTCAACATCATTAAGAGGAGCAATCGGAGTGCTAAGGAAATCATTATTATTGGTGTTTGAGAAATCACACAATTTGGTATTATCTTGTGCCATGGTAACAAGTAATCCAACACACAAGCAAACAGAAGAAGGCAAGCGAAAAAGAGAGGAGGAGATTGGGAAAGAGAGGGCGAATAAAACGGCAAGGGTGAAGTGGGGGAGAGGAAAACGAGAGGCAAATGACAAATAATGTAAATGCGAGGGAGATGAGTTTGTGATGGGTACTTGGTATGTCTTGACTTGAGTGAAGACCTCCCCGGCAATGGCGCCAGAAATCCTTCTTGCTACGTCTTGAGCTAGCGTTGGTTTTCCCCGAAGAGGAGAGGGTGGTGCAACAAGTGTAGCGTAAGTATTTCCCTCAGTTTTTCAGAACCAAGGTGTCAATCCAGTAGGAGGCTCCTCCAAAGTCCCACACGCCTACACAAACAAACTGAGAACTCGCAACCAACGCAATAAAGGGGTTGTCAATCCCTTCATGGCCACTTGCGAAAGTGAGATCTGATAGAGATAGTATGATAAGATAGATATATTTTTGGTATTTTATGATATAGATGCAAGAAAGTAAAGATGCAAATAAAAGTAGATTGAAAGCAAATAAGATAAGAGATAGACCCGGGGGCCATAGGTTTCACTAGAGGCTTCTCTCGAGAGCATAAGTATTACGGTGGGTGAACAAATTACTGTCGAGCAATTGATAGAAAAGCGAATAATTATGACGTTATCTAGGCATGATCATGTATATAGGCATCACATCCATAACAAGTAGACCGACTCCTGCCTGCATCTACTACTATTACTCCACACATCGACCGCTATCCAGCATGCATCTAGAGTATTAAGTTCATAAGAACAGAGCAACGCATTAAGCAAGATGATATGATGTAGAGGGATAAACTCATGCAATATGATATAAACCCCATCTTGTTATCCTCGATGGCAACAATACAATACGTGTCTTGCAACCCTTTCTGTCACTGGGTAAGAACACCGCAAGATTGAACCCAAAGCTAAGCACTTCTCCCATGGCAAGAAAGATCAATCTAGTAGGCCAAACCAAACCGATAATTCGAAGAGACTTGCAAAGATAACTCAATCATACATAAAAGAATTCAGAGAAGATTCAATTAATATCCATAGATAAATCTGATCATAAACTCACAATTCATCGGATCTCGACAAACACACCACAAAAAGAGATTGCATCGAATAGATCTCCACAAGAGAGGGGGAGAACATTGTATTGAGATCCAAAAAGAGAGAAGAAGCCATCTAGCTAATAACTATGGACCCGTAGGTCTGTGGTAAACTACTCACAACTCATAGGAGGGGCAAGGATGTTGATGTAGAAGCCCTCTATGGTCGATTCCCCCTCCGGCAGAGTGCCGGCAAAGGCTCCAAGATGGGATCTCGCGGATACAGAAGGTTACGGTGGTGGAAATTGTGTTTCGTGGTGCCCCCGGATGTTTTTGGGGTCTGTAGGTATATATAGGAGGAAGAGGTACATCGGTGGACGCCCGAGGGTCCCACAAGACAGGGGGGCGTGCCCTACAGGGGGCGCGCCCTCCTATCTCGTGGAGGCTCCAGCTGTTTCTTGACTTGCACTCCAAGCTCTCGAGATCTTGTTCGTTCCAAAAATCACGCTCCCGAAGGTTTCATTCCGTTTGGACTCCGTTTGATATTCTTTTTCTTCGAAATACTGAAATAGTCAAAAAAACAGCAATATGGGCTGGGCCTCCGGTTAGTAGGTTAGTCCCCAAAATGATAAAGATGTATAAAATAAAGCCCATAAACATCCAAAACAGGTAATATAATAGCATGGAACAATCAAAAATTATAGATACGTTGGAGACGTATCAGTTCCCCTTCTATCACTAGGATCAAGCACACTACAAAGCACCTCTTCCCATTGCAAGATAAATAGATCAAGTTGGCCAAAAAAAACCAAATATCAGAGAAGAAATATGAGGCTATAAGCAATCATGCATAAAATAGATCAAATAAACTCAAATACTTTCATGGATATAAAAAGACATAACTGATCATAAACTCAAAGTTCATCAAATCCCAACAAACACACTGTTGGGGAACGTAGTAATTTCAAAAAAATTCCTACGCACACACAAGATCATGGTGATGCATTGCAACGAGAGGGGAGAGTGTTGTCCATGTACCCTCGTAGACCGAAAGCGGAAGCGTTAGCACAACGCGGTTGATGTAGTCGTACGTCTTCACGATCCGACCGATCAAGTACCGAACGTACGGCACCTCTGAGTTCAGCACACGTTCAGCTCGATGACGTCCCACGAACTCTGATCCAGCAGAGCTTTGCGGGAGAGTTCCGTCAGCACGACGGTGTGATGACGGTGTTGATGATGCTACTGATGCAGGGCTTTGCCTAAGCACTGCTACGATATTACCGAGGTGGAATATGGTGGAGGGGGGCACCGCACATGGCTAAGAGATCTAGAGATCAATTGATGTGTCTAGAGGTGCCCCCCTTCCCCCGTATATAAAGGATCAAGGGGGAGGGGGAGGCCGGCCAGGAGGAGGCGCGCCAGGGAGGAGTCCTACTCCCACCGGGAGTAGGACTCCCTCTTTTCCTAGTTGGAGTAGGAGGGGGAAGGAAGGAAGAGAGGAGAGGAAGGAAAGGGGGGGGGGCGCCGCCCCCTCCTTGTCCTATTCGGACTAGAGGGGGAGGGAGCACGTGGCCTGCCCTGGCCGCCCCTCCTCTTCTCCACTTAGGGCCCATGAGGCCCATTCAACCCCCCCGGGGGTCCCGGTAACCCCTCGGTACTCCAGTATATGTCCGAAACTCCCCGAAACACTTCCAGTGTCCGAACATAGTCATCCAATATATCGATATTTACGTCTCGACCATTTAGAGACTCCTCATCATGTCCGTGATCATATCCGGGACTCCAAACTACCTTCGGTACATCAAAACACAAAAACTCATAATACCGATCGTCACCGAACTTTAAGCGTGCGGACCCTACGGGTTCGAGAACTATGTAGACATGACCGAGACACGTCTCCGGTCAATAACCAATAGAGGAACCTAGATGCTCATATTGGCTCCTACATATTCTATGAAGATCTTTATCGGTCAAACCGCATAACAACAAACATTGTTCCTTTTGTCATCGGTATGTTACTTGCCCGAGATTCGATCGTCGGTATCTCAATACCTAGTTCAATCTCGTTACCGGCTAGTCTATTTACTCATTACGTAATGCATCATCCCGCAACTAACTTATTAGCTACATTGCTTGCAAGGCTTATAGTGATGTGCATTACCGAGAGGGCCTAGAGATACCTCTCCGACAATTGGAGTGACAAATCCTAATTTCGAAATACGCCAACTCAACATGTACCTTTGGAGACACCAATAGAGCTCCTTTATAATCACCCAGTTACGTTGTGATGTGTGGTAGCACACAAAGTGTTCGTCCAGTAAACGGGAGTTGCATAATCTCATAGTCATAGGAACATGTATAAGTCATGAATAAAGCAATAGCAACATACTAAACGATCAAGTGCTAAGCTAACGAAATGGGTCAAGTCAATCACATCATTCTCCTAATGATGTGATCCCATTAATCAAATGACTACTCATGTCTATGGCTAGGAAACACAACCATCTTTGATCAAGGAGCTAGTCAAGTAGAGGCATACTAGTGACACTATGTTTGTCTATATATTCACACATGTATTATGTTTCCGGTTAATACAATTCTAGCATGAATAATAAAAATTTATCATGATATAAGGAAACAAATAATAACTTTATTATTGCCTCTAGGCATATTTCCTTGACACACCGCAAAAGAGTTACATCATATGGATCTCCAAGAGACCATTGCATTGAGAATTCAGCGAGAGAGAGGAGTCCATCTAGCTACTAACTACGGACCTGAAGGACTACAAAGAACAACTCATGCATCATCGGAGAGGCACCAATGGAGGTGGTGAACCCCATCCGAGATGGTGTCTAGATTGGATCTGGTGGTTCTGGACTCTTAGGCGGCTGGATCAATATTTCATCGACTCCCCCAGGGTTTCTGGAATATTGGGGTATTTATAGAACAAAGAGGCAGTCCAGGGGGCACCCGAGGTGGGCACAACCCACCAGGGCCCACCCGGGCCTCCTGGCGGGCCCTGGTGGGTTGTGCTCTCCTCGGAGCACCCCCTAGGCGCAGCTAGGGCCCATTGTGTGTCTTCTGGTCCATAACAAATGTCCGTAAAGTTTCGTGGCATTTGGACTTCGTCTGATATTGATTTCCTGCGATGTAAAAAACATGCAGAAAACAACAAATGGCACTTGGAACTATGTCAATAGGTTAGTACAAAAAAATATAAAATGACTATAAAATGATTATGAAACATCCAAGATTGATAATATAATAGCATGGAACAATAAAAAAATTATAGATACGTTGGAGACGTATCAGCATCCCCAAGCTTAACTCCTACTCGTCCTCGAGTAGGTAAGTGATAAAAAACAGAATTTTTGATGTGGAATGTTGCATGTCATATCAAATTCTTTTCTTTAAAGCATGGACATTTGGACTTTTATGTGATTCAAAGTAATAGTCTAGTTTTGACATGATAATTTAAATACTCAAGCATATCAACAAGCAACCATGTCTTTCAAGATATCAATGCTAAAATAAGTTATCCCTAGCCCATCATGCTCAACCATTGATCCATTCATGAAACACACTTGCACATTAGCTACACCCAATACTTAAGAACGATCATATTGCCTCCTAGTTGGTGCTTTTATAAGAGAAGATGGAGACTCAAATTCAAAATAAAAAATTGCATAAAGTAAAAGAAAGGCCCTTCGCAGAGGGAAGTAGGGATTTGTAGAGGTGCCAGAGCTCAAAGCAAAAAACTTAGAGATAAAAACATTTTGGGAGGTGTATCCATCCCACCAACGAAAATGACTTAGAGTTCCCAACACTTTCCATGCTAGATATATCATAGGCGGTTCCCAAATAGAAAATAAAGTTTATTCATTTTTCCACCATACTTTCACTTTCCATGGCTAGCCGTATCCACGGTTACCCTCCATACCAACACTTTCCAAGGAACTTATTATTTGACAACATAAAGTTAATTCATTTTTTTCATTTCGGGACTGGGCATCCCTAAAACCTTTGCCTTACTCTCGTGCAATGACAAGTGAATAAACACTCATCGCGAGAATAACACATCCAGCATGGAAAATATTATCCACCCCTCACCGCTCCGCGAGTGAAACGAACACACAAAAGAGAAGTTTATTTTGAAAATTAGAGATGGCACATGCAAATTTGCTTAGCATGGAAAAAGAATACCACATATAGGTAGATATAGTGGACTCATGTGGCAAAACTGGTTTAAAGGATTTTGGATGCACAAGTAGAGATCATACTTAGTGCAAAATGAAGGCTAGCAAAAGGTTGAGAAGCGACCAACCAAGAAACGAATAATCTCATAAGCAAGCATTAAGCATAATTAACACCGAATAATGCACCACAAGTAGGACATAATTTCATTGCATGACTATTGACTTTCGTGCTTGCATAGGGAATCACAAACCTTAATTAACACCAATATTCTTACTAAAGCATAATTACTCATCAACATAACTCACATATCACATCATCATATCTCAAAACTATTACTAAGAATCAAGTTTATTTTGTCCAATGATCTTCATGAAAGTTTTTATTATATCCTTCTTGGATATCTATCACTTTTGGACTAATTTTCATGTGTTGCTTTTCATAAGCTCAAACAAATATAAGTGAAGATCATGAGCATAATTTTTTTCTTTCTCTCAAAATAATTTAAGTGAAGCAAGAGAGAATTTTTTGAAAATTTTACTAACTCTAAAATAAATCTAAGTCAAACAAGAGAGCATTTCTTCAAAAATACTAAAGCACACCATGCTCAAAAAGATATAAGTGAAGCACTAGAGCAAGTCCATAGCTCATAAAAATTTAAGTGAAGCATAGAGAGCAATTCTAACAAGTCATGACATAATTTTGGCTCTCTAAAATAGGTGTGTCCAGCAAGGGCTCAAGACTTAAAACACAAAATAAAACAAGCAAAGACACATATCATACAAGACGCTCCAAGCAAAACACATAGTATGTGACGAATAAAAATATAGCTTCGAGTAAAATACCGATGGTCGTTGGAAGAAAGAGGGGATGCCACTTCGGGGGCATCCCCAAGCTTACTTGGTTGCTCATTTTTGGATAATAGCTTGGGATGCCGGGGCATCCCCAAGCTTAGGCTCTTCTATCCTTCCTTCATCCATCGTAAGATAACCCAAAACTTGAAAACTTCAATCACACAAAACTCAACAAAACCTTCACGAGACCCGTTCGTATAAGAAAGCAAACCACTACTATAAGTATTGTATCAAACCAATTCATATTTTGTTTTTGCATTATATCTACTGTATTCCAACTTTTCTATGGCAAAAACTCATCAAAGAAAACCATAGAGCCATCAAAACAAGCACACAACGCAAAGAAAACAGAATCTGTCAAAACAGAACAATCTGTAGCAATCTGACTATTTCGAATACTTCTGTAACTCCAATTTTTTTGAAAAATTAGGAAGACCAGTGTAATTTGTATATTAATCTTCTGCAGAAAAGAATCAGGGTAAAATCATGAATCTGTGATTTATGAAAATTATTTTCGTGAGTGCATAAGTTTCTGTTTTCAGCAAGATTAAACAACTATCATCCAAGAAGATCCTAAAGGCGTTACTTGGCACAAACACTAATTAAAACTCAAAAAACACAATCATAATAGTAGCATAATTGTGCAAACACACAAGAACAGAAAGCAAAAAAGCAAAAATAAATTTTATTCATTGGGTTGCCTCCCAACAAGCGCTATAGTTTTACGCCCTTAGCTAGGCATAAAGCAAGGATCTAAGTATTGTCATCTTTGGTTTGAGATCCATAAGATGCCCTCATGATTGATTCATGTGGCGGCCTAATTCTTGTTCTAGGGAAGTGTTCCATACCCTTCCTCAAAGGAAATTGGAACTTGATATTGCCTTCTTTCATATCAATCACGACACCAATAGTGCGTAAAAATGGTCTACCAAGAATAATTGGACAAGACGGATTGCAAACAATATCAAGAACAATAAAATTTATGGGCAAATAATTCCTATTTGCAAGAATAAGAACATCATTAATTATTACCATAGGATTTTTAATAGTAGAATCCGCTAAGTGCAAATTTAAAGAACACGATTCAATATCGGTAAGACCAAGCACATCACCTAAAGATTTAGGAATTGTAGAAACAATAGCACCCAAGTCACACAAAGCAAAACACTCATAATTTTTAATCTTGACTTTGATAGTAGGTTCCCATTCATCATGCAATTTTCTAGGAATTGAAACTTCTAATTACAATTTTTCTTCAAAATCTTTCATCATAGCATCAACAATATGTTTAGTAAAAGCTTTATTTTGTTCATAGGCATGAGGTGAATTTATCATGGATTGCAACAAAGAAATACAATCAATCAAAGAGCGACTATCATAATTAAAGTCTTTGTAATCCAAAAGAGTGGGCACATCATTAGTTAAAGTCTTGACCTCTTCAAACCCACTTTTATCAATTTTCTCAACAAGATTTTCACCCTCCGAATTATTGGGACGCCTTCTAGCTAAAGTTGGCTCTGCTCCAGTCCCTTTATCATCAATTTTAATTTTACTAAAAAAGGAATCAATAGAAGAAACACCAATTATTTTAAGATCTTTATCACTTTTATCTTCTAATGAAATTGGTTTAGCGTCCATTTGATTTACTAGGGTAGCTTGTGCATCGGATATTTTTCCTAGCAAACTTTCAGCAAAAGCATACTTAGATTGGAGATTGCAAACCTATTTACTAATATCATCAAGTTGTTTTGTTATAGCATCCAACACAACGGAGTGTTCCTTAAGTTCTTCAGTAAAATACTTATTATGCTCAAATTGTGTAGTCATATATTCCTTAGTACTTTTTCTCAATTTCAAGCAAAATATTGGGGTAAGGAACATCATAATATTTTCTTTCGGTCATCATGACTACACAAACAAGAACGCACACAAAAATAGATCTGGCAAGAAAAGGGCGAATGAAAAAGAGGGCGAATAAAACGGTAAATAATTGTGAAGTGGGGGAGAGGAAAACGAGAGGCAGATGGCAAATAATGTAAATTGCAAGGAGATGAGATTTGTGATTAGGAACCTGGTAT
Source organism: Triticum dicoccoides (assembly GCF_002162155.2). Lineage (NCBI taxonomy): Eukaryota > Viridiplantae > Streptophyta > Magnoliopsida > Poales > Poaceae > Triticum > Triticum dicoccoides. The sequence continues at coordinate 609,508,501 of NC_041383.1, forward strand.
ATGTTGAAGATCCTCCCTGACAACGGCGCCAGAAATTCCTTTTGATGTCGGCTAGGACTACGCTGATATTTCCCCAAAGAGGAAGGGATGATGTAGCACAATGACGGTAGGTATTTCCCTTAGTGAAGAAATCAAGGTTATCGAACCAGTAGGAGAACCAAGCAACACAACGTAAACAGCCCCTGCACACAGATAACAAATCCTCGTAACCCGGTGTGTAAAAGGGGTTGTCAATCCCTTTCGGGTAGCGGCGCCCCAAGATGGGCAAACGGACGTGAGGAAATTGTAGTAGATTGATAGATCGAATGCCAAACAAAATAAATAAGAATAAATTGCAGCAAAGTATTTTTGTATTTTTAGTTTAATAGATCTGAAAATAAATGCAAAGGAAAAGTAGATCGCAAAGGAAAATATATGAGAAAGAGACCCGGGGGTCGTAGGTTTCACTAGTGGCTTCTCTCGAGAAAAATAGCAAATAGTGGGTAAACAAATTATTGTTGGGCAATTGATAGAACTTCAAATAATCATGACAATATCCAGGAAATGATCATTATATAGGCATCACGTCCAAGATTAGTAGATCGACTCCTGCCTACATCTACTACTATTACTCCACACATCGACCGCTATCCAGCATGCATCTAGTGTATTAAGTTCATGGAAAACAGAGTAATGCAATAAGAACAATGACATGATGTAGACAAGATCTATCTATGTAGAGATAAACCCCATCGTTTTATCCTTAGTAGCAACGATACATATGTGTCGGTTCCCCTTCTGTCACTGGGATCAAGCACCGTAAGATCGAACCCACTACAAAGCAACTCTTCCCATTGCAAGATAAATAGATCAAGTTGGCCAAACAAAACCCAAATATCAGAGAAGAAATACAAGGCTATAAGCAATCATGCATAAAAGAGATCAAAGAAACTCAAATACTTTCATGGATATAAAAAGATATAACTGATCATAAACTCAAAGTTCATCAAATCCCAACAAACACACTGCAAAAGAGTTACATCATATGGATCTCCAAGAGACCATTGTATTCAGAATTCAGCGAGAGAGAGGAAGCCATCTAGCTACCAACTACGGAGCCGAAGGTCTACAAAGAACTACTCATGCATCATCGGAGAGGCACAAATGGAGGTGGTGAACCCCATCCGAGATGGTGTCTAGATTGGATCTGGTGGTTCTGGACTCTGCGGCGGCTGGATCAATATTTCATCGACTCCCCCTGGGTTTCTGGAATATTGGGGTATTTATAGAGCAATGAGGCGGTCCGGGGGCACCCGAGGTGGGCACAACCCACCAGGGTGCGCCTGGGCCCACTAGCATGCCCTGGTGGGTTGTGCTCTCCTCGGAGCACCCCCCAGGCGCGGCCAGGGCCCATTACATGTCTTCTTGTCCATCAAAAATCTCCATGAAGTTTCGTGGCATTTGGACTCCGCCTGATATTGATTTCCTGCGATGTAAAAAGCATGCAGAAAACATCAACTGGCACTTGGCACTATGTTAATAGGTTAGTACCAAAAAATGATATTAAATGACTATAAAATGATTATAAAACATCCAAGATTGATAATATAACATCATGGAACAATCAAAATTTATAGATACGTTGGAGACGTATCAGTAATCATGTGAATTTGATATTCGTTCGATATTTTAATGAGATGTATGTTGTCTTTACTCTAGTGGTGTTATGTGAATGTTGATTACATGACACTTCACCATTATTTGGGCCTATGGGAAGGCATTGGGAAGTAATAAGTAGATGATGGGTTGCTAGAGTGACAGAAGCTTAAACTCTAGTTTATGCGTTGCTTCGTAAGGGGCTGATTTGGATCCATATGTTTCATGCTATGGTTAGGTTTACCTTAATTCTTCTTTCATAGTTGCGGATGCTTGCGAGGGAGGTTAATCATAAGTGGGAGGATTGTCCAAGGAAGGGCAGAACCCAAGCACCAGTCCACCCATGTATCAAATTATCAAAGTAACGAACGCGAATCATATGAGCATGATGAAAACTATCTTGACAACAATTCCCATGTGTCCTCGGGAGCGCTTTGCTTTATATAAGAGTTCGTCCAGGCTTGTCCTTTGCTACAAAAAGGATTGGGCCACCTTGTTGCACCTTGTTTACTTTTATTACTGGTTACCCATTACTATTTATCTTATCGCAAAACTATCTGTTACCGATAATTTTAGTGCTTGCAGAGAATACCTTGCTGAAAACCACTTGTCATTTCCTTCTGCTTCTCGTTGGGTTCGACACACTTACTTATCGAAAGGACTACGATAGATCCCCTATACTTGTGGGTCATCAAGACTCTTTTCTGGCGCTGTTGCTGGGGAGTGAAGTGCCTTTGGTGAGTGGAACTTGGTAAGGAAACATTTATATAGTGTGCTGAAATTTACTGTCACTTGTTACTATGGAAAATAATCCTTTGAGGGGCTTGTTCGGGATATCTTCACCTCGATCGGCAGAGCAAGGAGTTTCTCCTCAACCTACTGCACCTACTGAAAATATTTATTATGAAATTCCTTCGGGTATGACTGCTAGCTAATCCTTATGCAGGAGATGGAACATTACATCCCGATATGCGCCTAATCTATGTGGACGAAGTTTGTGGATTATTTAAGCTTGCGGGTATGCCCGAGGATGTTGTCAAGAAGAAGGTCTTCCCTTTATCTTTGAAGGGAAATGCATTTACATGGTATAGGCTATTGGTTGATAATGGATCATGGAACTACAACCGATTGAAATCGGAATTTCATCAGAAGTTTTATCCTATGCATCTGGTTCATCGTGATTGGGATTATATATATAATTTTTGGCCTCGTGAAGGAGAAAGTATCGCTCAAGCTTGGTGGAGGCTTAAGTCAATGTTATATTCATGCCCCAATCATGAGCTTCCAAGAGAAATTATTATTCAAAAGTTTTATGCTCGACTTTCTCATAATGATTGATCCATGCTCGATACTTCTTGTACTGGTTCTTATATGAAGAAGGATATTGAATTCAAATGGGATCTATTGGAAAGAATTAAACGGAACTCTGAAGATTGGGAACTCGGCGAAGGTAAGGAGTCAGGTATAAACCTTAAGTTTGATTGTGTTAAATCTTTTATGGATACCGATGCTTTTCGTGATTTTAGCACTAAATATGGACTTGACTCTGAGATAGTAGCTTCTTTCTGTGAATCATTTGCTACTCATGTTGATCTCCCTCAGGAGAAGTGGTTTAAATATCATCCTCCTATTGAAGTTAAAGTAGTAGACCTATTAAAGTTGAAGAAGAAACCATTACTTATAATGTTAATCCTATTGTTCCTACTGCTTATATTGAGAAACCACCTTTTCCTATTAGAATAAAGGACCATGCTGAATCTTCAACCATGGTTCATAAGAGTTATACTAGAACACCTACACCCCCTGAGAAAATTAAAGTTGAACCTAGTATCGCTATGGTTAAAGATTTCTTGGTCGATAATATTGATGGACATGTTATTTATTTCTGCGATGAAGCTGCTAGAATTGCTAAACCTGATACTAAAGATAAACATAGACCTATTGTTGGCATGCCTGATGTTTCTGTTAAAGTAGGAGATCATTGTTATCATGGCTTATGTGATGTGGGTGCTAGTGTGAGTGCAATTCCTTTTACTTTATATAAAGAAATTATGAACGATATTGCACCTGCTGAGATAGAAGATATTGATGTTAATATTAAGCTTGCTGTCGGTGTCAAAACCGGCAGATCTCGGGTAGGGGGTCCCGAACTGTGTGTCTAAGGCTAATGGTAACAGGAGGCGGGGGACACAATGTTTACCCAGGTTCGGGCCCTCTCGACGGAGGTAATACCCTACTTCCTACTTGATTGATCTCGATGATATGAGTATTACAAGAGTTGATCTACCACGAGATCGTAGAGGCTAAACCCTAGAAGCTAGCCTATGATTATGATTGTTGTTGTCCTATGGACTAAACCCTCTAGTTTATATAGACACCGGAGGGGGCTAGGGTTACACAGAGTCGGTTACAGAGAAGGAGATCTACATATCCGAATTGCCAAGCTTGCCTTCCACGCAAAGGAGAGTCCCACCCGGACACGGGACGAAGTCTTCAATCTCGTATCTTCATAGTCCAACAGTCTGGCACAAGTACATAGTCCGGCCGTCTGAGGACCCCCTAATCGAGGACTCCCGTAGTAGCCCCTGATCCTGGCTTCAATGACGATGAGTCCGGTGCGCAGATTGTCTTCGGCATTGCAAGGCGGGTTCTTCTCTAAATCCAGAGTACCTGTTGTAACGAATAGTGTCTGGCTTCCCATTAATGTTACACTCCTCAGCTTCTGTACTTTAATAATGGCAATCTCCATGTGTCGAGCGAGTGCGAGAAGTCGGGGCATTTTTACATTTTCCACCCTGACCATGTTAGTATATCCTCTATTAAAGAGACGGGGATCCTCAGATCCAAATCACACCATCTTCCCTAAGCAAGGATTCATCAGAGCGCTCCCGAAAAAGGTCATCCCATCATGGCCGATCGCCGCAACTCCTCCTCTCGCTCCCATAGCGCTAAGCCATGTGATTGGGAGAAGTGTTCTGTATCCCATGGACGATTGGTGGAGTTGCAGACCCAGGGGTTCCTCCCGCCTGCATATATGGTCCCCGTCCAAGCCGGACTAGCCACTTATGATGGCGGGGAGCAAGCAGAGAGTTTCCCCGACCCATCCAGGGGGAGTGAGTATGCCTCGTCCCTTTCTTGCTGAGGGGCCTCGTATTTCCAATCCATCCGTTCCTCCGCGGGCTCCTGGAGCACTACAGCCTCCAGCTGCATAACTTCACTCCTGCTTCCATACTGCACATCGCAGGTTATGTCGCCCTTTGCGAGCTATTTCTGGGCTGCGAAGCTCATTTCGAGCTATGGAAGAGGCTATTCTGCCTCGTCCCTCGCAATCACGAGGGATCGATATACCAAGTTGGCGGAGCCGAAGTATGGCGCATCGCCTAAACCGGATACCTATCCGGCACTCCGAAGAAGACATCCGAAGACTGGCCTTCGGAGTGGTTTTATATAGAGGACGTCCCCCTTCCGGACCCTATCCGGGTAGGCCTTCCTGAGTTTGCCAATGCCCCATGATACATCTCCAACGTATCTATAATTTATGAAGCATTCATGCTATTATCTTATCTATTTTGATTGTTTATGGGCTTTATTATACACTTTTATATTACTTTTGGGACTAACCTATTAACCAGAGGCCCAACCCATATTGTTGTTTTCTTGCCTATTTCTGTAGGACCATGAAGTATGTCTAGAGGGGGGGTGATTAGACTACTTGACCAATTAAAAACTTAACCTTTTCCCAATTTTAGAGTTTGACAGATTTTAGCTATTTTAGGACAAGTCAAGTAATCATAACACAGTTCAAGCAAGCATGCAAAAGAGTATATAGGCAGCGGAAATTAAAGCATGCAACTTGCAAGAAAGTAAAGGGATGGGTTTGGAGGATTCAAACGCAATTGGAGACACAGATGTTTTTGGCATGGTTCCGATAGGTGGTGCTATCGTACATCCACGTTGATGGAGACTTCAACCCATGAAGGGTAACGGTTGCGTGAGTCCACGGAGGGCTCCACCCACGAAGGGTCCACGAAGAAGCAACCTTGTCTATCCCATCATGGTCGTCGCCCACGAAGGACTTGCCTCACTAGCGATAGATCTTCACGAAGTAGGCGATCTCCTTGCCCTTACAAACTCCTTGCTTCAACTCCACAATCTTGTCGGAGGCTCCCAAGTGACACCTAGCCAATCTAGGAGACACCACTCTCCAAGAAGTAACAAATGGTGCGTTGATGATGAACTCCTTGCTCTTTTGCTTCAAATGATAGTCTCCCCAACACTCAACTCTCTCTCATAGGATTTGGATCTGGTGGAAAGAGGATTTGAGTGGAAAGCAACTTGGGGAAGGCTAGAGATCAAGATTCATATGGTAGGAATGGAATATCTTGGCCTCAACACATGAGTAGGTGGTTCTCTCTCAGAAATGGTAAGTTGGAAGTGTAGGTTTAGTCTGATGGCTCTCTCCACGAATGAAGAGGAGGTGGAGGGGTATATATAGCCTCCACATAAAATCTAACCGTTACACACAATTTACCAAACTCGGTGGGACCGATTCAACAGACTCGGTCGGACCGATTTAGTAAACCTAGTGACCGTTAGTGATTTTCGGTGGGACTGACATGCAACTCGGTGAGACCAATTCGGTTAGGGTTAGGGCATAACGTAATCTCGGTAAGACCGATTACACAAACTCGGTAAGACCGATTTTGGTAATAAGCTTTCCAGAGAGTTGGTCAGGTAAACTTGGTGGGACCGATTTGCTCTTTTCGGTGAGACCGAAATGTTACAAAAGGGAAACATAGAGTTTACATTGTAATCTCGGTGGGACCGATCGCTCACTTCGGTTAGACCGAAATGTTACGAAGGGAAACAGAGAGATTACAATCCCATCTCGGTGAGACCGAGATCCCTATCGGTAGGACCGGTTTGCTTTGGGTTTAGGTCATTTGTGGATGTGGGAAAGTAGCTGAGGGTTTTGGAGCATATCACAAAGCACATTAAGCAAGAGGCTCATTAAGCAACACCTCATCCCTCCTTGATAGTATTGGCTTTTCCTATAGACTCAATGTGATCTTGGATCACTAAAATATAAAATGAAGAGTCTTGGGCCTTTGAGCTTGAGCCAATCCTTTGTCCTTAGTATTTTGAGGGATCCACTTTCATCATCCATGCCATGCCATTCACTGAGCTTTCCTGAAATAATAGTCTTGGAATAGCATTAGCTCAATGAGCTATATGTTGTTATGAATTACCCAAACCACCTAGGGATAGTTGCACTTTCAATCTCCCCCTTTTTGGTAATTGATGACAACATATAGATCAAAGCTTCGACAAATGATAATAAGAATAAAAACATCGTCGCTTTGAGAAGTATGTGATAAGCAAGAGCTCCCCCTAAATTTGTGCATAGTAAAATTTGCTTTGGACTGCAAATGCACAAGGAATTAGGCTCATGGGTTACTCTTCCATGTCACATACATCTTGGTGGAGCGCTTAAAATGATAAGTATTGAATACATGCACTCATCACCAAGCAAAGTGAATGATCACATAAGATAGATAGGATAATATCATCAAACATGCATAAGTGTAGCTTATGATCAAACACATGATCATCAATGTCTCACAAGCATAGTATCTCAACTAATCAAAAAGCAAACAAGTTTAAACCAACAAAGCAAGAGAGAACAAAAACAACACTCTCTCTCTCTCGAAGCCTATGATCTATACATTTTTCTCCCCCTTTGGCAACAAGTTGCCAAAAAGTTCATAGAAAATGCATAGTGCTAGATCGACTCTCAGACTTGATATTCAGTTGGTGGTGTCCGGATAACTCCAAGGATGAAGGCTTCAGTTGATGTAGAGGGTGTTGGAGTTGATGCTGAAGCTGGTTGCACTGGGGCTGAAGGGGCAGTAGCTGGTGCTGAAGATGTTGCTCTAGTGTCTGGCACTGACACAGCAACTGAGCTCTGAGCTCTAGGCACTCTGGTAAAGACATTTGTGGTTGTCTTGCCCTTCCTCTCCTGCATGTCATCCTGCAGTTGCTCCACAACTGACCGAATCTCAGTTACTTTGACATCTAGATCATAGAATTTTTGTTCCATGATTCTCTCCAAGCTCTCCTGATTCTGAGTTAAGGTGGCCAACCCCTTCTCAATCCTCAGAGATGATGCTATCAAGTAACCAAGCTGCTCCTGCTTGTTTTTCAAGAAATACTCAGATGCCTCCTCTTGAGTTGGCATCTTGGCAGCCTTCTCCTTCCTTGCCTTCTCCTTCTTCTCTTGAGCTTGAACTGATGATGGATCATCGTCATTCATGACAACCTCATTATCTTGAAAGTCTGGATAGAGTGGAAAATGTTCCCTATCCAATAGATATTTGCCAGTTCCCATCTTTGAGTTGATCAATTCCTGAATCTGAGGGGCATATCCACAACTCCTCTTATGATCTGCTGCAGTCCTCTTAATGGTTTCAACTATAAGGCTCATGACTTTGAATTTCTGTGGCACATCAAATAAATGCAACATATTGATAGCATGCCCTCTGATCATGTTGTGGTCACCAGACTTAGGCAATAGAGTGTGCCTTAGGATCCAGTTGATTGTAGGCAGCCCTGACAACATAAAATGGACTGATCCAAAAGAGAAAGTCTCTAGGGATTTGTCTGGGATCTCCTTGTACATGTGTGCCATGGTATTGTGTCCCATCTTCTTCTTGGCATATACATCCAGATCATCATCATTTTCCTTTGGGGCATTTATCAGTTTTGTCCATTCTTCAATAGTGGATTGGTACCTTGTACCTTCAGACATCCAAACAATTCTTCCATCTGGGTAAAAATGTGTTGTGGAGTAGAATTGCATGATAAGTTCATCATTCCAGTTTGTGAGCTTTTGTCCAACAAAATCTGCAACTCCACAAGCAACAAAGCTGTCTTGCACTCCAGGATAGTGCTCTTCATTTTCCTTCATGTAGGTCCAGTCGACCCACCTCATATCACAAACTATGGGCTTCTTGTCCAATAAGATTGTCTCATAGAAGTCTTGCTGTTCCTTTGTGTGGAACCTGTAATCAACAGCAGTTCTTCTCCTTGTGGCATATGGATCTGCCATCCTCCATAGTCTCAATCCTGAGTCTTTTCTGATGTTCATGTCCTCAGCCACGGGATGGGCATCATCGTGATCTGGTATCTTTGGCTTGAGCTTCCTTAGAACCTGTCCTTCTTCATCTTCCTCCTCAGCAACCTCAGGCACTGGGGCCTTGTTCTTCTCAGCAGCTGGAATACTCCTGGTATTCCTCTTTGGTGCAGACTTGGCCTTGGGGGCAGCTTTGGGTGCTTCCTTGGGCTTAGATGTTGCAGCCCCAGATTTAATAGCATCACCCATAAGCTTTGGTGCCTTTGGTGCTGGTTTAGTAAGTTCTTCCTCTTCCATCATGGAAGGTTGCCTAACAACTCTGGACATGGTCTTCTTGACCCTTTCCTTCCTCTTCTTGCCTTCAGCAGCTGGCTCTTTGGGATCAGGATTTTCAGGCACTTGAGTTGATGCTCTGGCCTTGGACATAGGTTGTCTTCCTGCAGGCCTCTTAATCTTCATGCCTGGCTTAATATCCTTTGCTGAGCCATATTCCTTCTTGAGCACCACTTTCTTGGAAGTAGCCTCATCTTCTTCAGCTTTGTAGTCTTCATCTTCTGAGTCTGAGGTTCTCTTTCTCCTTTGCCTGGTAGCAGCCTTAGGCAGGTTGCTAGGAGTGCTTCTGCTTCCTTCATCTGAAGTGCTGGAGGGACTAGTGCCCTCACTCATGTGAATCTGCTCTGCTGACCTGTTCTGACTGTCACTCTGGTCTGACATGCTGCAAAAGCTGACTGCTGACCCTGTGAAGAGTTATAGATGAGATGGAGTGGATGAGCATCACAAAATGCAGAGATTTTTCAAAAGAATGATTCAAAAATTCAGTTTTAGTTTTCCACAGAAAGCATTTCAGATCAACCAATTTTCAAACTCGGTGATACCGAAGCAGTTTTTGGAACCTAAACTGATGAACTCGGTTGGACCGAGTCATAGTTCGGTGGCACCGAGACTGCTAGGGTTTCACATAATCCTAAAATCGGTCGCACCGATTAGTAATTCTCGGTCAGACCGAGAGTCACTAGTCCAATGGCATATGCCAAATCGGTGAAACCGAGTTTTTCAACTCGGTGGGTCCGAGATGGTTTCGGCGGAAACCTAACCCTAAAAATTTGAATCTAATCTACTCTACGGACTACTTTGGCTGGATAGGATTGTTTCAATCGTGGAAAGAATCAATAAGAGTACAATGTGCTAGGAATCAGATGTGGATAGCACAAAGATCGAGTCCATACCCTAGTGCGGCGATGAACTCGCTACGGCGGCAACGGTGGGGTTGAATTCCGTTGATGGCGGCGGAGACCAGCACAGGAGGCGGTTGGCGATGAGGAGATGATCCGAAGACCTTCGATGGCAGAGCAACCTATTGCGAGGGCGAAGGGGTTCGGAGGAATTTCCAAAATTTTGCCCGTGACTATATATAGCCCGACCCTGTCGGTGTAACCGAGTAAAAAAACTCGGTGGCACCGAGATGCATAACTGTGTTCAGTTATAGCAACTCGGTGTGACCGAAAAGTTCAAATCGGTTGCACCGAGATTGAAAACTCATATCAACTTAATGATCTCGGTAGGACCGAAATGGAGGAATCAGTCAGACCGAGAATCACAGAGGTTTTGGAAGTTTAAGTCTATGACGAATTGGGGACTCCGAGTGCTCCTCACACAGAGTGGTTCGAATCTGACTTGATCAAATTTTGTGATGTAGCATGAATAGAGTTTGAGACGAGAAAAGCATAGATATCTAGAGAGGGTTCTTAGGCATTCTTGTCCGTCCACTTGGCCAAAAGAAGAATGAACCAAACAATAAAAACAATAAGTGGATGTCCTTGAATGAGTAAAATATGCACCAACATGCTCACACAATAAGATGGCAAATGAAATATGTGGCAAAGCATGCACAACCAATTCTAGCATCTATCAAACAATTGGCGATGACTAGGTCATCTATATATGAGTATATTGACTTAGGAGTCAAATGAGAGCATTTGATCATAGGTCATACTCATCGTTTAAGCTTAAGTGGGGTTACCACTTTTACATAATGCATTTATGTGTTCACACCATTAGAGTTGCTTTGACTCAATTTTTGAGTTAAGCTCCCCCTAGATGTGAGATCCCCCCTTTAGAGGGATGAACTAACCTTGGGTTTTGTCGATGATGACTTCATGTAGGTGTTGAAGATGAGGATGCTCAATGTTGAAGTAGATCATTTGAAGCAATCCTTTGGAGTGAGTTGCACTTTCAACTTACCTACATGGGTTAGTCCCATAAGGAACAAACAAGAATATCCATAGACATAGAGTGATGCACACACATGATGATGTCCATGAAAACATTAGGTTACCTTGTCCCTTGCCTTACCAACATGAGGGTTTGTGGCTCCTTGAACTAGTGCAAGATGTGGAAGTTGATTGCACTTGTCCTTGCCATAAAGATATGAGTGAAGAATGTTGGCGGAGTCACCCTCAAGAACTCTCTAGTTCTTCTTCTTCGGGATCCACGTCATCTTGATGGGAATCCTTGGAGTTGTAGTTTTACTTGATGAAGTAGAACTTGACGTAGTCTTGGGAATCCACTTGACCGAGACCTTAGGTGCTTCTTCAAATGCATCAATCTCTTCTTGAAGATTATCCTTGCCTTTGTTCTTGTGGTCTTGTGGAGGAAGATCATCTTGAGCTTGTGTTCCCTTGAAGGAAGTAGGATCATACTTCTCTTGTTGAGGAACAAACTTCGTCTTGGCGTATTGATCTTCTTCCCAATCAACTCCATTGGCATTGAACTTTCGTTCAAAACCAACACCTTGATTCTTCCGGTGTCTTCCTTGCTTGCGTACAATTTCCTCGAATTGCTTACTCCCGGCAAGACTCTTGTAAACACCTTTCTCTATAATTCCCTTCAATAAGCTATTTTCTTGCTCAAGTGTAACTTGGCTAAGAGAATCATTAGTGGAATCAAGAGAACTACTAGACGCAACAATATTGGATTTAACATTATTGTTGTTACTACTAGAGGAAGTATCTTTCTTGTACTTGTTACCAGACTTGACTTGAGGCATGTAAGTAGATAAGAGTAAACGCTTGGCAATGTAAGAAGAACTTTTCTTACGGAGATCATCATTGATTGCCTTTAAAAACTCATGCTCTTGCTCAAGATTGAGCTTTTCAAAGCGTAACTTCTCATGAGCCCTTAAAAGTTCTCGATGATTTTCGAAGATAGTTTCATGAGCCAACTTTAGAGTGTTTAGTTGTTTAGTTAGAAGCTCAATTTTCTCCTTATCATTGTCATTCGTTTGATTAGCATGATTAATTGACGTTTCATCATAGTATTCATCACTAGAGTTGTCAACAAGTAAATCATCATCCACAAGCAAGTCATCTTCATCACTATTGAAATCAACATACCCAGGATGTGTTACCTTTGGACCTTTGGCCATGAAGCATCTGCCAATTCCTTCATTTGGTGAATCAAATGTGTCGTAGGAGTTGGTTGACACAAGTGCTAGACCGGCAACACCTTCATCTTGAGTATATCCGGAGTCGGAGTGATAGCTTCTCTCGGAGTGTTTGTCGGAGTCGGAGCCGGAAATCCATTCACCAACATGAGCTTGATGTCTTCGTTTTGTGTAGCTCCTTGATGACTTGTACTTCCTCTCTGAATCCTTACTTCTCCGTGAGGGTCTTCGTTCATAACGATCATCTCTACTCCTCCTCTCTCTTGGTGGTGATTCTTCTATTTCGCTTCTTCTTTTTGGAGAATCTTCTCTTTTTTTGTAGGGTGCCACACACTCATTGGAGTAGTGTCCAGGCCTCCCACAATTCTAGCACTTGCGCTCTCAACTGGAAGATCTTTTGTCATGATAAGACCTTGACTTGGAGCTTCTTTCTTTGCTTCTACTCTTGTAGAATTTGTTGAAGTTCTTCACCATTAAGCTCAATTCTTCATTGAAGGTTTGTTTCTCACTTGATGATGTGGGGGCTTCACTTGAGGCTTTGTAAGCACCACTTGACTTGTTGTGAAGTTCCTCCTTATCCTTGAGTGACATCTCATGAGCACCAATTCTTCCAATGACTTCCATTGGCTTGAGATCTTTGTAGTTTGGCATCATTTGGATCAATGTGCACACGGTATCATACTTTCCATCCAATGCTCTTAGGATCTTCTTGATGATGAATCTGTCGGTCATCTCTTCACTCCCTAAGCCGGCAATCTCATTTGTGATAAGTGCAAGCCTAGAGTACATTTCAGCGACACCTTCACCATCCTTCATTTTGAACTTGTCAAGCTGACTTTGGAGCACATCCAACTTGGATTCCTTGACAGATTCGGTACCTTCGTGCATATAAATCAATGTATCCCAAATTTCCATTGCATTCTTAAGACGGCTGATTTTGTTGAATTCTTCGGCGCACAATCCGTTGAAGATGATATCACAAGCTTGAGCGTTGTTTTGCAGCATCTTCAATTCTTCCGCATTCGCTTCACGGTTCGGTTCTCTCCCATCAAAGAATTCACCTTGCAAGCCAATACAAATAATTGCCCAAATGGCGGGGTTATGTCCGAGAATATGCATTTTCATCTTATGCTTCCAACTAGCAAAATTAGTACCATCAAAGTAAGGACCTCTACGGTGATAATTTCCCTCGCTAGACGCCATACTCTCCTAGGTTGTGAAACCAAGGCTATGACCACCAAAAGCTATGGAAATCAAAGCAAATGGAGATCAAAGCTCTGATACCACTTGTAGGACCTTGAAGTATGTCTAGAGGGGGGGGTGATTAGACTACTTGACCAATTAAAAACTTAACATTTTCCCAATTTTAGAGTTTGACAGATTTTAGCTATTTTAGGACAAGTCAAGTAATCATCACACAGTTCAAGCAAGCATGCAAAAGAGTATATAGGCAGCGGAAATTAAAGCATGCAACTTGCAAGAAAGTAAAGGGATGGGTTTGGAGGATTCAAACGCAATTGGATACACGGATGTTTTTGGCGTGGTTCCGATAGGTGGTGCTATCGTACATCCACATTGATGGAGACTTCAACCCACGAAGGGTAACGGTTGCGCGAGTCCACGGAGGGCTCCACCCATGAAGGGTCCACGAAGAAGCAACCTTGTCTATCCCACCATGACCATCGCCCACGAAGGACTTGCCTCACTAGCAGTAGATCTTCATGAAGTAAGCGATCTCCTTGCCCTTACAAACTCCTTGCTTCAACTCCACAATCTTGTCGGAGGCTCCCAAGTGACACCTAGCCAATCTAGGAGACACCACTCTCCAAGAAGTAATAAATGGTGCATTGATGATGAAGTCCTTGCTCTTGTGCTTCAAATGATAGTCTCCCCAACACTCAACTCTCTCTCATAGGATTTGGATCTGGTGGAAAGAGGATTTGAGTGGAAAGCAACTTGGGGATGGCTAGAGATCGAGATTCATATGGTAGGAATGGAATATATTGGCCTCAACACATGAGTAGGTGGTTCTCTCTTAGAAATGGTAAGTTGGAAGTGTAGGTTTAGTCTGATGGCTCTCTCCACGAATGAAGAGGAGGTGGAGGGGTATATATAGCCTCCACACAAAATCTAACCGTTACACACAATTTACCAAACTCAGTGGGACCGATTCAACAGACTCGGTCGGACCGATTTAGTAAACCTAGTGACCGTTAGTGATTTTCGGTGGGACTGACATGCAACTCGGTGAGACCGATTCGATTAGGGTTAGGGCATAACATAATCTCGGTAAGACCGATTTTGGTAATAAGCTTTCCAGAGAGTTGGTCAGGTAAACACGGTGGGACCGATTTGCTCTTTTCGGTGAGACCGAAATGTTACAAAAGGGAAACAAAGAGTTTACATTGCAATCTCGGTGGGACCGATCGCTCACTTCGGTTAGACCGAAATGTTACGAAGGGAAACAGAGAGATTACAATCCCATCTCGGTGAGACCGAGATCCCTATCGGTAGGACCGATTTGCTTAGGGTTTGGGGCAGTGGCTATGACTTTTGGAAAGGGTGGCGCCGGATAGGAAGAATCGGTGTGACCGATTTTGGCTTTGGGTTTAGGTCATTTGTGGATGTGGGAAAGTAGCTGAGGGTTTTGGAGCATATCACAAAGCACATGAAGCAAGAGGCTCATTAAGCAACACCTCATCCCTCCTTGATAGTATTGGCTTTTCCTATAGACTCAATGTGATCTTGGATGACTAAAATATAAAATGAAGAGTCTTGGGCCTTTGAGCTTGAGCCAATCCTTTGTCCTTAGTATTTTGAGGGATCCACTTTCATCATCCATGCCATGCCATTCATTGAGCTTTCCTGAAATAATAGTCTTAGAATAGCATTAGCTCAATGAGCTATATGTTGTTATGAATTACCAAAACCACCTAGGGATAGTTGCACTTTCAATTTCAGTGTTTCGAAGAAAAGGAATATCAAATGGAGTCCAAACGGAATGAAACCTTCGGGAAAGTTATTTTTGGAACAGAAGCAATCCAGGGAACTTGGAGTGCAAGCCAGGGAAGCTTCAAGGAGGCCACAAGATAGGGGGCGCGCCCTCCACTCTCATGGGCCCCTCGTGGCTCCCCCGACTGACTTCTTTCGCCTATATATTCCCATATACCCTAAAACCATCGAAGAACAATAGATCGGGAGTTCCGCCGCCGCAAGCCTCTGTAGCCACCAAAAACCTCTCGGGAGCCCGTTCCGGCACCCTGCCGGAGGGGTAATCCCTCACCGGTGGCCATCTTCATCATCCCGGCGCTCTCCATGACGAGGAGGGAGTAGTTCACCCTCGGGGCTGAGGGTATGTACCAGTACCCATGTGTTTGATCTCTCTCTCTCTCTCTCTCTCGTGTTCTCTCTATGGCACGATCTTGATGTATCGCGAGCTTTGCTATTATAGTTGGATCTTATGATGTTTCTCCCCCTCTACTCTCTTGTAATGGATTGAGTTTTCCCTTTGAAGTTATCTCATCGGATTGAGTCTTTAAGGTTTTGAGAACACTTGATGTATGTCTTGTCGTGCTTATCTATGGTGACAATGGGATATTCACGTGATCCACTTGATGTATGTTTTGGTGATCAACTTGCGGGTTCCGCCCATGAACCTATGCATAGGGGTTGGCACACATTTTCGTCTTGACTCTCTGGTAGAAACTTTGGGGCACTCTTTGAAGTACTTTGTGTTGGTTGAATAGATGAATCTGAGATTGTGTGATGCATATCGTATAATCATGCCCACAGATACTTGAGGTGACAATGGAGTATCTAGGTGACATTAGGGTTTTGGTTGATTTGTGTCTTAAGGTGTTATTCTAGTATGAACTCTATGATAGATTGAAGGGAAAGCATAGCTTCATGTTATTTTACTACGGACTCTTGAATAGAAAGAACAGAAAGGATAACTTTGAGGTGGTTTCCTACCCTACCATAATCTCTTCATTTGTTCTTCGCTGTTAGTGGCTTTTGAGTGACTCTTTGTTGCATGTTGAGGGATTTTTATATGATCTATCTATGTTAGTATTATTGAGAGAACTTGCACTAGTGAAAGTATGAACCCTATGCCTTGTTTCCTACCATTGCAATACCGTTTACGCTCACTTTTATCATTAGTTACCTTGTTGTTTTTATAATTTCAGATTACAAAAACCTATATCTACCATCCATATTGCACTTGTATCAGCATCTCTTCGCCGAACTAGTGCACCTATACACTTTACCATTGTATTGGGTGTGTTGGGGACACAAGAGACTCTTTGTTATTTGGTTGCAGGGTTGTTTGAGAGAGACCATCTTCATCCTACGCCTCCCATGGATTGATAAACCTTAGGTCATCCACTTTAGGGAAATTTGCTACTGTCCTACAAACCTCTGCACTTGGAGGCCCAACAACGTCTACAAGAAGAAGGTTGCATAGTAGACATCACCCCACTGAAGAAACGACATAGCTAGCGTCCCCGGAGTCCCTAGGAGGAAGATAATAGAGAGGTCCTTTATATGATGGGCCGGATAAAAATGCTGGTCAAATCAGGATTGACAATAATCGAGGTTATGTCTATATCCATAATGCGGGGGGGTCCAACCACTTCAGTATCGGGGGAAACCCATGTGGCACTTCAACGGAGAAGACGATACCACCCACTGCGGTCGTAAAGGTCCGGACTCCGCCACCGCTCTAGCGAAATACTGTCCTATTTGTATAAAGGAGAAGAAGAGGAGTTTCTCCGCATTAAACCGCGGGATGGATTTTCCATGTACAACCCCCAAGCTGGGTGAGTTGCTATCTTTTTCTCAACTCCATTCATTCCTGCATTCTTCATCACAAATATTTACCTCGCTAATTCATAGCAGGAACTACGAAAAGCTGTGAGGGAGGTGCACAACCCGTCTCCACAGCCAGAGGACCCTGGCCGGGCCCTCGACCCCGGACTCGAAGAAGATCTGGACATATTTGTGGAGCTCGTCGACAGGATGTTTTATCAGTTAAGCTGTGACGGTGCCTTAGTGTCCATCATAGCTGATTATCCCGGCCTACTCCCTGCATCATGCGTAAGTAAAACCGGAGTCCTATCCTCCGAGATGGATCCCTTCTTTGCGCCTTACCCACCACACATGTATTGTGTTTTACAGGGAAGGCCATCAGGGCGCCGTGCCGAACCCGCGGTGACTCGTCAACAGGGGGCACCGAAGCCGGGTAGGCTTAAAAGGAAGGCGGCTAGGACCGAGACACCGTCATAGAGGTATGATTAAAAACCTGCTCCATGATTATCGCCTTTAAAATATAATAGTGTCCGTGGTCCCTGGCAGAAAAAACGCTCGTTGGACTGTGTCTGGAGAGCTTGCCGGTCATGCCTCCACCAGCCGGACTCCAGAGCCGGACCCAGGGGCGGAGGCTAACGCAGGGAAAACGCCGAACGTTCCTCCTACAGAGAATGCGGATAGAATGTCCGCTACGAATTCCAAAGTGGAGAGCGCCATGAATCACAGGCGTTGACGGGTCATACTCCGCGACCCTAATTTCCCGAAGAGGCGTTCAATGTCTTCAATTCAGGAGACGCGTACATCCGAGCTGCTCAAGGTGGCCTCGCTAGAGCCACTGACCAATATGTAAAGGATATACGGGTAAAAAAATCTGATAATTATGTATATCAGTAGCCCCTGAGACTTGAAACAGTTGGCACAACTGATTTAAGGATCATTGTATGCATAGGTTCTTACGGAGAAGAATATCCAGTTGTCTCAAGAGCTGGAGGAGTGCAAAGCCCAGCTACGGGCTGCAGTTGCCGGAATGGAGGAGTCCAAGAAGGCCTCATCTGGTAATACTTGTCTTGATCGAAAAGAATGTAATGACATGTACCAGTTAGTATTCGGCATGCATGCAAATCTAACAATAGATTCTGCAAACAATCTCGGAGGTAATCCAGAGATCGTACCGGGGGATGAGCAACATGCTCAACGACAGCTAGAGGCTGGCGAGCGCGTGCTTACACGGGTTATTCAAGAGAAAAATGATCTCCAGGATGCCCATACCCGGCTGGGTGTTGAACTAGGAGATGTTCGGGCCCAGCTTGCAGACTCCGTGAAGGAGAACAAGAGGCTTCAACGCGGCATTTTTAGTATGAATTGACTCTTTATATAGTTCGGCGAAGAAATGGGCTAACAGAGTTATATCTGTAGGTATGCTGACAAGTCGCCCCGAAGAGGAGATGCCCAGATCCGCAGGCGATCTTCTGCAAGAGCTTTCACAACTGCACGAGTGAGCTTGGCAGGTGATGCAGGGTATTGCCCAGGCCTTGTGGCCATCCGCCTCCCTGCCAGGAGGCATGGAGGAGCTTGTAGATATGCTCAAGGGAGCACGGCGGCGCTTCCGATTATGGAAGATATCAGCCTGCCGACAAGGTGCGAGGGAAGCCTGGGCCATGGTGAAAATGTGGTACACCAAGGTTGACCCAAATCACATGGTCGAGGTCGGACCTGTAGGGTCAGATGGGAAAGAGATCCCCATTAGTCTGGTATATGACCAAGTAGGTTTAGCTGCAAAGTATTCCCAACAGGATTGTAGGCTAGACAGCCTGTTGGATGGTATAGAAGAAGAATTTAGTCAGTCTAAGTGACTGTGTACTTCAAATGACATATTTTGTCCCTAGCCGGATTGTAAATCATTTGTCATGGCGGACCTTTTCGCTTCAACCTCCAGACCCGACAGTCCGGAGTGTATCTGAATACCCGCTTAGTTATGTAAAAACCGGGGTACGCGAGGAAACCAGGCGTAGGGGTCATAAGTGCTTGAACAGACAAGTACCCAACTAGCTATGTTATATTACATGGATAGTAAGAAACATCTTCCAGGGAGAATAGTTCCGTTAAGGGTTCCTTTCCCTGGGCACGCATGCATTAATGTGCATGTCTGAACTGCGAAAAGAGACGCGGGATATAAACATCTGGGGGCATGTATTGTAATAGGTAAGAAACATCTTTTGTTCACCAACCGAATATTCCCTTAAGAACACTAGCTTTCGGCTTCACCCAGTCTGTGGTACACATCCGGCTGATCCGGCAGTAACAATCGCAGAGGTATTCCCCTTATGCCCTAGCCTAACTAACAGGAACGTAGGGCATAAACACAAGAGCCAGGCAACCTAGCTTGGCCAAAACTTAAGTCATATCGATGCATATAATGGCGAAAAAGGTACATGTGGAGAAGTGACACATATGTAATGGGCATAGAGCCCGGGAGATAATTATTTTAAGCTTCTATATAAGAAGCCCCCAGGTAAAATGAGCGTGCAGGGTGCGTCAAGATTGTGTAGTCAAGAGACACTTTAAGCTTTTAAGGCCATAAAGAAAAAAGAAGAAAGAAAGAAAGAAAGCAGATATAACTAAAAAAAGGGGGCGGAGGTAAGGAGACGAACACAGAGTCCGGCACTAGGCGTAGAATCTTTGGAGTTTGGCCGCGTTCCATGGGTTTGGCTCGAGTCGATTATCAGATGCATCACGCAGACGGTACGCTCCTCCGGTGAGAACCTTATCAATGATGAAGGGACCCTCCCACTGGGGCTTGAGCTTGTCATTTTTCTTCTCCGGTAGGCGTAGAACGAGTTCACCAATGTTATAAGTTTTTGCCCGTACTTCTCTGCTTTGATACCATCGAGCCTGTTGCTGATAGAATGCGGAGCGGGCTTTTGCGACATCACGCTCCTCCTCCAGGGCATCTAAACTGTCCTGCTGATCAAGCTTGTCTTCTCTCTCTTCATACATGCGCACTCAAGGTGAGTCATGAATGATGTCGCAAGGCAATACCGCCTCTGCGCCGTACACCATAAAAAATGGTGTGTATCCGGTAATGCGATTCAGCGTGGTCCGTAGCCCCCATAGTACAGAGTCGAGCTCCTCAACCCAGTGTGTATTTGATTCCTTCAAGGATCGCACTAGTCTGGGTTTGATGCCGCTCATAATAAGACCATTTGCTCATTCGACTTGACCGTTTGTTTGGGGGTGATAGACGGAGGCGTAATCGAGCTTGAGGCCCATGTTGTTGCACCAAGTTTTCACCTCGTCGGCTGTGAAGTTGGAGCCATTATCGGTGATGATGCTGTGGGGGACACCGTAATGGTGTACGACCCCTGATATGAAGTCTATCACTGGTCCGGATCGGCCGTTTTAACTGGTTTGGCTTCTATCCATTTTGTGAATTTCCACCATGACCAACGAGTATTTTTTTCTTATGGCTTCCTCCTTTAAGGGGTCCAACCATATTGAGCCCCTAGACTGCAAAGGGCCAAGTTATGGGGATTGTTTGGAGAGCGGTAGGTGGCATATGGCTTTGATTCGAAAAAAGCTGGCAACCGACGCAATGTTGGACGAGGTCCTGTGCGTCTGCTCGGGCTGTCAGCCAGTAAAACATGTACGAAAGGCCTTGCTTACAAGGGCTCGAGCTACGGCGTGGTGGCCGCCGAGTCCAACATGAATTTCGGCCAAAAGTTGTCGTCCTTCCTCTTCGGAGATGCACCTTTGGAGTACTCCAGTAGCGCTTTTCTTATAAAGCTCTCCCTCGTGAACCTTGTAGGCTTTAGAGAGCCGCACAATGCAACGTGCCTCATTTTGGTCCTCAGAGAGTTCTTGCCTATTTAGGTAGGCTCAGAAGGGTTCTGTCCACGAGGCAATGACAGCCATAATCACGTGGGCGGAAGGTGTTATTTCGGTGGCGGAGCCTCTGATTACGTCAGAGTGTTCGGGATCTGGGGTTGTGGTCGGATCCGGACTGTTATTGCGCCTATTATTTGAGGCGAAATTCTTGAAGACTGTCAATACTGTATTGTTATTTTCTGAGGGATGATGCTCTGCGGTAATGTTAATGAGGAGATCCTCGCCGCTCTTGGCCACCTGCCGGAGTATCCAACATGCTCTAAGGTTATGTGTTGGTATGGTATCTGGTGTACTGTGAATTTTTCATGGCCCATTGAGCCATCCCTCCAATACGGTTCCACGCCCTGTAGTGGGCTTTGGTTTCTTTGTAATTGGATCGGGTGACTTGCGAGAGTGCACCCTTTTAGTTCGGAGAGGGGTTTAGTGAGAGCCGGAGGATCCCAGAATTTTGTTTGGTTTTTCCAGGCGCTTTCCATCGCACAATATTTCTGTACTATGGACGCCAAGTTAGCAAAGTGTGCTATGTCACGATGACTTATGGAGTTGAGGATTCCCCTGTCCGTGCAATTTTTGCAAAAGAATGAAATTACGTCTTCCTCGCGACAGTCCTTGACCTTGCTCATTACAAGGAGGAATTTGGCCGAGCAGTGATGTACTGTCTCTTGGGGCTCTTGTCTAATGTGGGAAAGATCACTTGTATCTGGGTGGGTGGGTAGATTTAAGTCCAAACCCTGACCCGATTTGAGACCCAGGGGCAGAGGAGCTTCCGAGCTTGGCAGTTCGGGCTCCGGGATGTTGCCCAATTTTTTTGGCTTGCTGTCCAATTCTATGTTCGGAGCTCGGGCCATGTCCTCCCATAGATGGGCATCCGGCTCGGAGAGCTCGGGAATCCGGACATAGTTCGTCCTCAAAATAGAGGAAGAATCGCTGCATTGCTCCTTCACCACCGCTATCTGATGGGTGACGGGCGGAGAGTTAATCTCCCTTTGGTCAGTTTTAAGCCTGATCCGATCATAGTCCGTAGCGACTCTCAGGGCGGCGATGCAATCCAAGATCTCATTCAGGGAGGAGAGCTCCATTGGATCCGTCTGCTCGGTGAATTCTAAGCTGACGTGGAGGCTGTTTTTGATGACCCGAGAAGTCATCGTCCGCCCGGCGGCCGAACGGGCGGTCATGACGAAGCCGCCTAGTCGGAGAGCTTGGCCTAGAGCCAAGGCTCCCCCAGAGGTGATGTTGTCCTTGATAACAAGGCGAGCCATCAGGCCTTACAGTGACGTCACAGTGGAACTCTCAATGAAAGCACCAATGTCGGTGTCAAAACCGGCGGATCTCAGGTAGGGTGTCCCGAACTGTGCGTCTAAGGCTAACGGTAACAGGAGGCGGGGGACACAATGTTTACCCAGGTTCGGGCCCTCTCGATGGAGGTAATACCCTACTTCCTGCTTGATTGATCTTGATGATATGAGTATTACAAGAGTTGATCTACCACGAGATCGTAGAGGCTAAACCCTAGAAGCTAGCCTATGATTATGATTGTTGTTGTCCTATGAACTAAACCCTCCGGTTTATATAGACACCGGAGGGGGCTAGGGTTACACAGAGTCGGTTAAAGAGAAGGAGATCTACATATCTGAATTGCCAAGCTTGCCTTCCACGCAAAGGAGAGTCCCACCCGGACACGGGACGAAGTCTTCAATCTCGTATCTTCATAGTCCAACAGTCCGGCACAAGTACATAGTCCGGCCGTCCGAGGACCCCCTAATCCAGGACTCCCTCACTTGCTAATAGAGATACCATATCACCAATTGGGATTGTAAGAGATGTTGAAGTCTTGTGTGGAAAAATTAAATATCCTACTGATTTTCTTGTTCTGGGTTCCCCACAAGATAATTTGTGTCCCATTATATTTGGTAGACCTTTCTTGAATATAGTTAATGCTAAGATAGACTGCGAGAAAGATATTGTTACTGTTGGTTTAGGAGATATGTCTCATGATTTTAATTTCTCTAAATTTCGTAGACAACCTCATGATAAAGAATTGCCTAGTAAAGATGAAATTATTGGTCTTGCTTCTATTGTCGTGCCTCCTTCTGATCCTTTAAAACAATATTTGCTAGACCATGAAAATGATTATTCTATGAATGAAAGAAGAGAAATAGATGAAGTATTCTTTAATCAAGGGCCTATATTGAAACACAATTTGCCTGTTGAAATCCTTGGGGATCCTCCTCCACCCAAGGGTGATCCTGTGTTTGAGCTTAAACAATTACCTAATACTTTGAAATATGCTTACCTTGATGAAAAGAAGATATATCCTGTTATTATTAGTGTTGACCTTCAGAACATGAAGAAAAGAAATTATTGAAAACTCTGAAGAAGCACCGTGCTGCTATTGGATATACTCTCGATGATCTTAAGGGAATTAGTACCACTCTATGTCAGCACAAAATAAAATTGGAGAAAGATGCTAAACCGGTTGTTGATCATCAGTGATGGTTAAATCCTAAGATGAAAGAAGTGGTAAGAAATGAAATAATAAAGCTTCTGGAGGCAGGTATAATTTATCCTATTGCCGATAGTCAATGGGTAAGACATGTTCATTATGTCCCTAAGAAAGAAGGTATCACTGTTGTTCCTAATGACAAGAATGAATTGATTCCACGAAGAATTGTTACAGGTTATAGAATGGTAATTGATTTCCCCAAATTGAATAAAGCTACTAGAAAAGATCATTACCCTCTACCTTTTATTGATCAAATGCTAGAAAGATTATCCAAGAATATGCATTTTTCCTTTCTAGATTGTTATTCTGGTTTCTCTCAAATACTTGTGTTAAAAGAGGATAAAGAGAAAACCACTTTTACTTGCCCTTTCAGTACCTTTGCTTATAGACGTATACATTTTGGTTTATGCAATGCACCACATACCTTTCAAAGATGTATGTTTGCTATATTCTCTGACTTTTGTGAAAAGATTGTTGAGGTTTTCATGGATGATTTCTCCATTTACGGAACTTATTTTGATGATTGCTTAAGCAACCTTGATCGAGTTTTGCAGAGATGTGAAGAAACTAATCTTGTCTTGAATTGGGAAAAGTGCCACTTTATGGTTAATGAAGGCATTGTCCTGGGGCATAAAATTTCTGAAAGAGGTATTGAAGTTGATAAAGCTAAAGTAGAAGCTATTGAAAAGATGTCGTGTCCTAAAGATATCAAAGGTATAAGAAGTTTCCTTGGTCATGTTGGCTTCCATAGGAGGTTTATTAAAGACTTCTCTAAAATTTATAGGCCTCTAACTAATCTCTTACAAAAAGATGTTCCTTTTGTTTTTGATGATGATTGTGTATAAGCATTTGAAATACTAAAAAAAGCCTTTATTTCTGCTCCTATTGTTTAGCCGCCTAATTGGAGCTTGCCTTTTGAAATCATGTGTGATGCTAGTGATTGTTGGAAATATGCCCTAGAGGCAATAATAAAAGCATTATTATTATATTTCCTTGTTCATGATAATTGTCTTTTATTCATGCTATAATTGTATTATCCGGAAATCGTAATACACGTGTGAATACATAGACCACAATACGTCCCTAGTAAGCCTCTAGTTGACTAGCTCGTTGGTCAACAGATAGTCATGGTTTCCTGACTATGGGCATTAGATGTCATTGACAACGGGATCACGTCATTAGGAGAATGACGTGATGGACAAGACCCAATCCTAAGCATAGCACAAGATCGTGTAGTTTGTTTTGCTAGAGCTTTTTCAATGTCAAGTATCTCTTCCTTAGACCATGAGATCGTGTAACTCCCGGATACCGTAAGAGTGCTTTGGGTGTACCAAACGTCACAACGTAACTGGGTGACTATAAAGGTGCACTACAGGTATCTCCGAAAGTGTTTGTTGGGTTGACACGGATCGAGACTGGGATTTGTCACTCCGTATGACGGAGAGGTATCTCTGGGCCCACTCGGTAATGCATCATCATAATGAGCTCAAAGCGATCAAGTGGTTGGTCACGGGATCATGCATTACGATACGAGTAAAGTGACTTGCCAGTAACGAGACTGAACAAGGTATTGGGATACCGACGATCGAGTCTCGGGCAAGTAACGTACCGATTGACAAAGGGAATAGTATACGGGGTTGCTTGAATCCTCGACATCGTGGTTCATCCGATGACATCATCGAGGAGCATGTGGGAGCCAACATGGGTATCCAGATCCCGCTATTGGTTATTGACCTGAGAGCCGTCTCGGTCATGTCTGCGTGTCTCCCGAACCCGTAGGGTCTACACACTTAAGGTTCGGTGACGCTAGGGTTATTAGGAAGACTTGTATGTGATTACCGAATGTTGTTCGGAGTCCCGGATGAGATCCCGGACGTCACGAGGAGTTCCGGAAGGGTCCGAAGGTAAAGATTTATATATGGGAAGTTGTCATGCGGACACTGGAAAGTTTCGGGGGCATATCGGTATTGTACCGGGGCCACCGGAAGGGTTCCGGGGGTCCACCGGGAGGGGCCACCCCTCTCGGAGGGCCACATGGGCCACAAGGGGCAGGTAACCAGCCCCTGGAGGGCTGGGCGCACCCCCCACCTTGGGCCCATGCGCCTAGGGTTTGGGGGGGAACCCTAGAGGGGGTGCCCCCTTTGCTTGGGGGGCAAGTCCCCCCTCCCTGGCCGCCGCCCCCCCTCTAGATCCCATCTAGAAGGGCCGGCCCCCCTTACCCCTTCCCCTATAAATAGAGGGGTGAGGGGAGGGCTGCAACACACAACCCAAGGCACAGCCCCTCCCCTCCCCAACACCTCTCCTCCTCCGTCACGAGCTTGGCGAAGCCCTGCCGGAGTGCTGCTTCTCCACCAACACCACGCCGTCGTGCTGCTGTTGGAGCTGTCTTACTCAACCTCTCCTTCCTCCTTGCTGGATCAAGACGGAGGAGACGTCGTCCGTCCCGTACGTGTGTTGAACACGGAGGTGCTGTCCGTTCGGCACTTGGTCATCGGTGATCTAAATCACGGCGAGTACGACTCCATCATCACCCTTCTCTTGAACGCTTCCGCACGTGATCTACAAGTGGTATGTAGATGCAAACTCACTCCCTTGACTCGTTTCTTAGATGAACTCATAGATGGATCTTGGTGAAACCGTAGGAAAAATTTTAATTTTCTGCAACGTTCTCCAACAGTGGTATCAGAGCTAGGTCTATGCTTAGTTCTCTATTGCACGAGTAGAACACAATTTTGTTGTGGGCGTTGATCTTGTCAACTGCTTCAGCGGTATTGTGGGATGAAGCGGCCCAGACCAACCTTACACGTACGCTTACGTGAGACCGGTTCCACCGACTGACATGCACTAGTTGCATAAGGTGGCTGGCGGGTGTCTGTCTCTCCCACTTTAGCTGGAGCGGATTCGATGAAAAGGGTCCTTATGAAGGGTAAATAGAAGTTGACAAAATCATGTTGTGGTTATTCGTAGGTAAGAAAACGTTCTTGCTAGAACCCAATTGCAGCCACGTAAAAGATGCAACAACAATTAGAGGACATCTAACTTGTTTTTGCAGCAATTGTCATGTGATGTGATATGGCCAGAAGTTGTGATGAATGATGAATGATATATTGTGATGTATGAGATCATGTTCTTGTAATAGGAATCACGACTTGCATGTTGATGAGTATGACAACCGGCAGGAGCCATAGGAGTTGTCTTTATTTTTTGTATGACCTGCGTGTCATTGAAGAACGCCATGTAAATTACTTTACTTTATTGCTAAACGCGTTAGCCATAGAAGTAGAAGTAGTCATTGGCGTGACAACTTCATGAAGACACAATGATGGAGATCA
The DNA here is from genome assembly GCF_002162155.2 of Triticum dicoccoides. NCBI lineage: Eukaryota > Viridiplantae > Streptophyta > Magnoliopsida > Poales > Poaceae > Triticum > Triticum dicoccoides. The sequence goes on from NC_041383.1 coordinate 609,535,239, forward strand.
TGGTGTTATGCCGGTGACGAAGATGATCATGGAGCCCCGAAGATGGAGATCAAAGGAGCTGTATGATATTGGCCATATCATGTCACTACTATATAATTGCATGTGATGTTTATTATGTTTTATGCATCTTGTTTACTTAGAACGGCGGTAGTAAATAAGATGATCCCTTATAATAATTTCAAGAAAGTGTTCCCCCTAACTGTGCACCGTTGCTAAAGTTCGTCGTTTCGAAGCACCACGTGATGATCGGGTGTGATAGATCCTTACGTTCACATACAACAGGTGTAAGACAGATTTACACATGCAGAACACTTAGGGTTAACTTGACGAGCCTAGCATGTACAGACATGTCCTCGGAACACAGAGACCGAAAGGTCGAACACGAGTCGTATGGAAGATACGATCAACACGGAGATGTTCACCGACGATGACTAGTCCGTCTCACGTGATGATCGGACACGGCCTAGTCGACTCGGATCGTGTAACACTTAGATGACTAGAGGGATGTCTAATCTGAGTGGGAGTTCATTATAATAATTTGATAAGATGAACTTAATTATCATGAACTTAGTCTAAAACTTTTGCAAAATATGTCTTGTAGATCAAATGGCCAACACTCATGTCAACATGAACTTCAACGCGTTCCTAGAGAAAACCAAGCTGAAAGATGATGGCAGCAACTATACGGACTGGGTCCGGAACCTGAGGATCATCCTCATAGCTGCCAGGAAACAATATGTCCTAGAAGGACCGCTAGGTGACGCTCCCGTCCCAGAGAACCAAGACATTATGAATGCATGGCAGTCTCGTGCTGATGATTACTCCCTCGTTCAGTGCGGCATGCTTTACAGCTTAGAACCGGGGCTCCAAAAGCGTTTTGAGCAACACGGAGCATATGAGATGTTCGAGGAGCTGAAACTAGTTTTCCAAGCTCATGCCCGGGTCGAGAGATATGAAGTCTCCGACAAGTTCTATAGTTGTAAGATGGAGGAAAATAGTTCTGTCAGTGAGCATATACTCAAAATGTCTGGGTTGCACAACCGCCTGTCCCAGCTGGACATTAACCTCCCGGATGAGGCGGTCATTGACAGAATCCTTCAGTCGCTCCCACCAAGCTACAAGAGCTTTGTGATGAACTACAATATGCAGGGGATGGTGAAGACCATTCCTGAAGTATTTTCAATGCTGAAGTCAGCAGAGGTTGAAATCAAGAAAGAACACCAAGTGTTGATGGTCAATAAGACCACTAAGTTCAAGAAGGGCAAGGGTAAGAAGAACTTCAAGAAGGACGGCAAAGATGTTGCCGCGCCCGGTAAGCCAGTAGCCGGGAAAAAGTCAAAGAATGGACCCAAGCCTGAAACTGAGTGCTTTTATTGCAAGGGGAAGGGTCACTGGAAGCGGAACTGCCCCAAATACTTAGCAGACAAGAAGGCCGGCAACACTAAAGGTATATTTGATATACAAGTAATTGATGTGTACCTTACCAGTACTCGTAGTAACTCCTGGGTATTTGATACCGGTGCCGTTGCTCACATTTGTAACTCACACCAGGAGTTGCGGAATAAGCGGAGACTAGCGAAGGACGAGGTGACGATGCACGTCAGGAATGGTTCCAAGGTCGATGTGATCGCCGTCGGCACGCTACCTCTACATTTACCTACGGGATTAGTTTTAAACCTCAATAATTGTTATTTAGTGCCAAGTTTGAGCATGAACATTGTATCTGGATCTCGTTTGATACGAGATGGCTACTCATTTAAATTCGAGAATAATGGTTGTTCTATTTATATGAGAGATATGTTTTATGGTCATGCCCCGATGGTCAATGGTTTATTCTTAATGAATCTCGAACGTAATGTTACACATATTCATAGCGTGAATACCAAAAGATGTAAAGTTGATAACGATAGTCCCACATACTTGTGGCACTGCCGCCTTGGTCACATTGGTGTCAAGCGCATGAAGAAGCTCCATGCTGATGGACTTTTAGAGTCTCTCGATTATGAATCATTTGACACATGCGAACCATGCCTCATGGGCAAAATGACCAAGACCCCGTTCTCCAGAACAACGGAGCGAGCAACCAACTTGTTGGAAATCATACATACCGATGTGTGCGGTCCAATGAGCGTTGAGGCTCGCGGAGGATATCGTTATGTTCTCACTCTCACTGATGACTTGAGTAGATATGGGTATGTCTACTTGATGAAACACAAGTCTGAGACCTTTGAAAAGTTCAAGGAATTTCATAATGAAGTAGAGAATCAATGTGACCGAAAGATAAAGTTCTTACGATCGGATCGTGGAGGAGAATATTTAAGTCACGAATTTGGTACACACTTAAGAAAATGTGGAATCGTTTCACAGCTCACGCCGCCTGGAACACCTCAACATAACGGTGTGTCCGAACGTCGTAATCGCACCCTATTGGATATGGTGCGATCTATGATGTCTCTTATCGATTTACCGCTATCATTTTGGGGATACGCTCTAGAGACAGCTACATTCACTTTAAATAGGGCACCGTCTAAATCCGTTGAGACGACACCGTACGAATTATGGTTTGGGAAGAAATCTAAGCTGTCGTTTCTAAAAGTTTGGGGATGCGATGCTTATGTCAAGAAACTTCAACCTGAAAAGCTCGAACCCAAGTCGGAAAAATGCGTCTTCATAGGATACCCTAAAGAAACCATTGTGTATACCTTCTACTTAAGATCTGAGGGCAAGATCTTTGTTGCCAAGAACGGATCCTTTCTGGAAAAAGAGTTTCTCTCGAAAGAAGTAAGTGGGAGGAAAGTAGAACTCGATGAAGTACTACCTCTTGAACGGGATAGTAGTGCAGCTCAGGAAAATGTTCCTGTGATGCCTACACCAACTGAAGAGGAAAATAATGATGATGATCAAGGTACTTCAGATCAAGTTGCTACTGAACTTCGTAGGTCCACAAGGACACGTTCCGCACCAGAGTGGTACGGCAACCCTGTCCTGGAAATCATGTTATTGGACAATGGTGAACCTTCGAACTATGAAGAAGCAATGGCGGGCCCAGATTCCAACAAATGGCTAGAAGCCATGAAATCCGAGATAGAATCCATGTATGAAAACAAAGTATGGACTTTGACTGACTTGCCCGATGATCGGCGAGCGATAGAAAACAAATGGATCTTTAAGAAGAAGACGGACGCGGATGGAAATGTCACCATCTATAAAGCTCGACTTGTCGCTAAGGGTTATCGGCAAGTTCAAGGGATTAACTACGATGAGACTTTCTCTCCCGTAGCGAAGCTTAAGTCCGTCTGAATCATGTTAGCAATTGCCGCATACTATGATTATGAGATATGGTAGATGGACGTCAAAACGGCATTCCTTAACGGGCATCTTAAGGAAGAACTGTATATGATGCAGCCGGAGGGTTTTGTCGATCCTAAGAATGCTAACAAAGTGTGCAAGCTCCAGCGATCCATTTATGGGCTGGTGCAAGCATCTCGGAGTTGGAACATTCGTTTTGATGAGATGATCAAAGTGTTTGGGTTTATGCAGACTTACGGAGAAGCCTGCGTTTACAAGAAAGTGAGTGGGAGCTCTGTGGCATTTCTCATATTATATGTAGATGACATACTTTTGATGGGAAATGATATAGAACTTTTGGACAACATTAAGGCCTACTTGAATAAGTGTTTTTCAATGTAGGACCTTGGAGAAGCTGCTTATATATTAGGCATCAAGATCTATAGAGATAGATCGAGACGCCTCATAGGTCTTTCACAAAGCACATACCTTGATAAGATTTTGAAGAAGTTCAAAATGGATCAGTCCAAGAAGGGGTTCTTGCCTGTATTGCAAGGTGTGAGATTGAGCTCGGCTCAATGCCCGACCACGGCAAAAGATAAAGAAGAGATGAGTGTCATCCCCTATGCTTCAGCCATAGGATCTATTATGTATGCCATGCTGTGTACCAGACCTGATGTAAACCTTGCCGTAAGTTTGGTAGGAAGGTACGAAAGTAATCCCGGCAAGGAACACTGGACAGCGGTCAAGAATGTCCTAAAGTACCTGAAAAGGACGAAGGACATGTTTCTCGTTTATGGAGGTGACGAAGAGCTCGTCGTAAAGGGTTACGTCGACACAGATCTGGATGACTCTAAGTCACAAACCGGATACGTGTATATGTTGAATGGTGGAGCAGTAAGCTGGTGCAGCTGCAAGCAGAGCGTCGTGGCGGGATCTACATGTGAAGTGGAGTACATGGCAGCCTCGGAGGCAGCGCATGAAGCAATTTGGGTGAAGGAGTTCATCACCGACCTAGGAGTCATACCCAATGCGTCGGGGCCGATCAAACTCTTCTGTGACAACACTAGAGCTATTGCCCTTGCCAAGGAGCCCAGGTTTCACAAGAAGACCAGACACATCAAGCGTCGTTTCAACTCCATCCGTGAAAATGTTCAAGATGGAGACATAGATATTTGCAAAGTACATACGGATCTGAATGTAGCAGATCCGTTGACTAAACCTCTCTCACGAGCAAAACATGATCAACACCAGAACTCTATGGGTGTTCGATTCATCACAATGTAACTAGATTATTGACTCTAGTGCAAGTGGGAGACTGTTGGAAATATGCCCTAGAGGCAATAATAAAAGCATTATTATTATATTTCCTTGTTCATGATAATTGTCTTTTATTCATGCTATAATTGTATTATCCGGAAATCGTAATACACGTGTGAATACATAGACCACAATACGTCCCTAGTAAGCCTCTAGTTGACTAGCTCGTTGGTCAACAGATAGTCATGGTTTCCTGACTATGGACATTAGATGTCATTGACAACAGGATCACGTCATTAGGAGAATGACGTGATGGACAAGACCCAATCCTAAGCATAGCACAAGATCGTGTAGTTTGTTTTGCTAGAGCTTTTTCAATGTCAAGTATCTCTTCCTTAGACCATGAGATCGTGTAACTCCCGGATACCGTAAGAGTGCTTTGGGTGTACCAAACGTCACAACGTAAGTGGGTGACTATAAAGGTGCACTACAGGTATCTCCGAAAGTGTTTGTTGGGTTGACACGGATCGAGACTGGGATTTGTCACTCCGTATGACGGAGAGGTATCTCTGGGCCCACTCGGTAATGCATCATCATAATGAGCTCAAAGCGATCAAGTGGTTGGTCACGGGATCATGCATTACGGTACGAGTAAAGTGACTTGCCGGTAACGAGACTGAACAAGGTATTGGGATACCGACGATCGAGTCTCGGGCAAGTAACGTACCGATTGACAAAGGGAATAGTATAAGGGGTTGCTTGAATCCTCGACATCGTGGTTCATCCGATGACATCATCGAGGAGCATGTGGGAGCCAACATGGGTATCCAGATCCCGCTGTTGGTTATTGACCTGAGAGCCGTCTCGGTCATGTCTGCATGTCTCCCGAACCCGTAGGGTCTACACACTTAAGGTTCGGTGACGCTAGGGTTATTAGGAAGACTTGTATGTGATTACCGAATGTTGTTCGGAGTCCCGGATGAGATCCCGGACGTCACGAGGAGTTCCGGAAGGGTCCGGAGGTAAAGATTTATATATGGGAAGTTGTCATGCGGACACCGGAAAGTTTCGGGGGCATATCGGTATTGTACCGGGGCCACCGGAAGGGTTCCGGGGGTCCACCGGGAGGGGCCACCCCTCTCGGAGGGCCACATGGGCCACAAGGGGCAGGGAACCAGCCCCTGGAGGGCTGGGCGTGCCCCCCACCTTGGGCCCATGCGCCTAGGGTTTGGGGGGAACCCTAGAGGGGGCGCCCCCTTTGCTTGGGGGCCAAGTCCCCCCTCCCTGGCCGCCGCCCCCCCTCTAGATCCCATCTAGAGGGGCCGGCCCCCCTTACCCCTTCCCCTATAAATAGAGGGGTGAGGGGAGGGCTGCAACACACAACCCAAGGCGCAGCCCCTCCCCTCCCCAACACCTCTCCTCCTCCGTCACGAGCTTGGCGAAGCCCTGCCAGAGTGCTGCTTCTCCACCAACACCACGCCGTCGTGCTGCCGTTGGAGCTGTCTTCCTCAACCTCTCCTTCCTCCTTGCTGGATCAAGATGGAGGAGACGTCGTCCGTCCCGTATGTGTGTTGAACGCGGAGGTGCTGTCCGTTTGGCACTTGGTCATCGGTGATCTGAATCACGGCGAGTACGACTCCATCATCACCCTTCCCTTGAACGCTTCCGCACGCGATCTACAAGTGGTATGTAGATGCAAACTCACTCCCTTGACTCGTTGCTTAGATGAACTCATAGATGGATCTTGGTGAAACCGTAGGAAAATTTTTAATTTTCTGCAACGTTCCCCAACAGTGATTATGTTGTTGGTGCTGTTCTAGGACAAAGAGTTGACAAGAAATTGAATGTTATTCAGTATGCTAGTAAAACTCTAGACAATGCTTAGAGAAATTATGCTACCACTGAAAAAGAGTTTTTAGCAGTTGTATTTGCATGTGATAAGTTCAGACCTTATATTGTTGATTCCAAAGTAACTGTTCACACTGATCATGCTGCTATTAAATATCTTATGGAAAAGAAAGATGCTAAACCTAGACTTATTAGATGGGTTCTCTTGCTACAATAATTTGATTTGCATATTATTGATAGAAAGGGAGCTGAGAACCCCGTTGTAGACAACTTGTCTAGGTTAGAAAATGTTCTTGATGACCCACTACCTATTGATGATAGCTTTCGTGATGAACAATTAAATGTCATAAATGCTTCTCATAATGCTCCATGGTATGCTGATTATGCTAATTACATTGTTGCTAAATTTATACCACCTAGTTTCACATACCAGCAAAAGAAAAAGTTTTTCTATGATTTAAGACATTACTTCTGGGATGACCCACACCTTTATAAAGAAGGAGTAGATGGTGTTATTAGACGTTGTGTACCTGAGCATGAACAGTAACATATCCTATGCAAGTGCCACTCTGAGTCTTACGGAGGACACCATGCTGGAGATAGAACTGCACACAAGGTATTGCAATCTGATTTCTATTGGCCCACTCTCTTCAAGGATGCTCGTAAGTTTGTCTTGTCGTGTGATGAATGCCAGAGAATTGGCAATATTAGTAGACGACATGAAATGCCTATGAATTATTCGCTTGTTATTGAACCATTTGATGTTTGGGGCTTTGATTGTATGGGACCTTTTCCTTCCTCTAATGGGTATACACATATTCTAGTTGTTGTTGATTACGTTACTAAGTGGGTAGAAGCTATTCCAACTAGTAGTGCTGATCATAACACTTCTATTAAGATGCTTAAAGAAGTTATTTTTATAAGGTTTGGAGTCCCTAGATATTTAATGACTGATGGTGGTTCACATTTTATTCATGGTGCTTTTCATAAAATGCTTGCTAAATATGATGTTAACCATAGAATTGCATCTCCATATCATCCTTAGTCTAGTGGTCAAGTAGAATTGAGCAATAGAGAGATTAAATTAATTTTGCAAAAGACTGTTAATAGATCTAGAAAGAATTGGTCCAAGAAACTTGATGATGCTTTGTGGGCTTATAGAACTGTTTATAAAAACCCTATGGGCATGTCTCTGTATAAAATGGTTTATGGAAAGGCTTGTCACTTACCTCTCGAACTAGAACATAAAGCATATTGGGCTATTAAAGAGCTCAACTATGATTTCAAACTTGCCAGTGAGAAGAGGTTATTTGACATTAGCTCACTCGATGAATGGAGAACCCATGCCTATGAGAATGCCAAGTTATTCAAAGAAAAAGTTAAAAGATGGCATGACAAAAGAATACAAAAGTGTGAGTTTAACGTAGGAGATTATGTGTTGCTATTCAACTCTCGTTTAAGATTTTTTGTAGGAAAGCTTCTCTCTAAATGGGAAGGCCCTTACATTATCGAGGAGGTCTATCATTCCAGTGCCATAACAATCAACAACACCGAAGGCACAAATCTGAAGGTAGTGAACGGTCAATGAATCAAATATTATATGTCAGGTAATCCCATGGGATTACCTGACATATAATGTTTGATTGACACACCGTATTTTATGAGACCGGTGGAGACTAATATAATTGACACCGTAACACCGGTGGAGTACATAAGGGACACTTTCCAGAAAATTTCAGACTCCGAAAAGGAATAGGTATGTGGTACAGTAAGTAAACCAACTCCAAAACCTTTCCGGTGATAATTTTTCTCTGTTTTGGAATATTTAAAAAATTAGGAAAATTAAAAGTAGTCTGAAAGAGACACGAGCCCACCACAAGGGTGGAGGGCGTGCCTTACCCCCCTAGGCGCGCCCCCGTCCTTGTGGCCATCTCATGTGCCCTCCAAACTCTGTTTTCTTGCATGATACTTCTTTTGGTCGATAAAAATTCATTATATAATCTCCCGAAGGTTTTGACCACCGTACCATGGCAAAATCCCTTGTTTTCGATTTGAGCCGTTTTTGCTAGAGTTTTCAAGGCCAGGCATCACGCTGTCCTCCTCTTCCAATAACGCGGACGGCGATGCTTGGTTGATGCAGATGGAACTCAGAAGGGAGGATGCCGAGGGAGCAACGATGGAGGAGGATGAAGGAGATTTGCTTGAGGAACACCCTCCGGCTTCGGAGAGAGGCACTCTGGCTGGCATCTCCACTATTCCCAATCCCCATCAAGCAATAGGGACTACACACAACCATGAAGACCAAGAGGTTCGAGAAGGGATTCCCCCTAGGAGGCCCTTACATAGGTTACATCAGAACAACTTTCATAATTTGGTTCATAATTACGGAGTGGAGAACACCCCTCATACACATATACACTCCAATTGGGACATATCCCGTCCAAGTGAAAGCAATGCAGGAAAGAGTTCTTGGGGGACTGAAAATAAGCATCTTTTGGAGGAAAATCTAGAAGAATGCAAATATGCTCCAACGTGTGCTCCAAGAATTGCAAGTCCTGAAAGGTGCCTTAATAAAGTTGACGGATACATCATCAACTCCATCATCACCACCTCCAAAGAAAGAGACATAAATACATGGGTATGGGCACTCCCCTTGGCAACTGCCAAGGTTGGGGGAGGTGCCCCGGTATCGTATCACCATCACACCTCTATATTTATCATTTTTCTTAGTTTGATCCTTTTGGTTATATCTTGATCTAGTAGAATAAAGTTTTAGTATGATCTAGTTTTGAGTTTTGTTTCGATCTCTATCTATGTAATCGAGTCCGTGAGTTATATATAATAAAGAGTAGTTTTGAGTTGAGGGCTTTGCTATCTTGCTATGATCTTGAGGAAATTAAAGAAAGAATAAAAAGAAATAAAAAAGATCATATATTGATCCTATGGAGAGTAATGACTTCACACATAAAGAGTATGATGAATAAAAGTTGATAGTTGACAAACATAGTTTTGGTCATTGTTGCAATTAATAGGAAGTAATAAAGAAAGAGAGGTTTTACATATAATATACTATCTTGGACATCTTTTGTGATTGTGAGCACTCATTAAAATATGACATGCTAAAAAGTTGATGTTGGACAAGGAAGACAACATAATGGGTTATGTTTTCTTATATTTGAATAGAAGTTATATTGCTAGGGATCATCCAACATGTTGAGCTTGCCTTTCCCTCTCATGCTAGCCAAATTCTTTGCACCAAGTAGAGATACTACTTGTGCTTCCAAACATCCCTAAACCCAGTTTTGCCATGAGAGTCCACCATACCTACCTATGGATTGAGTAAGATCCTTCAAGTAAGTTGTCATTGCTGCAAGCAATAAAAATTGCTCTCTAAATATGCATGATCTATTAGTGTGAAGGAAATAAGATTTATACGAACTTGTGATATGGAAGAAATAAAAGCGACGGACTGCATAATAAAGGTATTTATCACAAGCGGCAATATAAAGTGACGTTCTTTTGCACTAAGATTTTGTGCATCTAACCATAAAAGCACATGACAACCTCTGCTTCCCTCTGCGAAGGGCCTATCTTTTACTTTTATCTTCTACCCTTATACAAGAGTCATGGTGATCTTCACCTTTCCTTTATACAATTTTTCCTTTGGCAAGCACTATGTGTTGGAAAGATCCAGATATATATATCCACTCGGATGTAGGTTTTCATAAAGTATTATTGTTGACATTACCCTTGAGGTAAAAGGTTGGGAGGCGAAACTATAAGCCCCTATCTTTCTCTGTGTCTGATTGAAACTTTGTACCCATAAGTATCGCATGAGTGTTAGCAATTATGAAAGATTAAATGATAGTTGAGTATGTGGACTTGCTGAAAAGCTCTTATGTTGACTCTTTCCAATGTTATGATAAATTGCAATTGCTTCAATGACTGAGATCATAGTTTGTTAGTTTTCAATGAAGTTTCCGATTCATGCTTTACCTTGTGAATGAATTGTTACTTTAACATAAGAAATCATATGACAATATATGTTGCTTTTCTAAAGATGATCATGATGCCCACATGTCCGTATTTTATTTTATCGACACCTCTATCTCTAAACATGTGGACATATTTATCCATATCGGCTTTCGCTTGAGGACAAGCGTGGTCTAAGCTTGTGGGAGTTGATACGTCCATTTTGCATCATGCTTGTATGTTGATATTTATTGCATTGGGCTATTATTACACGTTATATCACAATACTTATGACTATTCTCTCTTATTTTACAAGGTTTACATGAAGAGGGAGAATGCCGGTAGCTGGAATTCTGGACTGGAAAAGGAGCAAATATTAGAGACCTATTCTATGCAACTCCAAAAGTCCTAAAACTTCACGGAGCATGTTTTTGGATTTAATAAAAAATATTGGGCGAAGAAAATACCAAAGGGGGCCACCAGCCAGCCACAAGGGTGGAGGGGTGCCCTACCCCCTGGGCGCGCCCCCCGTCCTTGTGGGCCCCATGTCAGGCCTCTAACGCCCATCTTTTGCTATATGGTGTGTCTTGACCTGGAAAAAAATCAAGATGAAGCTTTCGGGACGAAGTGCCGCCATCTCGAGGCGGAACCTGGGCAGAACCAATCTAGCTAGGGCTCCGGTGGAGCTGTTCTGCCGAGGAAACATCCCTCCGGGAGGGGGAAATCATCGCCATCATCATCACCACCGATCCTCTCATCGAAAGGGGGTCAATCTCCACCAACATCTTCACTAGCACCATCTCCTCTCAAACCCTAGTTCATCTCTTGTATCCGATCTTTATCTCAAAACCTTAGATTGGTACCTGTGGGTTGCTAGTAGTGTTGATTACTCCTTGTAGTTGATGCTAGTTGGTTTATTCGGTGGAAGATCATATGTTCATATGCTTAATGATAATTAATACTCCTCTGATTATGAATATGAATATGCTTTGTGAGTAATTACGTTTGTTCTTGAGGACATGGGAGAAGTCTTGTTATAAGTAATCATGTGAATTTGGTATATCGTTCGATATTTTAATGAGATGTATGTTGTGTTTCCTCTAGTGGTGTTATGTGAATGTCGACTACACGACACTTCACCATTATTTGGGCCTAGGGGAAGGCATTGGGAAGTAATAAGTAGATGATGGGTTGCTAGAGTGACAGAAGCTTAAACCCTAGTTTATGCGTTGCTTCGTAAGGGGCTGATTTAGATCCATATGTTTCATGCTATGGTTAGGTTTACCTTAATTCTTCTTTCCTAGTTGCGGATGCTTGCGAGAGGGGTTAATCATAAGTGGGAGGCTTTTCCAAGGAAGGGCAGCACCCAAGCACCGGTCCACCCACATATCAAATTATCAAAGTAACGAACGTGAATCATATGAGCATGATGATAACTAACTTGACAACAATTTTCATGTGTCCTCGGGAGTGCTTTGCTTTATATAAGAGTCTGTCCAGGCTTGTCCTTTGCTACAAAAAGGATTTCTCCACCTTGCTGCACCTTATTTAATTTTATTACTTGTTACCCATTACTATTTATCTTATCACAAAACTATGTGTTACCGATAATTTCAGTGCTTGCAGAGAATACCTTGTTGAAAACCACTTGTCATTTCCTTCCGCTCCTCGTTGGGTTCGACACTCTTACTTATCAAAAGGACTACGATAGATCCCCTATACTTGTGGGTCATCATCTGTCACATAGCGGTGCATCAAGGACATAATTCTTCTGTGCAACAATGAGGATAATCCTCAGATCATGGACTAGTCCGCATTATTGCTACCATCATCTTTAAACTTAGTTTTCTCTAGGAACGTATCAAAATTAGGGGAGCTACATCGCGAGCTATTGATCTACAACATAATTTGCAAAGACATTTTGACTATGTTCATGATAAATTTTAGTTCAAATAATTAAATTACTAATGAACTCCCACTTAAATCAACATCCCTCAAGTTGTCTAAGCGATAAGTGATCCAAATCAACTAACCCATGTCCGATCATCACGTGAGATGGGGTAATGTTCAACGGTGAATATCTTCATGTTGATCATATCTACTATATGACTCATGTTTGACCTTTCAGTCTCCAGTGTTCCGAGACCATGTCTGTACATGCTAGGCTCGTCATGTTTAACCAAGTATTCCGCATGTGTAAATCTGGCTTACACCCGTTGTATGTGAACGTAGAGTCTATCACACCCGATCATCATGAGGTGCTTCGAAATGAAGAACTTTAGCAACAGTGCATACTCAGGGAGAACACTTTTATCTTGAAATTAAGTGAAGGGATCATCTTATAATGCTACCGTCATTCTAAGCAAAATAAGATGCATAAAGGATAAACATCACATGCAATCAAAATATGTGACATGATATGGCCATCATCATCTTGTGCTTTTGATCTCCATCTTCAAAGCAGCGGTATGATCTCCATCATCACCGGCGTGACACCTTGATCTTCATCGTTGCGTTGGGGTCATCTCGCCAACTATTGCTTCTACGACTATTGCCAACGCATAGTGATAAAGTAAAGCAATTACATGGCGCTTAGTGATTGACACACAGGTCATACAATAATTAAAGGCAACCCTAAGGCTCCTGCCTGTTGTCGTACTCATCGACATGCAAGTCCTGAACTTATTACAGAACATGATCATCTCATACATCAATGTATATCATATCACGTCTTGACCATATCACATCACAACATACACTGCAAAAACAAGTTAGACGCCCTCTACTTTGTTGTTGCAAGTTTTACATGGCTGCTACGGGCAACTAGCAAGAACCTTGCTTACCTACACAAAGCCACAATGGTGATTATCAAGTTTGCTGTTTTAACCTTCTGCAAGGACCGGCCGTAGTGAAATTCGTTTCAACTAAAGTGAGAGAAACAGACACTCGCCAGCCACCATATGCAAAACAAGTTGCATGTTAGTCGGTGGAACCGGTCTCATGTACGTGGACATGTAAAGTTGGTTTAGGCCGCTTCATCCCACAATACCACCGAATAAAAATAAGACGTTGGTGGTAGGAAGTATGAACATCACTGACCACAACTCCTTCATGTTCTACTCATGCATATCATCCACGCATAGACCTAGCTCGTGATGCCACTGTTGGGGAACGTTGCATGGAAAACAATTTTTTTCTACACACACGCAAGATCTATCCATGGAGATGCATAGCTATGAGAGGGGAGAGTGTGTATACGTACCCTTGTAGATCGCTAAGCGGAAGCGTTTATCATGCGGTTGATGTAGTCGTACTCTTCGCGATCCGATCACGATCCAACCGATCTAGTGTCGAACGGATAGCACCTCCGAGTTTAGCACACATGCGGCTCGATGACGTCTCCTCCTTCTTGATCCAACAAGCGGGAGGGGAGAAGTAGATGGGATCACAACCAACACGATGGCGTGGTGGTGATGGTGGTGGTGGAGCACCGACAACGCTTCGCTAAGCGTCGCCAGGATGAGGCAGTGGATGATACATATCCAACGTATCTATAATTTATGAAGTATTCATGATTTTATATTATCCATCTTAGATGTTTTATATGCATTTATATGCTATTTTATATGATTTTTGGGACTAACCTATTAACCTAGAGCCCAGTGCCAGTTTCTATTTTTCCTTGTTTTTGAGTTTTACAGAAAAGGAATACCAAATGGAGTCCAATTGATGTGCCAATTTTTGACGATTTTTTATGGACCAGAAGAAGCCCACGGAGCATCGGAGATGGACCAGAAGAGTCCCGAGTCGTCCACGAGGATGGAGGGCGTGCCCTACCCCCCTCGGCGCGCCCCCTATCTCGTGGACAACTCAGAGACCCCCATGATGTGAAACCGACGCCAAAAATTCCTATAAATACAAAAACCCCCAGAAAGAAACCTAGATCAGAAGTTCCGCCGCCGCAAGCCTCTGTAGCCATGAGAAATCAATCTAGGCCCTCTCTGGCACCCTGCCGGAGGGGGCCATCATCACCGGAGGCCATGGAGGAGGATCCTGGAGGGGCCATCATCGCCATGAAGGCCAAGGACCAGAGGGAGAACCTCTCCCCATCTAGGGGGAGGCCATGGAGGAGGAAGCACAAGGGGGAGAACCTCTCATCCTCTCTATTTGTGGCGCTGGAGTGCCATCGGGAGGGGAATCATCGCCGTGGTGATCGTATTCATCAACATCACCATCATCATCACCATCCTCATCTCTTTTACGCGGTCCACTCTCCCGCACCCCACGGTAATCCCTACTTGAACATGGTGCTTTATGCCACATATTATGATCCAATAATGTGTTGCCATCCTATGATGTTTTGAGTAGATATCATTTGTCTTTCGGTTGATTGATGATCTAGATTGGTATGAGTTGTATGTTTTATTTTGGTGTTGTCCTATTATGCCCTCCGTGTTGCGCAAGCGTGAGGGATTCCCGCTGTAGGGTGTTGCAATACGTTCATGATTCGCTTACTGTGGGTTGCTTGAGTGACAGAAGCATAAACCCGAGTAAGGGGGTTGTTGCGTATGGGATAAAGGGGACTTGATGCTTTAATGCTATGGTTGGTTTTTACCTTAATGATCTTTAGTAGTTGCGAATGCTTGCTAGAGTTCCAATCATAAGTGCATATTATCCAAGAAGAGAAAGTATGTTAGCTTATGCCTCTCCCTCATATGAAATTGCAATGACGACCACCGGTCTTGTTAACAATTGCCTAGGATAATTTCGCACATGGACCCATCATTATTCCACACTCGCTATTTATAATATTTAGTAATATATTCTAACTTTATGATAACAACACCTACTTTTATGTTTTAGCTCTCCGATATCATGCAAAGTTATCCTCTTCATACCCACAACGTAGTTTTATTTCTCGTTTCTAGTTGGAAGCAAACGTTCGGTGTACGTAGGGTCGTATCAGTGGCAGATAGGACTTGAGAGAATATTGATCTTACCTTTAGCTCCTTGTGGGTTCGACACTCCATACTTATCACTTCCACCTTTGGGAATTGCTATGATGATTCCCTTCACTTGGGGATTATCAAGCTCTTTTCTAGTGCCGTTGCCAGGGAGCAATAGCGTGGGGTTGATATTCTCGTGTGTGCTTGTTTGCTTTCTTCACTAAGTAGATTTTGTTTTTCCTTTTTGTTTTTGTTTAGTTGTGGGTGAAATATACAAAAAAATTAAAGAATGAAAATACATTTTTTTACTTGCCTCTCAGTCTTAAAAGTTTTTCAATAATAGAAGTGATTGGAAGGTTATGCATTGAAGAAGTGAGGGTCGACCTTGAGCACTTGTGTTCATGCTCATGGAAACAATGTAAGATTTTTCATGGAAGCTTCTCTGAAAATAGTTATCCCCTTGTATATATCCATTGTATTATAAAAATAATGTGCCAAGCTTTGGTTTTAGGATGATTAGATTGCTTGTTTACTATGTGCAATACAAAAACAGAAACTTTGGCTGTAGCGCGTGAATTTACATTTTTTACTGGAAAGTAAAATGGGTCTGAAACTTTGCACATTACTTCTGTACAAATTTTTTAAATTTTCATATTTGTTTTGAAATTTTTGGAGTTACAGAAGTTTACTAAATTTCCAGATTACTACAGATTGTCCTGTTTTTGATAGATTCTATTTTCTATGTGTTGTTCGCTTATTTTGATGAATCCATGGGTAGTATCAGGGGATATGAACCATGGTGAAGTTGGAATACAGTAGATAAAGTGCTAATATGAAATTGGAATGAGTTTGCAACAGTACCTAAAGGTAGTGATTTTCTTTATTATACTAACGGATCTCACAAAGTTTTTGTTAAGTTTTTGTGTGGATGAAGTGTTCGAAGAATGAGGAGTTACCGATGTGAGAAGAATAAAGAGAGGCAATAGTTCAAGCTTGGGGATGCCAAGGCACCCCAAGTAAATATTTCAAGGATACTCAAGTATCTAAGCTTGGGTATGCCCCGGTTGGCATCCCATCTTTCTTCTTAAACAATTATCGGTATACCTCGGTTTTTGTTTTGTTCACATGATTTGTGTCCTTTGTGTTTTTATTTTTCTTTAGGAACCATGCTAGTATGAGATAGCCCTTCAATGATCTTATAGAATTCTCTTTGTGCTTCACTTAAATCTTTTGAGTATGGTTTTATAGAATGCTTCGTGTAATTCACTTATATATTTTGAGCTTGGATATTGGTTAGTCTATATTAATTGTAGAATGCTCCATGAACTTCACTTATATATTTTGGAGTATGAATAATAATATCATCTAAAGCGGGTTTGGAAGAGTGTCAACTTTAGGAATTAGTGATCCCACTATTTTGGAGGGTGTTGAATCTTAGTGTGATATTTATGAAAGTGGATTTGGAAGAGTGTCAACTTTAGTTAGTAATGATTCCACTATTTTGGAAGAGGCTCCAATTGATTATGAGAACAAAGTTGCTATCTATGATGACTATTGTGATGACATGTATGCTATAAAGAATAATGTTAACCATGAAACTTGTCATCATGATTTTACTTTTCAATTGGATTATGCCTCACATGACAGTTATTTTGTTGAGTTTGCTCCTACTATTCCGAATGAGAAGAATTTTGCTTATGTGGAGAGTAGTAGAATTTCTATGCTTGTAGATCATGAAAAGAATGCTGTATGTGATGGTTATGTTTTTGAACTCATTCATGATGCTACTGAAAATTATTATGAGGGAGGAATACATGCTTGTAGGAGTTGCAATAATATCAAGTTTCCTCTCTATGTGCTTAAAGTTTTGAAGTTATACTTGTTTTGCCTTCCAATGCTAGTCGATTCTTGTTCCTATAAATTGTGTACTCACAAATTTCCTAGGCATATGAAGTGGGTTAGATTTAAATGTGCTAGTCATATTCTTCATGATTCCCTCTTTATGTTTCAATTCTTATCTTTTATGTGAGCATCATTGAAATCATCATGCCTAGCTAAAAGACATCAAAGAAAAGGGCTTGTTGGGAGACAACCCAATATTTACCCTTTCTGTTTTTGTGTGTTTACATGATTAATATACTGTAGTAATCATGTTTTATAGCTTTTGTTTCCATAAAGTGCCAAGTAAGACCTTTGGGAAGACTTGGGTGAAAGTTAATGTGATCTTGCTGTAAAAAACAGAAACTTTGCGCTCACGAGATTAGCTGTCATGTTTTACAGAAGAGTGATTTTGAGTCTATTCTTTTTGAACAAGATTAATAGACAAATTCCTCAAGTCCAAAAATTTATTTCATAATTTTTGGAGTAGCAGAAGTATGGTTCCTGTTCAGATCATTACAGACTGTTCTGTTTCTGACAGATTCTGTTTTCATTGCATAGTTTGCTTGTTTTCTAGTTTCTATGGCTTATATTTGTCAATATAAATTGTAGAAATGATATGGTACACTAGGAGTTGTGTGAGAACAATTATGAACCTTGTCTTTGACAGTACCAAAGTGAATGGTTTACTCTTTATCATACTAACCCATCTCACGAAGTTCCGTTAAGTTTTGTGTGGTTGAAGTTTTCAAGCTTTGGGTGAGATATCGATATGAGGAGAATAAGGAGTGGAAAGACCCTAAGATTGGGGATGCCCAAGGCACCCCAAGGTAATATTCAAGGAAGACTCAAGCGCCTAAGCATGGGGATGCCCCGAAAGGCATCCCCTCTTTCGTCTTCAAAACTATCGGTATACCTTACTCGGAGCTATATTTTTATTCATCACATGATATGTGTTTTGCTTGGAGCATATTTTCAATTTTACTTGCTGTTTGAATAAAATAATTGGATCTCAAATCTTGAATGAAGAAGAATCCTCCCATGGCTACTTAATTATTTGACTACTTAGTGTTCTTCACTTATATCTTTCTGGAGTAGTTTGTCATTTACTCACGTGCTTCACGTATATCCTATGAGTAAATGGTTCAATGAATTGAATATCATAAATCTGAATTTATATATGTTTCATATGTTTATAACATGGGGAGTAATGACTTCACACACAATAAGTATAGGTAGTAAACTTATTGAAAGTTAGCAAACGCAGAATTGGTCACTTGAACAATTCATGAAAGAATATTGAAGGAAGAGAGATTTCACATATAAATATACTATCTTGGACATCTTTTGTAATTGTGAGCACTCATTAAAATATGACATGCTAAAAAGTTGATGTTGGACAAGGAAGACAACTTAATGGGTTATGTTTTCCTATATCCGAAAAGTTATATTGTCTTGGATCATCCAACATGTTGAGCTTGCCTTTCCCTCTCATGCGAGCCAAATTCTTTGCACCAAGTAGAGATACTACTTGTGCTTCCAAACATTCCTTAACCCAGTTTTGCCATGAGAGTCCACCATACCTACCTATGGATTGAGTAAGATCCTTCAAGTATGTTGTCATCGGTGCATGCAATAAAAATTGCTCCTTAAATATGTATAATCTATTAGTGTGAAGAAAATAAGCTTTATACGAACTTGTGATAGGGAAGAAATAAAAGCGATAGACTGCATAAAAAAGGTCTTTATCACAAGCAGCAATATAAAGTGACATTCTTTTGCATTAAGATTTTGTGCACCCAACCATAAAAGCACATGACAACCTCTGCTTCCTCTGCGAAGGGCCTATCTTTTACTTTTATCTTCTACCCTTATGCAAGAGTCATGGTGATTTTCACCTTTCCTTTTTACACTTTTTCCTTTGGCAAGCACTTTGTGTTGGAGCGATCCGGATATATATATATATATCCACTTGGATGTAGGTGATGACCCACAAGTATAAGGGATCTATCGTAGTCCTTTCAATAAGTAAGAGTGTCAAACCCAACGAGGAGCAAAAGGAAATGACAAGTGGTTTTCAGTAAGGTATTCTCTGCAAGCACTGAAATTGTAGGTAACAGATAGTTTTGTGATAAGATAATTTGTAACGGGTAACAAGCAATGAAAGTAAATAAGGTGCAGCAAGGTGGCCCAATCCTTTTGGTAACAAAGGACAAGCCTGGACAATTTCTTATAATGAGAAAAGCGCTCCCGAGGACACATGGGAATTATCGTTAAGCTAGTTTTCATCACGCTCATAT
The DNA here is from genome assembly GCF_002162155.2 of Triticum dicoccoides. Taxonomy (NCBI): domain Eukaryota; kingdom Viridiplantae; phylum Streptophyta; class Magnoliopsida; order Poales; family Poaceae; genus Triticum; species Triticum dicoccoides. The sequence continues at coordinate 609,554,731 of NC_041383.1, forward strand.
GATTCGCGTTCGGTACTTTGATAATTTGATATGTGGGTGGACTGGTGCTTGGGTACCGCCCTTTCTTGGACAAGCATCCCACTTATGATTAACCCCAATTGCAAGCATCCGCAACTACAAAAGAATTATTAAGGTAAACCTAACCATATCATGAAACTAGTGGATCCAAATCAGCCCCTTACGAAGCAACACATAAACTAGGGTTTAAGCTTCTGTCACTCTAGCAACCCATCATCTACTTATTACTTCCCAATGCCTTCCTCTAGGCACAAATAATGGTGAAGTGCCATGTAGTTGGCGTTCACATAACACCACTAGAGGAGAGACAACATACATCTCATCAAAATATTGAACAAATACCAAATTCACATGACTACTAATAGCAAGACTTCACCCATGTCCTCAGGCACAAACGTAACTACTCACAAAGCATATTCATGTTCATGATTAGAGGAGTATTAATATGCATTAAGGATCCGAACATATGATCTTCCACCAAGTAAACCAATTAGCATCAACTACACGGAGTAATCAACACTACTAGCAACCCATAGGTACCAATTTGTGGTTTTGATACAAGATTGGATACAAGGGATGAACTAGGGTTTTGAGAGGAGATGGTGCTGGTGACGATGTTAATGGATATTGACCCCCTCCTGATGAGAGGATCGTTGGTGATGATGATGGTGATGGTTTCCCCCTCCGGAGGGAAGTTTCCCCGGCAGAACAGCTCCACCGGAGCCCTAGATTGGTTCCGCCTCGTGGCTGCAGAGTTTCGTCCCGTAAGCTTGCTTATGATTTTTTCCAGGGTAAAAGCCTTCATATAGCAGAAGATGGGCACCGAAGGGCCAACAGGGGGCCCAGGAGATAGGGGGCGCGCCCCCCACCCTCTTGGCCAGAGTGTAGGCCCCCTTTGGTATTTTCTTCGCTCAATAATTCTTATTAATTCCAAAAGTGACTTCCGTGGAGTTTCAGGATTTTTGGAGCTGTGCATAATAGGTTTCCGAAATTTGCTCCTTTTCCAGCCAGAATTCCAGCTACCGGCATTCTCCCTCTTCATGATAAACCTTGTAAAATAAGAGAGAATAGCCATAAGTATTGTGACATAATGTGTAATAACAGCCCATAATGCAATAAATATCGATATAAAAGCATGATGCAAAATGGACGTATCAACTCTCCCAAGCTTAGACCTCGCTTGTCCTCAAACGGAAGCCGAAATCGAAAAATATGTCCACATGTTTAGAGTTAGAGGTGTCGATAAAAATAAAATACGAACATGCGGGCATCATGATCATTTGTATAACAGCAACATATATGGATTTTGTCATATGATTTCTTATGCTCAAGTAGCAATCTATTCACAATGTCAAGTATGGTTCAGAAACTTTATTGAGAACTAGCAAACTATAATCTCAGTCATTGAAGCAATTGCAATTTATCATAACATCAGAAAGAGTCAAGAATAGAGCTTTTCAGCAAGTCCACATACTCAACTATCATATAGTCTTCTACAATTGCTAACACTCATGCAGTACTTATGGTTATGGAGTTTTAATCGGACACTGAGAAAGATAGGGGCTTATAGTTTCGCCTCCCAACGTATTCACCTTTGGGTGATGTCAACAACAATAGTTCATGCTAACTTACATCCAATTGGATATATGTATCAGGATCTTTCCAACACGAGGTGCTTGCCAAAGGATAAAATGGAAAAGGGAAAGGTGAAGATCACCTTGACTCTTGCATAAAGTAAAGACATAAAGTAAAAGATAGGCCCTTCGCAGAGGGAAGCAGAGGTTGTCATGTGCTTTTAGGGTTGGATGCACAAAATCTTAATGCAAAAGAACGTCACTTTATATTGCCACTTGTGATATGAACCTTTATTATGCAGTCCGTCGCTTTTATTACTTCCATATCACACGATCGTATAAAGCTTATTTTCTCCGCACTAATAAGTCATACATATTTAGAGAGCAATTTTTATTGCTTGCAACATGACAACTTACTTGAAGGATCTTACTCAATCCATAGGTAGGTATGGTGGAATCTCATGGCAAAACTGGGTTTAAGGATATTTGGAAGCACAAGTAGTATCTCTACTTGGTGCAAGGATTTTTTTTTGGCTAGCATGAGGGGGAAAGGAAAGATCAACATGTTTGAAAGATCCATGACAATATACTTTAACTGAGATGTGAGAAAATATAAACCATTACGTTGTCTTCCTTGTCTAACATCAACTCTTTAGCATGTCATACTTTAATGAGTGCTCACAATCATAAAAGATGTCCAAGATAGTATATTTATATGTGAAAACCTCTCTTTCTTTATTACTTCCTATTAATTGCAACAATGACCAAAACTATGTTTGTCAACTCTCAACAACTTTTATGCCTCATACTCTTTATATGTGAAGTCATTACTATCCATAAGATCAATATGAACTCTTTTATTTCTTTTTGTTCTTTCTATTTTCTCAAGATCATAGCAAGATAGCAAAAGCCCTTGACTCAACACTAATCTTTATTATAGATAGCTCACGGACTCGATTACATAGAAGGATCACAAAGCAAAACTCAAAACTAATTCCTACCAAAACTTCAATCTAATAGATCAAGATATTACTAAAAGGATCGAACTAAGTAAAACGGTAAAGATAGGAGTGTGATGGTGATACGATACCGGGGCACCTCCCCCAAGCTTGGCAGTTGCCAAGGGGAGTTCACATACCCATGTGATTATGTCCTCGGAGGTGATGAAGGAGTTTTTGATGGTGGATAATCGCACATCGAGTGTAAAAGCTCCTCCAACTTGCGGATAATGCCCTTGAGTCTGGCGATATGATCCTTTAACAAAATATTCTCCTGTGTGAGATACTTGTTCTGTATACAAGCTAACTCAATCATCTTAAAAGCTTCAATCTTAGTTGGAGTAAAGAGGTTAGGTAAAGGTTGAGGGATGTTTTATTCTTCCACCGTCGGAGCTTGATCCTCCATGGCCTTCTTAATCTCTGTTGATCTCCTCAGGTTCTTCTCTTTTCAGCTCTATCTTCAATAGCCAAGCATCCTTGTCTTCATTGTTGAAGGAGGGTGACGTCATGATGCTCTAGATCTGCCAAAAAAACAGCTCAAAACGAAAACAGAGGATTTTTGCGTGATACGGTGGTCAAAACCTTCGGGAGATTATATAATGAATTTTTACCGACCAAGAGAAGGAACATGCAAGAAAACGGAGTCCGGGAGGCACACAGGTGCCCACGAGATAGGGGGCGCGCCCTCCACCCTCGTGGAGGCCTCATGTCCCTCCCGGATTACTTCTTGCTTTCCAAAATTCTTAAATATTCCAAAACAGAGAAAAATTGCCATTAGAATTGTTTTGGAGTCGGTTTACTTACCGTACCACATACCTATTCCTTTTCGGAGTTTGAACGTTCTGGAAAGTGTCCCTTGTGTATTCCTCCGGGGTTACGGTCTCAATAATATTAGTTTCAACATTGATAGGATTACCTGAGATATAATGTTTGATTCTTTGATCGTTCACCACCCTCGGACTTGTGCCTTCGAAGTTGTTGATTTTTATGGCACCGGAACGATAGACCTCCTCGATAACGTAAGGACCTTCCCACTTAGAGAGAAGTTTTCCTGTAAAAAATCTTAAACGAGAGTTGAATAGCAACACATAATCTCCTACGTTAAACTCACACTTTTGTATTCTTTTGTCATGCCATCTTTTAACTTTTTCTTTGAATAACTTGGCATTCTCATAGGCATGGGTTCTCCATTCATCAAGTGAGCTAATATCAAATAACCTATTCTCACCGGCAAGTTTGAAGTCATAGTTGAGCTCTTTAATGGCCCAATATGCCTTATGTTCAAGTTCAAGAGGTTAGTGACATGCTTTTCCATAAACCATCTTATACGGAGACATACCCATAGGATTTTTATATGCAATTCTATAGGCCCATAATGCATCATAAAGTTTCTTGGACCAATTCTTCCTAGATCTATTAACAATCTTTTGCAAAATTAATTTGAGCTCTCTATTGCTCAACTCTACTTGAGCGCTAGACTGTGGGTGATAAGGAGATGCAATTCTATGATTAACATCATACTTAGCAAGCATTTTACGAAAAGCACCATGAATAAAATGTGAACGACCATCAGTCATTAAATATCTAGGGGCTCCAAACCTTGGAAAAATAACTTCTTTAAGCATCTTAATAGAAGTGTTATGATCAGCACTGCTAGTTGGGATAGCTTCTACCCACTTAGTAACGTAATCAACAACAACTAGAATATGTGTGTATCCATTAGAGGCAGGAAAAGGTCCCATATAATCAAAGCCCCAAACATCAAATGGTTCAATAACAAGAGAATAGTTCATAGGCATTTCTTGACGTCTACTAATATTACCAATTCTTTGACATTCATCACAAGACAAGACAAACTTACGAGCATCTTTGAAGAGAGTAGGCCAATGAAAACCGGATTGCAATACCTTATGTGCAGTTCTATCTCCAGCGTGGTGTCCTCCATATGGTTCGGAGTGACACTTGCGTCGGATCTGTTCCTGTTCATGCTCAGGTACACAATGTCTAATAACACCATCTACTCCTTCTTTATAAAGGTCCGGGTCATCCAGAAGTAATGTCTTAAATCATAAAAGAACTTTTTCTTTTGCTGGTATGTGAAACTAGGTGGTATAAATTTAGCAACAATGTAATTAGCATAATCAGCATATCATGGAGCAGTACGAGAAGCATTAATGACCGCTAATTGTTCATCAGGAAAGCTATCATCAATAGGAAGTGGGTCATCAAGAACATTCTCTAATCTAGACAAGTTGTCTACAACGGGGTTCTCAGCTCCCTTTCTATCAATAATATGCAAATCAAATTCTTGAAGCAAGAGAACCCATCTAATAATTCTAGGTTTAGCATCTTTCTTTTCCATAAGATATTTAATAGCAGCAGCATCAGTGTGAATAGTAACTTTAGAATCAACAATGTAAGGTCTGAACTTATCGCATGCAAATACGACTACTAAGAACTCTTTTTCAGTAGTAGCATAATTTCTTTGGGCAGTATCAAGAGTCTTACTGGCATAATGGATAACATTCAATTTCTTATCAACTCTTTGCCCTAGAACATCACCTACATCATAATCACTAGCATCACACATAATTTCAAAGGGTAAATTCCAATCAGGTGGCTGAACAATAGGTGCAGTGATCAAAGCTTTCTTAAGTATTTCAAATGCTTCTACACAATCATCATCAAAGACAAAAGGAATATCTTATTGCAATAAATTAGTCAGAGGCCTAGAGATTTTAGAAAAGTCCTTAATGAACCTCATATAAAAAACGGCATGACCAAGGAAACTTCTTATACCTTTTATGTCCTTGGGACATGGCATCTTTTCAATAGCATCAACTTTAGCTTTATCAACTTCAATACCTCTCTCGGAAATCTTATGCCCCAAGACAATGCCTTCATTAACCATAAAGTGGCACTTATCCCAATTCAAGACGAGACTAGTGTCTTCACATCTCTGCAAAACTCGATCAAGGTTGCTCAAGCAATCATCAAAAGAGGATCCATAAACGGAGAAATCATCCATGAATACCTCACAAATCTTTTCAAAAAAGTCAGAGAATATAGCCATCATGCATCTTTGAAAGGTAGCATGTGCATTACATAAACCAAAAGGCATACGTCTATAAGCAAAAGTACCGAAAGGGCAAGTAAAAGTAGTTTTTGATTGATCCTCCGCCGACACGGGTATTTGAGAGAAACCAGAGTAAACATCTAGAAAGCAGAAATGTGTATGTTTGGATAGTCTTTCTAGCATTTGATCAATAAAAAGTAAAGGGTAATGATCTTTATTAGTAGCTTTATTTAATTTACGGAAATCAATTACCATCCTATAACCTGTAATAATTCTATGCGGGGTCAATTCATCTTTATCATTAGGAATGACAGTAATACCTCCCTTCTTAGGAACGCAATGGACAGGGCTTACCCAATCACTATCAGCAACGGGATATATTATACCTGCCTCAAGGAGCTTTAGTATCTCCTTTCTTACCACTTCTTTCATCTTAGGATTTAATCATCGTTGAGGATCTCTAAATGGTTTGGCATCTTTCTCCACTTTTATTTTGTGTTGGCATCGAGTGGGACTAATGCCCTTAAGATCATCCAGAGTATATCCAATAGCAGCACGGTGCTTCTTCAGAGTTTTCAATAATCTTTCCTCTTCTTGCTCTGAAAGGTTAGCACTAATAATAACAGGATATATTTTCTTTTCATCAAGATAAGCATATTTAAGATTATCGGGTAAAGGTTTGAGCTCAAACACGAGGTCACCCTTGGGTGGAGGGGGATCCCCTAGGATTTCAACAGGTAAGTTGTGTTTCAGAATAGGACGCTGTTGAAGGAATACTTCATCTATTTCCCTTCTTTCATTCATAAACATATCATATTCATGGTCTAGCAAATATTGTTCTAACGTATCAGTAGGAGCCACGGCAATAGAAGCAAGACCAAAAATTTCATCCTTACTAGGCAATTCTTTATCATGGGGTTGTCTACGAAATTTAGCAAAATTAAACTCATGTTTCATATCCCCCAAGCCAATTGTAACAACATCCTTTTTGCAATCAACCTTAGCATTGACAGTATTCAAGAAGGGTCTACCAAATATAATGGGACAAAAGCTATCTTGTGGGGAACCACGAACAAGAAAATCCGCAAGATATTTAACTTCCCCACACAAGACTTCGACATCTCTAACAATCCCAAATGGCTTAATAGTATATCTATTGGCAAGCTTAATTGTAACATCAATATCTTCTAACTCAGCAGGTGCAATATCATGCATAATTTCTTTATATAAGGAAAAAAGTATTGCACTAGCACTAGCACCCATATAACATAAGCCATGATAAAAATGATCTCCTATTTTAACGGAAATAACAGGCATGCCTACAACAGGTCTATGTATCTTAGCATCTGGCCTAGCAATATTAGCAGTTTCACCACAGAAGTAAATAACATGCCCATCTATATTATCATCCAAGAGATCTTTAACCATAGCAATACTAGGTTCAACATTAATTTTCTCAGGAGGTGTATATGTTCTAGTATTACTCTTACGAACCACATTTTAAGCTTTAGCATGGTCCTTTATCCTAACAGGAAAAGGTGGTTTCTCAACATAAGTAGTAGGAACAATAGGATCATTATAAGTGATAGTCTTTTCTTCAACTGTAATAGGTGCAACTACTTTTACTTCAATGGGAGGATTATATATAAACCACTTCTCCTTAGGGAGATCAACGTGAGCAGCAAAATATTCACAGAAAGAAGCTACTATCTCAGAGTCAAGTCCATATTTAGCGCTAAATCCACGAAAAGCATCGGTATCCATAAAATATTTAACACAATCAAACTTAGGTGTTATACCTGACTCCTTACCATCGTCGGAACCCCAATCTTCAGGGTTGGGTTTAATTCTTTCCAATAAGTCCCACTTGAATTCAGTAGTCTTCAACATATAAGAACCAACACAGGAAGTATCGAGCATGGTGCGATCATTGAGAGAAAGCCGAGCATAAATTTTTTGAATAATCATTTCTCTTGAGAGCTCATGATTGGGGCATGAATATAACATTGACATAAGCCTCCCCCAAGCTTGAGCGATGCTTTCTCCTTCGCGAGGCCAGAAATTATATATGTAATTACGATCACGATGAACAAGATGCATAGGATAGAACTTCTGGTGAAATTCCAACTTCAATCGTTTATAGTTCCAAGATCCCGTATCATCACATGGCCTATACCATGTCAATGCATCTCCCTTCAAAGATAAAGGGAAGGCCTTCCTCTTAACAACATCATTGGGAATACCTGCAAGCTTAAATAACCCACAAACTTCATCCACAAAGATAAGGTGTAAATCGGGATGCAATGTTCCATCTCCTGTAAAGGGATTAGTTAGTAGTTTCTCTATCATACCCGAAGGAATTTCAAAGTAAACATTTTAAGTAGATTCAGTAGGTTGAGGAGCAACTCTTTGCTCTACTGGTCGGGGCGAAGATACCACGAACAAGCCCATCAAAGGATTACTTTCCATAGTAACAAGTGACAGAAAATTTCAGCACACTATATAAATGTTTCCTTACCAAGTTCCACTCACCAAAAGCGCTTCACTCCTCGGCAACAACGCCAGAAAAGAGTCTTGATGACCCACAAGTATAGGGGATCTATCGTAGTCCTTTCGATAAGTAAGAGCGTCGAACCCAACGAGGAGCAGAAGGAAATGACAAGCGGTTTTCAGTAAGGTATTCTCTGCGAGCACTGAAATTGTAGGTAACAGACAGTTTTGTGATAAGATAATTTGTAACGGGTAACAAGCAATGAAAGTAAATAAGGTGCAGCAAGGTGGCCCAATCCTTTTGGTAGCAAAGGACAAGCCTGGACAATTTCTTATAATGAGAAAAGCGCTCCCGAGGACACATGGGAATTATCGTCAAGCTAGTTTTCATCATGCTCATATGATTCACGTTCGGTACTTTGATAATTTGATATGTGGGTGGACCGGTGCTTGGGTACTGCCCTTTCTTGGACAAGCATCCCACTTATGATTAACCCCTATTGCAAGAATCCACAACTACAAAATAAGTATTAAGGTAAACCTAACCATAGCATGAAACTAGTGGATCCAAATCAGCCCCTTACGAAGCAACACCTAAACTAGGGTTTAAGCTTCTGTCACTCTAGCAACCCATCGTCTACTTATTACTTCCCAATTCCTTCCTCTAGGCCCAAATAATAGTGAAGTGTCATGTAGTCGACGTTCACATAACACGACTAGAGGAGAGACAACATACATCTCATCAAAGTATTGAACGAATACCAAATTCACATGACTACTAATAGCAAGACTTCACCCATGTCCTCAGGAACGAACGTAAATACTCACAAAGCATATTCATGTTCATGATCAGAGGAGTATTAATATGCATTAAGGATCTAAACATATGATCTTCCACCAAGTAAACCAATTAGCATCAACTACAAGGAGTAATCAACACTACTAGCAACCCACAGGTACCAATTTGTGGTTTTGATACAAGATTGGATACAAGGGATGAACTAGGGTTTTGAGAGGAGATGGTGCTGGTGAAGATGTTGATGGAGATTGACCCCATCCCGATGAGAGGATCGTTGGTGATGACGATGGTGATGATTTCCCCCTCCCGGAGGGAAGTTTCCCTGGCAGAACAGCTCCGCCGGAGCCCTAGATTGGTTCCGCCAAGGTTCCGCCTCGTGGCGGCAGAGTTTCGTCCTGTGAGCTTGCTTATGATTTTTTCCAGGGTAAAAACCTTCATATAGCAGAAGATGGGCACCGGAGGGCCAACAGGGGGCCTAGGAGACAGGGGCGCGCCCAGTAGGGGGGGCGCCCCCCACCCTCTTGGCCAGGGTGTGGGCCCCCTCTGGTATTTTCTTCGCTCAATAATTCTTATTAATTCCAAAAGTGACTTCCATGGAGTTTCAGGATTTTTGGAGCTGTGCAGAATAGGTTTCCGAAATTTGCTCCTTTTCCAGCCAGAATTCCAGCTGCCGGCATTCTCCCTCTTCACGATAAACCTTGTAAAATAAGAGAGAATAGCCATAAGTATTGTGACATAACGTGTAATAACAACCCATAATGCAATAAATATCGATATAAAAGCATGATGCAAAATGGATGTATTAGTAGATTTTCATAAAGTATTATTGTTGACATTACCCTTGAGGTAAAAGGTTGGGAGGCGAAACTATAAGCCCCTATTTTTCTCTGTGTCCGATTAAAACTTTGAACCCATAAATATCACGTGAGTGTTAGCAATTGTGAAAGACTATATGATAGTTGAGTATGTGGGATTTACTGAATCAAAGCTCTTACATAGACCCTTCCTGAAAATAAGATGAATTGCAATTGTTTGATGACTGAGAACATAGTTTGTTAGTTTTCAACAAACCTTATGGTCTATGCTTTAACATGTGAATAGCTTGTTACTTGATCATGAGAAGTTTTATGAGATGAGCTACTGTTATGACATATAATGCTGCTAGAAAAGGTTATTGAAATTATCATTGATCAAACTTGTGCACCTGCTAGCATTCACACTTAATAAATTATTTCTTTTATCATTTACCTACTCGAGGACGAGCAGGAATTAAGCTTGGGGATGCTTGATATGTCTCCAACGTATCTATAATTTATGAAGTATTCATGCTTTTATATTATCCATCTTAGATGTTTTATATGCATTTATATGCTATTTTATATGGTTTTGGGGACTAACCTATTAACCTAGAGCCTAGTGCCAGTTTCTGTTTTTCCCTTGTTTTTGAGTTTTATAGAAAAGGAATACCAAACGGAGTCCAATTGACGTGCCAATTTTTGATGATTTTTTATGGACCATAAGAAGCCCACGGAGCATCAGAGATGGACTAGAAGAGTCCCGAGCCGTCCACGAGGGTGGAGGACGCGCCCTACCCCCTAGGCGCGCCCCCTATCTCGTGGACGACTTAGAGACCCCCTGACGTGAAACCAATGCCAAAAATTCCTACAAATACAGAACCCCCCAGAAAGAAACCTAGATCGGAAGTTCTGCCGACACCAGCCTCTGTAGCCACGAGAAATCAATCTGGGCCCTCTCTGGCACCCTGCCGGAGGGTGCCATCATCACCAGAGGCTATGGAGGAGGATCCCGGAGGGGCCATCATCGCCATGAAGGCCAAGTACCAGATGGAGAACCTCTCCCCATCTAGGGGGGAGGCCATGGAGGCGGAAGCACAAGGGGGAGAACCTCTCCTCTCTGTCGGTGGCGCCGGAGTGCCATCGGGAGGGGAATCATCACTGCGGTGATCGTCTTCATCAACATCACCATCATCATCACCATCCTCATATCTTTTACGCAGTCCACTCTCCCGCACCCCACAGTAATCCCTACTTGAACATGGTGCTTTATGCCACATATTATGATCCAATGATGTGTTGCCATCCTATGATGTTTTGAGTAGATATCCTTTGTCTTTGGGTTGATTGATGATCTAGATTGGCATGAGTTGTATGTTTTATTTTAGTGTTGTCCTATTGTGCCCTCCGTGTCACGCAAGCGTGAGGGATTCCCGCTGTAGGGTGTTGCAATACGTTCATGATTCGCTTATAGTGGGTTGCCTGAGTGACAAAAGCATAAACCCAAGTAAGGGGGTTGTTGCGTATGGGATAAAGGGGACTTGATGCTTTAATGCTATTGTTGGGTTTTACCTTAATGATCTTTAGTAGTTGCGGATGCTTGCTAGAGTTCCAATCATAAGTGCATATGATCCAAGAAGAGAAAGTATGTTAGCTTATGCCTCTCCCTCATATGAAATTGCAATGACGACCACCAGTCTTGTTAACAATGCCTAGGATAATTCCGCACACCGACCCATCATTATTCCACACTCGCTATTTATAATATTTAGTAATATATTCTAACTTTATGATAGCAGCACCTACTTTTATGTTTTAGCTCTCCGACATCATGCAAAGTTATCCTCTTCATACCCACAACGTAGTTTTATTTCTCGCTTCTAGTTGGAAGCAAACGTTCAGTGTACGTAGAGTCGTACCAGTGGCAGACAGGACTTGAGAGAATATTGATCTTACCTTTAACTCCTTGTGGGTTCGACACTCCATACTTATCACTTCCACCTTTGGGAATTGCTACGATGATTCCCTGCACTTGGGGATTATCAGTGGACCTACGGAGTAACGGGAGAGAGAGAAAGGCGCTAAGGGCTTGGTGTGTCCTCTTGGGGCGCCCCCTCCCCTCTATATATAGGTGGAGGGGCGTGGGAAACAGCCCCTCCAAGTCCTAGGGCGTAGCTAAGGGGGAGAGGACTTGGGCTCCAAGTCCAATCCTATTCCTACTAGGACTCCTTCCTTTTTTTGCCTTCCCTAGTCACATGGGCTTTTGCGGACTTGGTGCGCCTAGCCCAATAAGGCCAGGGCGCTTCCCCACAGCCCATGCTAGCCCTTCGGTAATGGTGGACTGTAACGCCCTCGATGCGGCTATAGCTCCCACGTGTCGAGGCACGACTTAGAGACATAACCGCATTGAAAGCAATGTCGCAAGTTAGGCAATCATTACAACATCCCATGTAATACATAATAAAAGGGGGAGATACCATAGTTGGCTTACACTCGCCACGTCACATCAGAGTGCATAAATAACATCCATCAAACAAACACTCATGGCCCGACTACGGCGCCAAAATAGAAAAGAACCCAACATGCGACAAGGTCCTGAATCGATCCCCAACTAGGCACCACTACTGATCATCGGGAAAGGAAACATAATAACGCTGAGAGTCCTCGTCGAACTCCCACTTGAGCTCGTACTCGTCACCTGGAGCGGAATCACCTAGACCTGCATCTGGAGTTGTAGTATCTGTGAGCCACAGGGACTCAGCAATCTCGCACCCTCGCGATCAAAACTATTTAAGCTCATAGGAATGGATAAGGCAAATATATGTGGAGCTGCAGCAAGCGACTAGCATATGCGGTGGCTAACTTATACGCAAAAGAGAGCGAGAAGAGAAGGCGAAGCACGAGCGAGAAGCTAAAGGAACATCCTGCGCACGCATAACTCCAACACCGTGTCCACTTCCCGGACTCCGCCAAGAAGGGGCCATCACGGTAACACACACGGTTGATTCATTTTAATTAAGTTTAGTTCAAGTAATCTACAACCGGACATTAACAAATTCCCATCTGCCCATAACCGCGGGCACGGCTTTCGAAAGTTCAATCCCTGCAGGGGAGTCCCAACTTAGCCCATGACAAGCTCTCACGGACAACGAAGGAATAGACCTCCACCCGAGACATTCCGATCAGACTCGGTATCCCGGTACAACAAGACATTTCGACAGGGTAAAACTAAACTAGCAACACCGCCCGAATGTGCCAACAAATCCCGATAGGAGCTGCACATATCTCTTTCTCAGGGCACACTCAGATTGTCCTAGGTACGGGTAGGCCAGCCCAGAGTTGCCCCTGGTAGCCACCGGTAGCTGACAGGTGGACCAACACTCAGAGGAGCACTGGCCCGGGGGGGTAAAATAACGATGACCCGTGAGTCTGCAGAACCCAAGGGAAAGAAAAGGCTAGGTGGCAAATGGTAAAACCAATGTTGGGCATTGCTGGAAGAGCTTTACTTAAGACGAACTGTCAAGGGGTTCCCATAATAGCCCAACCGTGTAAGGAACGCAAAATCCGGGAACATAACACCGATATGACGGAAACTAGGGCGGCAAGAGAGGAACAAAACACCAGGCATAAGGCCGAGCCTTCCACCCTTTACCAAGTATATAGATGCATTAATTAAGTAAGGTATATTGTGATATCCCAACAAGTAAATAAAAGTTCCAACAAGGAACGGCTCCAATCTTCCACCTGCAACTAACAACGCTATAAGAAGGGCTGAGCAAAGCGGTAACATAGCCAATCAACGGTTTGCTAGGACAATGGTGGGTTAGGGGATCACATGGCAATTGGGAGGCTGACAAGCAAAAGGTAGGCATCGTAGCAGTGGCAAAGCAAAAGAGCGAGCAAACTAGCATAGCAAAGATAGTAGTGATTTCGAGGGTATGATCATCTTGCCTGCACAGTTGTCAGAGTTGACTGGATCCTCGCAAGCAAACTCAACGGGCTCCTCGGTAGCGAACTCGTCTCCCGGCTCTACCCAACAAGACAAACAAGCAACAAGGATACAATCAACCACGGCAAGACCAAGCAATATGATGAAATGACGATATGCTATGCGGGATGCGATGCGGGATGCAAAATGCAAGATATGACAGAAAATGCATGAACCTGACATCAACTTGGAAAACCAAGTGTGTCACTGGATAGAGGGGATGAAATCGCTTGAAAACGATATAAAGATCATTGGAATCGGAGCTACGGTTTGGAAATGGCGAGCGTTTTAAGATATGACACCGGTATGCGATTTACAGCAAGTAGGCATCTAAATGCAACGAAATGAACATGCTACAGCCACCAAACATGAAAACAAAATACATGGCAGTGATGTACACAAGATGGTTGACAAAACACTAGCACTGAGCCATAGGCAAATTCATCCATTAAGAGGTTCAAACAAGCATGGCTAAAACGCAAATGCAAAACAGATTTCAGACTTAGTGAAATTAACACTAGTCTGAAATTTCAGATCACGATGCTCTCTTCGGAGCAGCAAAACAACATGATAGAAAACCTGAACATGACAAGTAAGAACATGGCATGGAGCTACTCAACAAGCTTAAAAAAACACCCAAAGTGACCTGGGGCCAAAAGGGTTCACAAAATACTCTACCGAGCTCACGAACATAGCTCGAACACCCAATCAGTTTTTAGACTTTGTGAAAACTGAGACACGCTGAAATATAACTCACGAAGGCATGTAAACGAGCTCGATGCACTCACTACGGTGCAAGTCATGGCAAGGAAAGCATATAACCAGCAATAAGGCACAAAGTGCTAGCTACACATGGCAAGAACGAAGGCATAGCATGCATGGAACACTAACGGTAGCATCGGCAAAATCGCAAACAAGTTGACGATCTGCCCGGATTAACAACGAAGCAAAAGTTGAGCTCGATTGAGTCAACCTAGAGCACTCCACATATGCAAACAAAGACATTGATGGATAGAGCATAACATAATTATCAAAACTCCCTTACTGATCATCCTCAAAAGAGGCACGGATCACTAGGAAACAAGCTGGACATATAGCATCACGAACTAAAATATCCCAGACTTAGTGAAAATCACTAAGTCTCTGAAATCAGCAATCTCAGGTACCTCTCTTCGCAAGCTTGCACAAGACAACACACACATTCTAAAAATGCATGGGTGGCACCACTGGAAAGAAGACAAAATGCTTAACAATTCATCCCAAAGGGGCACAGGCATATCATGCACGAATTAAACATGGCAAAAATGACAAAAGTGCATGATGAACTAACGGATCTGCAATTTAACTCACGAAGCCTCCTTCTAACAGCATTTTGGGCATCAAGATGACCTCAAATGCAAATGATGAAATGGAATGAAACGATGTACATGTCGAGGCGATGATTTTGATATATCATATGCCCAAAACGGAGCTACGGTTACAGAGATACGAGCAGTCAAAGTAGGCACAAAAATCTAGGGTTAGAGGTAAAAAGTCAACCCGAGATCCAGATCTGGATCCGGGGTACTGTTCACCTGCACGTCTCCCGAGGATGACCAGCGCCGGAGCTCGTCGGTGCCGGCCGGAGTGGGGGAAGAGGAGGCCGGGGTGAGGGAGAGGAGGTCGGGCGGCGCCGGAGGAGGAGGCGGCGACCGCGGGCGGCG
>NC_041383.1:609570897-609580521 GCF_002162155.2 Triticum dicoccoides
GCCCCGGGCCCTCGCGGGCCGGCGATGTGGGCGCGGGCGCGGTGGCAGGAGGGCCACGTGGCGGTTGGCGGCTGGCTGGGCGCGGCGGCGGACGTTGTCCGGCTCGCCCGGACACGTCCGTCGGCGGCGGATCTGGCGAGGAGATGTTTTTTTTTAAAACTAGGGTTTGAGACGAGGGGATCCGGGATTTGGAGGAGGGGGTCTATAAATAGACATAAGTGGAGCTAGGAGAGTCCAAATGAGGTGCGGTTTTCGCCCACACGATCGTGATCGAACGCTCTAGGACATGGAGCAGAGTTTGGTGGGTTTTGGGCCAAATTTGGGGGGTTGTTGGGCTGCAACACACACGAGGCCTTTCCGGTCCCTCGGTTAACCGTTGGAGTATCAAACGAAGTCCAGATGACCCGAAACTTGACAGGCGGTCTACCGGTAGTAAACCAAAGCCGCTTGGCAAGTCTTGGTCCAATCCGGAAATGTTTAAACCCCACACACGAAAGAAGACTAGAAATGACCATCGGAGGAGAACGAAGCGCCGGAATGCAAAACGGACAACGGGGAAAAGGCTCGAATGCATGAGATGAACATGTATGCAAATGCAATGCACGTGATGACATGATAAGAGATGCACGAAAAATAAAAACAACACGCGGAGACAAAAACCCAAACCCGAGAAATAAATATAACTTAGCGCCGGAGACGGCAAGAGTGGGATACAAATATGGAAAGTATATCCGGGGCGTTACAACACTCCACCACTACGAAAAGATCTCGTCCCGAGATCTAGGACTGAAAGAACTCCGGGTACTCAGAACGGAGGTGATCCTCGCGTTCCCAGGTGGCTTCACGGTCGGAATGGTGAGACCACTTAACTTTGAGAAATTTGATTGACTTGTTGCGAGTCTTGCGTTCAGTATCTTCAAGAATAGCAACTGGGTGCTCACGATAAGAGAGATCTTCTTGGAGCTCAATGTCCTCGAAGTTGACGGTGCGGTCAGGAGTCTTGAAGCACTTTCGAAGCTGAGAGACATGGAACACATCATGAACATTTGCAAAGTTTGAAGGAAGCTCGAGTTGATAGGCGAGGTCGCCTCTCTTGCTGACAATCTTGAAAGGTCCCACGTATCTAGGGGCAAGCTTCCCTTTGATACCGAAGCGACGAGTACCTTTCATGGGAGAGACGCGGAGGTAAACATGATCTCCGATCTCGAAAACCAGATCATGGTGCTTACTATCATAGTAGCACTTCTGGCGGGATTGAGCTGCTTTGAGGTTATCACGAATGACTTTGCACATTTCTTCTGCTTCTGTGATTAAGTCATTACCCAGCAGCTGACGTTCACCGGTTTCAGACCAGTTGAGAGGGGTACGACACTTCCTGCCATATAGAATTTCAAAGGGGGCCTTGCCCGAACTTGCTTGAAAGCTGTTGTTGTAAGAGAATTCAGCATAAGGAAGACAATCCTCCCACTTCATGCCGAAAGAAATCACACAAGCCCTGAGCATGTCTTCAAGAATCTGATTGACACGCTCGACTTGACCGCTCGTTTGAGGATGGAAAGCTGTGCTGAAGCGGATGTTTGTGCCCATGGCCTTCTGAAAAGAATCCCAAAACTTGGAGGTAAAGATGCTGCCACGGTCTGAAGATATCACTTGAGGAATACCGTGCAGAGAGACAATGTGAGAGGTATAGAGTTCCGCCAATTGAGCTGCAGTGATCGACTCTTTGATAGGCAGAAAGTGAGCCACTTTGGTGAGCTTGTCGATGACAACAAATATAGCATCATTGCCACGCTTGGACTTTGGAAACCCAGTCACGAAGTCCATTTCAATGTGGTCAAACTTCCATTCTGGAATGGCAAGAGGTTGGAGGAGACCTGCTGGCCTTTGGTGTTCTGCCTTCACTCTTCTGCAGACATCACACTCGTTCACGAATTGAGCGATCTCGCGCTTCATTCGAGTCCACCAATAAGTTTGCTTGAGATCCTGATACATCTTCGTACTACCAGGGTGGATGGAGAGGAGAGAGTTGTGAGCCTCGTTCATGATCACCTTACGAAGTTCCCCTTTGGGCACAACAATTCGATCCTCGAAGAAGAGAGTGTCCTTGTCATCAAGTCGGTAGCACTTGTACTTGGACTGACTCTTTGCAATACCAATCTTCACCTTTTTCACCATAGCATCAAGAAGTTGGGCTTGGTGAATCTGGTCTTCTAAGGTAGGAGAGACTTGAAGGTTGGCGAGGAAACCTTGAGGAACAACTTGCAGATTAAGTTTGCGGAAAGCTTCACAAAGCTCGGGTTGATAAGGCTTGAGAATCAGACTGTTGCAATATGCTTTTCTGCTCAAAGCGTCAGCAATCACATTAGCCTTGCCTGGAGTATACTCGATACTCGGATTGTACTCTTGAATCATTTCGACCCATCGAGTCTGCCTGAGGTTGAGATTAGGCTGAGTGAAGATGTACTTGAGACTCTTGTGATCAGTGAAAATATCCACTTTCCTTCCCAATAGAAGATGTCTCCAAGCCAACAAAGCATGCACAACTGCCGCCAACTCGAGATCATGAGTGGGGTAGTTCTTCTCATTAGGTTTCAACTGGCGAGAGGTGTAAGCGACAACTTTCTTCTCTTGCATCAGTACAGCACCGAGACCTTGGAGAGAGGCATCACAAAAGACCTCGTACGGGTTGGTTTCATCAGGCGGAGTCAGAACTGGAGCAGTGATCAATTTCTCTTTCAAAGTGTTGAAAGCCATATCACACTCCGGAGACCAAACGTACTTGACGTGCTTCTGAAGAAGATTTGAGAGAGGCTTGGCGATCTTAGAAAAGTTTTCAACGAATCTTCTGCAATAGCTTGCGAGACCGAGGAAACTGCGGAGTTGCTTCACGTTCTGAGGAGGTTCCCAATTCACAATTGCAGACACCTTCTCAGGATTCACGGAAATGCCCTTGGTAGAGATGATATGACCAAGATAAAGAACCTCATCGAGCCAAAATTCACACTTGGAGAACTTGGCGTAGAACTGATGTTCCCTGAGCTTGTCAAGAACCAAACGCAAGTGCTTAGCATGATCTTCCTTGTTCTTCGAGAAAACCAGAATGTCGTCGAGATAGACCAAAACGAATTCATTGGTGTAGGGGTTGAAGATGAAGTTCATCATGCGAGAGAACGTCGGAGGAGCGTTTGCGAGGCCAAAAGACATGACGGTGTATTCATATGAACCAAAGCTTGTTCTGAACGCCGTCTTGGGAATATCTTGCTCACGAATACGAATCTGATGATAACCCATACGGAGATCAAGCTTGGAGAATACTTGAGCACCCTTGAGTTGTTCGAACAGCTCATTGATGTTGGGAAGTGGGTATTTGTTCTTGATGGTCTTCTTGTTTACTGGACGGTAATCAACACAAAGTCGACTCGATCCATCCTTCTTCTTCACAAAAAGAACACCACAACCCCACGGAGAAGTACTAGGCCGAATGAGACCCAATCTTTCTTGCTCATCGAGTTGTTTCTTCAGCTCCTTCAACTCTTCGGGGCCAAGCTTGTAAGGACGTTTGCACACAGGTTCCGTGCCAGGCTCAAGTTCAATAACGAATTCAACTGGCCGGTGCGGAGGCATTCCTGGGAGCTCTTCTGGAAAGACGTCTTGATACTCACAAACAACCGGAATCTGCGAAATAGCATCCAATTCACCCTTCTCATTGAGAGAAAACAACCGGATGGTATTATCCCGAGCGGCAAAGACAATGACATCCTCAGACGAATGAGTCAGTTGAATCTGCCTGGCTGCACAATCAAGCTGAGCTTTATGCTTAGAGAGCCAGTCCATCCCGAGAATAAGATCGATATCCGAGTTGCCAAGAACCGTAGGAGAAGCCAAGAACTTGTAGTCACCCAGAGTGATAGAAACATCCGGAACGATGGAGTTAGCCTGCATGCGCTTACCGGGAGAGACAACTTCTAAAGGACTAGGTAAAACTTGTGAGACCAATTCATGCCTATCTGTAAACGGTCTCGAGATGAAGCAATGCGATGCACCAGTGTCAAAAAGAACTTTTGTAGGAATATCATTAACAGGAAGGTTACCCATGATCACATCTGACGAGTCCTCTGCCTGAGCTGCATTCATCAAGTTGACCTTGGCGGACTTGGGGTTATGCTTGACCACAGTTGTACTTGCCGATCTGACAGGAGGAGGAGGAGGAAGACGCCTCTGGTTGGTACACTTGTTGGCATAGTGACCCTTCTGTTGGCACTTGTTGCACGTGACCTCTGAAAGCGGACGGTGATACGGAGCACTCGATCTTGGCGCTTGAGACGAAGACTTGTTCTGAAAGCCTGGGTTGGGTGGGTGGGAGAAACCACTGCCACCTTTGCTCTTCTGCTGATACGGCTGACGGAACGGAGGAGGAGGAAGCCAATACTTCTGCTGCTTGACCACTTGAGTAGAGGAAGACGGAGTAACATCTCTGGCATGCTTCCTGGAAGCATCACACCTCATCTGAGCAGCCTCTTGCTTCAGTGCCATGTTGTAGAACTCATCGTATCTCAACGGCTCAAAGAGGACAAGAGCGAGCTGAATTTCCTCACGAAGACCACCCCTGAACTGATAGATCATGCTCTTCTCATCAGGAACATCCTGCTTGGCAAAACGGGCGAGCTTCTGGAACAACTTGTTGTAGTCATAGACAGACAAAGAGCCTTGCTTCAGATTGCAGAATTCCTGACGCTTACTCTCAACCACACTTTGAGGGATGTGATGAGCGCGGAAATCTTGACGAAAATCATTCCAAGTGATAACACGTCCACCTCTGGAATCCTTGTACTGCTGGAACCACTCTGCAGCCTGATCTTTGAGCTGGAAAGAAGCGAACTTGACGAAATCTTCAGGCCTGACGTTGCTGCATTCAAAATGCTTGCCCAGATCCACTAGCCAATCGTCAGCATCGGTAGCCTCAACACAACCGCTGAACGTCTTTGGGCCATTAGCAAGGAACTGGTTCAGTGTAGCAAAGTGGTGCTGATTATGGCCTTGATTCCCTTGACTGCCTTGATTGCGCTCTTGGAGAATTTGCATGATCAACTGTGTGTTTGCATTAGTAGCGGCCATCACAGCTTGCCATGCTTCCGGAGGAGGCGGAGGTGGAGGCGGATCAGGATTCGGAGTCGTGCGCGTTGGAGGAGCCATCCTGAACAGGTTGACCACCATTAGCACACTGATAGACAACAATATAGAAGCTGAATCCAACGGAATGAAAATTGCAACATATAGTCTTCACATCCGAACAGAATGAACGAATGCATTTCTCTTGAAGTGGTCACATATCCATAAATTGAGGAGCCACGAAGAATTAAGGTAGAGAAATAAATCAACAAGGTACGGATCAAGAACGAATAATCGGTAAGAAATCCCAATCTCAAACCAATATCCGTGGAAGAAGAACTAGAGCTACTAGAATTCCCACCTATGAAATTCCCGAACCTTTCTGGTTATGCAATCAGGTGTTGGGGATACAGGGGAAGCACAATATCTCACCCCAAACTAGCAAATCCTACATCCAGCTGTATCCATCCTTCAACACATAACCAAGAAACCTTCGGAAACCATCTATCTCAACCTTCGAAAAGCATCCGTTATACAAGTTATGGCGATACTCCCGAACTCCCGCCCCAGTACTGGGTGGCGTCGAGGTTATCTCACCAACGAACTGCATAAAAGAGATTTCCGATGTCGCGCACATATCTCAAGTATACCAGAATTGCAACGATAAAATTGTGATGACAACACCTCGGAGCTCAACTCCCCGGGACACTGCCACAACCCCTAAAGACAGGAGGCACCAAGAACAATGTTCTCGTCACAAAACCATCGGAACAAAACCAAGATACTCGCGTGATCCTAAAATTTTTTTAGTGAAATTTGAGAAGAGAAGAGTCAAAACTCTACATCAGGATGCCTTACCAGAGCGATGAGGAGACTGGGAAGTAAAAGAATTCCTAAGCTCTCCGATATATAATTCCTAAGGACTCAAAACATTTTTCTAGACACAACTCGGCTGCTAAAAACGATCCAGCAATGGGGGCTCCTAAGGTCGGGGATGGCTCTGATTACCAACTTGTAACGCCCTTGATGCGGCTATAGCTCCCACGTGTCGAGGCACGACTTAGAGACATAACCGCATTGAAAGCAATGTCGCAAGTTAGGCAATCATTACAACATCCCATGTAATACATAATAAAAGGGGGAGATACCATAGTTGGCTTACACTCGCCACGTCACATCAGAGTGCATAAATAACATCCATCAAACAAACACTCATGGCCCGACTACGGCGCCAAAATAGAAAAGAACCCAACATGCGACAAGGTCCTGAATCGATCCCCAACTAGGCACCACTACTGATCATCGGGAAAGGAAACATAATAACGCTGAGAGTCCTCGTCGAACTCCCACTTGAGCTCGTACTCGTCACCTGGAGCGGAATCACCTGGACCTGCATCTGGAGTTGTAGTATCTGTGAGCCACAGGGACTCAGCAATCTCGCACCCTCGCGATCAAAACTATTTAAGCTCATAGGAATGGATAAGGCAAATATATGTGGAGCTGCAGCAAGCGACTAGCATATGCGGTGGCTAACTTATACGCAAAAGAGAGCGAGAAGAGAAGGCGAAGCACGAGCGAGAAGCTAAAGGAACATCCTGCGCACGCATAACTCCAACACCGTGTCCACTTCCCGGACTCCGCCGAGAAGGGGCCATCACGGTAACACACACGGTTGATTCATTTTAATTAAGTTTAGTTCAAGTAATCTACAACCGGACATTAACAAATTCCCATCTGCCCATAACCGCGGGCACGGCTTTCGAAAGTTCAATCCCTGCAGGGGAGTCCCAACTTAGCCCATGACAAGCTCTCACGGTCAACGAAGGAATAGACCTCCACCCGAGACATTCCGATCAGACTCGGTATCCCGGTACAACAAGACATTTCGACAGGGTAAAACTAAACCAGCAACACCGCCCGAATGTGCCGACAAATCCCGATAGGAGCTGCACATATCTCTTTCTCAGGGCACACTCAGATTGTCCTAGGTACGGATAGGCCAGCCCAGAGTTGCCCCTGGTAGCCACCGGTAGCTGACAGGTGGACCAACACTCAGAGGAGCACTGGCCCGGGGGGGGGGTAAAATAACGATGACCCGTGAGTCTGCAGAACCCAAGGGAAAGAAAAGGCTAGGTGGCAAATGGTAAAACCAATGTTGGGCATTGCTGGAAGAGCTTTACTTAAGACGAACTGTCAAGGGGTTCCCATAATAGCCCAACCGTGTAAGGAACGCAAAATCCGGGAACATAACACCGATATGACGGAAACTAGGGCGGCAAGAGTGGAACAAAACACCAGGCATAAG
Source organism: Triticum dicoccoides (assembly GCF_002162155.2). NCBI lineage: Eukaryota > Viridiplantae > Streptophyta > Magnoliopsida > Poales > Poaceae > Triticum > Triticum dicoccoides. The sequence continues at coordinate 609,578,312 of NC_041383.1, forward strand.
GCCGAGCCTTCCACCCTTTACCAAGTATATAGATGATTAAGTAAGGTATATTGTGATATCCCAACAAGTAAATAAAAGTTCCAACAAGGAACGGCTCCAATCTTCCACCTGCAACTAACAACGCTATAAGAAGGGCTGAGCAAAGCGGTAACATAGCCAATCAACGGTTTGCTAGGACAATGGTGGGTTAGGGGATCACATGGCAATTGGGAGGCTGACAAGCAAAAGGTAGGCATCGTAGCAGTGGCAAAGCAAAAGAGCGAGCAAACTAGCATAGCAAAGATAGTAGTGATTTTGAGGGTATGATCATCTTGCCTGCACAGTTGTCAGAGTTGACTGGATCCTCGCAAGCAAACTCAACGGGCTCCTCGGTAGCAAACTCGTCTCCCGGCTCTACCCAACAAGACAAACAAGCAACAAGGATACAATCAACCACGGCAAGACCAAGCAATATGATGAAATGACGATATGCTATGCGGGATGCGATGCGGGATGCAAAATGCAAGATATGACAGGAAATGCATGAACCTGGCATCAACTTGGAAAACCAAGTGTGCCACTGGATAGAGGGGATGAAATCGCTTGAAAACGATATAAAGATCATTGGAATCGGAGCTACGGTTTGGAAATGGCGAGCGTTTTAAGATATGACACCGGTATGCGATTTACAGCAAGTAGGCATCTAAATGCAACGAAATGAACATGCTACAGCCACCAAACATGAAAACAAAATACATGGCAGTGATGTACACAAGATGGTTGACAAAACACTAGCACTGAGCCATAGGCAAATTCATCCATTAAGAGGTTCAAACAAGCATGGCTAAAACGCAAATGCAAAACAGATTTCAGACTTAGTGAAATTAACACTAGTCTGAAATTTCAGATCACGATGCTCTCTTCGGAGCAGCAAAACAACATGATAGAAAACCTGAACATGACAAGTAAGAACATGGCATGGAGCTACTCAACAAGCTTAAAAAAACACCCAAAGTGACCTGGGGCCAAAAGGGTTCACAAAATACTCTACCGAGCTCACGAACATAGCTCGAACACAATCAGTTTTTAGACTTTGTGAAAACTGAGACACGCTGAAATATAACTCACGAAGGCATGTAAACGAGCTCGATGCACTCACTACGGTGCAAGTCATGGCAAGGAAAGCATATAACCAGCAAGAAGGCACAAAGTGCTAGCTACACATGGCAAGAACGAAGGCATAGCATGCATGAAACACTAACGGTAGCATCGGCAAAATCGCAAACAAGTTGACGATCTGCCCGGATTAACAACGAAGCAAAAGTTGAGCTTGATTGAGTCAACCTAGAGCACTCCACATATGCAAACAAAGACATTGATGGATAGAGCATAACATAATTATCAAAACTCCCTTACTGATCATCCTCAAAAGTGGCACGGATCACTAGGAAACAAGCTGGACATATAGCATCACGAACTAAAATATCTCAGACTTAGTGAAAATCACTAAGTCTCTGAAATCAGCAATCTCAGGTACCTCTCTTCGCAAGCTTGCACAAGACAACACACACATCCTAAAAATGCATGGGTGGCACCACTGGAAAGAAGACAAAATGCTTAACAATTCATCCCAAAGGGGCACAGGCATATCATGCACGAATTAAACATGGCAAAAATGACAAAAGTGCATGATGAACTAACGGATCTGCAATTTAACTCACGAAGCCTCCTTCTAACAGCATTTTGGGCATCAAGATGACCTTAAATGCAAATGATGCAATGGAATGAAATGATGTACATGTCGAGGCGAAGATTTTGATATATCATATGCCCAAAACGGAGCTACGGTTACGGAGATACGAGCAGTCAAAGTAGGCACAAAAATCTAGGGTTAGAGGTAAAAAGTCAACCCGAGATCCAGATCTGGATCCGGGGTACTGTTCACCTGCGCGTCTCCCGAGGATGACCAGCGCCGGAGCTCGTCGGTGCCGGCCGGAGTGGGGGAAGAGGAGGCCGGGGTGAGGGAGAGGAGGTCGGGCGGCGCCGGAGGAGGAGGCGGCGACCGCGGGCGGCGGCGTCCGGGGCGGCGCCTGCTGGTAGCGGGCGGCGGCGGCCGGCTTGCGGCGGCCCGGCGAGGCGACGAGCGGCGGCGGGGCAGCGGCCGGAGGAGGAGAAGAAGGGCGGCGGCGTGCGGGCGCCTCTGGCCCGAGCGGTCGGCGGGGAGGGCCGGT
>NC_041383.1:609580597-609587932 GCF_002162155.2 Triticum dicoccoides
CCCGGGCCCTCGCGGGCCGGCGATGTGGGCGCGGGCGCGGTGGCAGGAGGGCCACGTGGCGGTTGGCGGCTGGCTGGGCGCGGCGGCGGACGTTGTCCGGCTCGCCCGGACACGTCCGTCGGCGGCGGATCTGGCGAGGAGATGTTTTTTTTAAAAAAACTAGGGTTTGAGACGAGGGGATCCGGGATTTGGAGGAGGGGGTCTATAAATAGACATAAGTGGAGCTAGGAGAGTCCAAATGAGGTGCGGTTTTCGCCCACACGATCGTGATCGAACGCTCTAGGACATGGAGCAGAGTTTGATGGGTTTTGGGCCAAATTTGGGGGGTTGTTGGGCTGCAACACACACGAGGCATTTCCGGTCCCTCGGTTAACCGTTGGAGTATCAAACGAAGTCCAGATGACCCGAAACTTGACAGGCGGTCTACCGGTAGTAAACCAAAGCCGCTTGGCAAGTCTTGGTCCAATCCGGAAATGTTTAAACCCCACACACGAAAGAAGACTAGAAATGACCACCGGAGGAGAACGAAGCGCCGGAATGCAAAACGGACAACGGGGAAAAGGCTCGAATGCATGAGATGAACATGTATGCAAATGCAATGCACGTGATGACATGATAAGAGATGCACGAAAAAGAAAAACAACACGCGGAGACAAAAACCCAAACCCGAGAAATAAATATAACTTAGCGCCGGAGACGGCAAGAGTTGGATACAAATATGGAAAGTATATCTGGGGCGTTACATGGACCCACTTGTGGACTTCTAAACCCCTCCGGAATCCTCCGGAACCTTCTGGAAGCTTCCCGATACAATACCGAAAAAACTGCACCTTTTTTCGGAATCCAAAATATGACCTCCCATATATAAATCTTTACCTCTCGACCATTTCGAGACTCCTCGTGATGTCCGGGATCTCATCCAGGACTCCGAACAACATTTTGGTTACCACTCATCAAATATCCCAATACTACTCTAGCATCAACGAACGTTAAGCGTGCGACCCTACGGGTTCGGGAATTATGTAGTCATGACCGAGTCACCTCTCCGGTCAATAACCAATATGGGGACCTAGATGCCCATATTGATTCCTACATATTCCACGAAGATCTTTTATCGGTTGAACCTTTATGACAATATACGTAATTCCCTTTGTCTGTCGGTATGTTACTTGCCCGAGATTCGATCGTCGGTATCTCTATACCTAGTTCAATCTCATTACCGGCAAGTCTATTTACTTGTTCTGTAATACAACATCTTGTAACTAAATCCTCAGTCACTTTGCTTGCAAGCTTCTCGTGATGTGTATTACCGAGAGGGCCCAGAGATACCTCTCCGTTATACGGAGGGACAAATCCTAGTCTCGATCCATGCCAACCCAATAGACACCTTCGGAGATACCTGTAGAGCACCTTTATGATCACCCTGTTATGTTGTGACATTTGATGGCACACAAGGCATTCCTCCAGAGTCTGGGAGTTGCATGATTTCATGGTCGAAGAAACATGCATTTGACATTAAGAAAGCAGTAGCAATGAACTGAACGATCATATGCTATGCTAACAGTTGGGTCTTGTCCATCACATCATTCTCCTAATGATGCAATCATGTTATCAAATGACAACTCATGTCTATGGCTAGGAAACCCTAACCATCTTTTGATCAATGACCTAGTCTAGTAGAGGCTTACTAGGGACATGGTGTTCTCTATGTATCCACACATGTATCTGAGTTTCCGATCAATACAATTCTAGCATGGATAATAGACGTTCATCGTGAACAGGGAAATATGATAATAACCAATTTATTATCGCCTCTAGGGCATATTTCCAACAGGTGGACCGGTGCTTGGGTGGTGTTCTTACTTGAACAACCCTCCCACTTATGATTACCACCTCTCGCAAGCATCCGCAACTACGAAAGAAGAATTAAGATAAATATAACCGTAGCATGAAACATATGAGTCCAAATCAGCCGCTTACGGAATAGCGCATAAACTAGGGTTTAAGCTTCTGTCACTCTAGCAACCCATCATCTAATTACTATTCCACAATGCATTCCCTTAGGCCCAAAGATGGTGAAGTGTCATGTAGTCGACATTCACATGACACCACTAACCTCCTCCAATCTAGGGGAGAGGCCAAGCAAGAAGAAGAAGGAGGGGGCTCTCTCCCCCTCTCACCCGGTGGCGCCGGAACACCGCCGGGGCAATCATCGTGACGATGATCTACACCAACAACTTCGCCACCGTCATCACCAACTCTCTCCCCCTCTATGCAGCGGTGTAACACCTCTTCCTCCCCACTGTAATCTCTACTTAAACATGGTGCTTCATGATATATGTTATTACCCAATGATGTATGGTCATCCCATGATGTTTGAGTAGATTCGTTTTGTCCTATTGGTTGATTGATGATCGTGATTTGTTTGAGTTGTATATTTTATTTTGGTGTTGTCCTATGGTGCCCTCTGTGTCGCACAAGCGTGTAGGATTCATGTTGTAAGGTGTTGCAATATGTTCATGATTCACTTACAGTGGGTGGCTAGAGTGACATAAGCTTACACCCGAGTAAGGGGGTTGTTGCGTATGGGAGTAAAGAGGACTTGTTACTTAATGCTATGGTTGGGTTTTACCTTAATGATATTTACTAGTTGCGGATGCTTGATAGAGTTCCAATCATAAGTGCATATGATCCAAGTACGGAAAGTATGTTAGCTCATGCCTCTCCCTCATATAAAATTGCAATAATGATTACCGGTCTAGTTATTGATTGCCTAGGGAAAAATATTTCTCTTGTGTTACAAAAATCTCTCTACTAAAACCAATTTATTTTTTCCTTTATCTAAACAACCCCTAACTTTTATTTACATATTCTTCATTATCTTGCAAACCTATCCCTTTACACCTACAAAGTACTTCTAGTTTTATATTTGTTCTAGGTAAAGCGAACGTTAAGTGTGCATAGAGTTATATCGGTGGTCGATAGAACTTGAAGGGAATAATAATTCTACCTTTAGCTCCTTATTGGGTTCGACACTCTTATTTATCGAAAAAGCTACAATTGATCCCCTATACTTGTGGGTTATCAGAGGCTCTAAAACTTGTGTTCACAAAAGGGCCAATGCCAAGTATATATAGGTTAGAGGGGATGAGGGACTACCAAGAGGAGGGGAAGGACTCCCCTCCCCTTGCGCCGGCCAAGGGGGGGGGAAGGAGTCCTCCTCCCCATTCCCAATTCGTCCCCCCTAGAGGGAAAGGGGGGCGCCTCCCCTCTTGGGCCCTTGTGGCCCAAGTTGCCTTCCACCTCTAGGCTTTTAAGGCCCATTGATATTTAATTGACTATAAAAGCCTTCTAACATTTACTAGAGCCTTTTATTATTAATTTAACATCACCGAAAACATTTTCCACCTATATATTATTTTTTGGGAAAACCCGGTATTGCGAGATAAACTCTGAAACCCTTCCGGTGACCCCGAAACGCTTCCGATTCCTCTTCAAACTATTATGAATATTAACGAAATTATTTCACAAAGAAATCCTCTATACTCCCATCCTAATAACACTCAAAATAACGTGATTACCTTAATCTTGTGACCCCGTAGGTTTAGTAAAACATAGACATGAACGAACCCCTTCGTTCAATGATCGATAGTGGAACCGTGGACATCCATATTGATCCCTATGATTACACGAATGATATTTGAGTGAGCCTTTGGTTATCATGTGATGTTCCCTTTGCTTTGTGATACTTCACAAAACCCGAGGGCATCGGTATCCTCTGAGTCATACACACGCTCACTATACCGTTGCCCTCGTTACCGTTTGTGCTCTTCTTTCTCGTTGAAGTGTTCCGACATCCCCGTGACATAGTCACCTATGTCAGGCCAGACGATGATTGATGTCATCACACCGAGAGGGCCCTAAGAATATCTCTCCATCGCCCGAGGAGCAAATCCCACTCTCGAGCTATCTAGTTCCTTGTCAAACTTTCCAATGAACCTGTAAGTTGTCATTATGATCATCGTGTTACGGATGACGTTTGAGAAATCTCAAAGTTCAACGTACGGTAGGAAGTGACTATGATGCTCTCATGGTCTGAGGAACTAAAAAACATGTTAACACTCTGTGTTATAACAATTGATTTCAGACGATATTATCTCAAAGTATAACAAACAAGTTTGGGTCGATTCAGTATGTTCGTTCTTCTAAGGTCATACGCTCAATGTTGTTTTAGGACTATCATTACACTTAACGATATCTAAGATCCGAAAAACATGATCACTAACAACACTGAGCTAGACTTAGAGGCGAGACTAGAAACCTATTCTTTATTGTTTATCATTCCACACGTGCATATGACTTTTCCACTAAATCACATATTCTAAGATCATAGCAGTTATAGCATGAAATATAAAAAATCTTAATTATAAAAATGGAAAATATAATAATACAATACTATTGCCTCTATGGCATATCTCAAACAATATGGTATCCCTATTTGCAAGCTTAATAGTAACATCAATCTCTTCTATCTCAACACGTGAATTATCATGCATAAATTCTTGATAGAGAGAGGAATAAATAACACTTATACTAGCACCAAGATCACATAAACCATGATAGAAATGACCATCAATCTTAATAGAAACAAAAGGCATGCCAATAAATCTTTTATTTTTATCTATCTTATCTTGTTCAATTCTAACAGGTTTAGCAATTCTAGCAGCTTCTTCACTAAAATAAATAACATGCCCATCAATATTATCAACCAAGAGATCTTTAACCATTGCAATTGGATGTTCTACTTTAATTTGTTTAGAGGGTTTACGTGTTTTAATATAACTCTTAGGAACCATAGTTGTAGCCTTAACATGTTCCTTAACTCTAACAAGGAAATGAGGCTTCTCAATATAAGTAGTAGGCACAACAAGAATAGTAGTATAAGCTAGCATTTCAGTATTACCAATAATAGGTTCTTCACAAGCATCTTTAATGGGTTCTTGATATTTAAAGTACTTCTCTTTAGGAAGATCAACATGAGAAGCAAAACATTTACATAATGTAGCTACTATATCATAATCAAGTCCATATTTTGCACTAAGCTCATGAAAAACATTTGTTTCTATAAAAGACTTAATACAATCATATTCAAGATTTATACATGACTCTTTACCGTTGCCGACTTTCAAATCTTCAGAGTTGCGTTTAATTCTTTTAATAATATCTCATTTGATTTCAATACTTGTTCTTGAGAAAGAACTAACATAAGACGAATCAAACATTTTTTATCATGAAGAGAAAGCCTAGTATAAAAATTATGAACAATAATATCTTTCGAGAGCTCATGATCGGGGCATTTAAGCATTAAGTCCTTAAGATTCCCCTAAGCTTGAGCGATACTTTATCCTTCACGTGGCCAAAAATTATAGATAAAATTCCGATCATGATGAACCAAAGTGCATAGGATATTTTTTGATGGAATTCCAGCTTCGTTCGGTTCCAGTCCCATGAATCAGAATCATCCAATAGCCTATACCATGCCAATGTTTTTCCTCCAAAGATAAAGAAAATAATTTCTTTTTAACTTCATCTCTCGATAGATCTGCAATTTAAATTATCCACAAAGTCCACCCCTTCCAGCGGTCCCTCTGCACCGGATGGTCGCTCTCCGCCTTCATCATCGCCCATTAGAGGTTCGAGTGCATGATGGCCTTCTTCTCGTCTGTGAGACAACCTTCGATGTTAACCTCCTCCTCGTAGAGCATCGCAAGGTAAGGGAACCACGACCATATCTCACAGCGGGGCGAGCTTCTCAGCATCGCCGACGGCCACCTGAACAAGCATTTATGCCAACGGAGGAGTGATCTCCATTGAGGATTGGAGATTGGATAGGGATGGCCGGAGATCGATTGACTAGGCTGAGAAGGGTTAGGGTTTGGGCGAGATCGGGTGACGGATTTGGGGGAGATAAGGAAGAGACGGATCGAGAGGAGTGGTGGTGTGGAGGCGGCTGGCACGGAGTGGAGGGGCTTTAGGGGTTGTATTGGAGTGTTTCTTGAGTTTTTTTCTTTTTGAGAAATGAGTGTTTCTCGAGTTGCGGTACCTTTTTTTTTTTGCGCTAGAGAATTGGAGGACCAAACGGGTAATTTTCTCCGTTTCATCAAAGCCCAAAAAGCCCAAGACCAGTCTACACCCGTTTCCGTCCCATATCGTCCGTTTCGTCGTTCCTTGATTCCCTCCCGCATATTAGCCGACTCCCCATTTGTTGCAAAATCGAAATTCGAACCCCAACTTTCGCCGATCCATCGCCATGGCGTCGCCTCTCGAGTACGGTAAGCAACCCCCAAACCCTAGCCCCAACAGCCCCCAAGTGCGGGCTCTTAACGAACTCCGCTCGCCCGTGTAGCTGTCGCCGTGCTGCAGGCGCGGCTCCTCCAGGCGGCGGAAGACGGCGACCTCCCCCTCTTCAAGAGTACGTACGCGCGCTGCGGTCTACGATACCATCTCCTCTTGCCTGCTCCGTTAAACTCGCTCGGACGCTCATTTGGGGTTTTCACTCCGTGTCGCAGGGACGGCGAGGTCGCTGGACGGCGGGAAGGGCCGCCTGAGGGAGGCGGTGGAGGGCGCGACCGCGAGTAATTGCGGCGCCCGGGCTTTGCACGTCGCCGCCGTTCACGGGAGGATGCCCGTGTGCGCCTACCTGGTCGAGGACCTCCAGGTGAATGTCGATGCCACCGACGAGTCAGGTTGTCCCTTGTGTTCCATCTCGTGCTAAGCGAAACTCTCCGTTGTCAGAAATGAATGTCTAGTCACGTTGGGAAATGTGGGTGACTGAGCAGCACTCCAGCGGTCCAGCCACACATCGGATTTCCCCAAGTTTGTACGCTACTTATAGCCTAGGTATATATAGAGTATACTTGTTGTGTTTCAGTTTTTCTGGCGATTTGATTTGGCTCATCTCATGGTATGTTTTTCACTAGGCAAGACCGCAAGAGTACAAGTTCTGCAGGGAAATTACAATTAACTGGATTGTAATGCTGAATTTGCTCAGTGGCAAATTTGGTTAACTGGTAGTTGCTTTAGTGTCGGTGTATCTTACCGTAAACTGTAATAAATCGACCAATTATTTCATGTTTCTGATCAAGGTAAGCGTTACCTGCATGCTTAGGTTGCTTGCTCTATCGAATTTAAATTAAATCTGATTTGCATGATGCATGACTATGGAGAACCATTTCCCCATGTTTTCATGTCTCTGCTGCCATGGTCTTTTTCGAAAAGACTGCTGCCATGATTTTATACACTAGAGCTGTTAAATAAGCTGCTTCCTAGATTTTA
>NC_041383.1:609588256-609593047 GCF_002162155.2 Triticum dicoccoides
TTTGGGAGCATACCATAAATTACAATTTAATACAACTGAACAAATTTTAGTACACTTGCGTAGCAGATTGACATGCCAATTTGTCAAAGCTGAATCATACGAGGATGATTGGTTATGTGCACATTGATATCTCTATCCAGTTTTGTGTTAATATTTTTATTGCATTGTTTTGGTACTTATCCTGCTGAAATCAGCACCACACATTTCATTTAGAGAGCCACATCAAAATGAAGTATGTTTATGCCATGCGTCTGTAGTCAAGATATTTTTCATGTATTATAGCAAAGCAAAGATGCTTTGCTGCAAAAATCTCTGTTTTGACAAGCTTTTTCTTTTGATGATTTTGATAGGCGAGACAGCTCTAAGTTATGCAGCTGTTAATGGAACTGTGAATGTTGTGCGCTATCTTCTTGATCACGGTGCCAATCCAGATAAGTCTGGTCCTGGAAACCGTACTCCTCTCCACATGGCAGTTGCAAAAGGTCTCTATCTATTTTCTATTTCAGTTGGGACTATTTATAATTGTTTCCTTTTCTGTTTTCGCTGAATGTAAATAATGTGGGATAACCATTATATGTTGGAAGATAGGGAACTACCCATGCAGTAGCAAGGTTGTGCATAGTTATTATTCAAGGTTGACATGGTTATTCACTTATGCTTCTTGTTGTAGAGATTTCTCCATGATGAATGGGTTGGGTGGGTGGTGATTTTGAATTATTATTTTTGTGCAAGTAAATAATGTGTTTCAGTATAAACCGAGTAGATAACATCTGAAAGTCTGGACCTAAGCAGTGGTCATTCAAACTTCAAGAGTTACCAATGACATCCTGTAGTTCTAAGACTTACCAATACAAATTGATAATTGAGCTACCTTTGTCTTTATTTTGATTTTAAATTTGAGAACAATAATTCTCGTCTGAAAATGGTCAAACTTTTGTATTCAACCGATATCAGTTCAATTAAATTTTGTGTTTAAATTTATGATTGAGATCATGCAGGAGGAAACTATTTCCTAGCAATATCAGCCAGGAAAATTTGTTATTCGTCAGAATATTTTGCAACCGGTTTTTAAATCTTTGCTAGGTAGTATCAGAATTCCTGTTTATTTGTGCTGAATTTGATCAGAACTTGAGCTGTATAGACAACAATTCCATTCCTACTTAAGGCCGAAAATGATCTACTAATTTATATACCTATCGGGAAAAGAAAATAAATCTGTAAGTTCGATTGCAGCTACTATCTGAACCAGCTCTGAACATGACACATCTATGATGAATTGCTGTCATATACTTCCTTTGACCATATGGATTTGCTAGTCCTCGTTAGTGTTGCAGTTATCACCAGAGTTATTAGAATTTTCCAGGTTTGATGTTATCATCTCTCTCTCGCCATTTGAGATGGTGCACATCACATTCAGACATGCAAGAAGTTCTTTTGTTCCTTTCACAGGCTGGTGTGATAAGATACAGGAAGTTTAGTTTTTAACTGGCAGGAGCACTGCCTATTCATAAAGGGGAAATAGAACCAACATTTACATTATGGATATGCTATATTATCATACTTGTCTATAACAGTGCCTATTGCAGGGTCCGACTTTTTATTAAGAAAACCGTGAAAGAGTAATAATACTGACCTATTGCATGATCTGTATTTCTAATTCAGGGAATTGTGAAATAGTAAAGGTTTTGCTGTCAAAAGGAGCTGATGTCAATTGTTATTCTGACTCGGGGACGCCACTGCATATTGCTGCTGTATTTGGGTTAGATGGTGCTATGAAGATTTTGTTGGACCACCATGCAGATGCAAGTCTCACTATTTTACCTTGTTTGCTCCTTGTACTTAATGCACCAAGTACTGCACAATCCACTCCATGAATATGCTGTTATATAGCATTTTTGTGTTGAAGTTCAATTGCTGTAACTTCGCTTCTGGGGTTGGGACTGAGTAGACTTGTACAATTTAGGGTGTCAATGGATTAGATATATCTGACCGTCACAGCGCGAAATCTAAATCAAGTTGTCCTGGCTGTGATATTTGCTTCTGGAAAGAGAAGATCGTAAGACACACACTTTAGTTTTTTTTCTTGATTTTTAATTGTCACCTAGCGCTGCCGCCATTGCTTAGGTTGCGCCATTGTGGCGGCATATGCAGTCCTCACATCATGGAGGAGGGTTATGACTTGCAAGTGTGGCTCTGTGTTAGTAACCTATCCCTCACATCACACTTCTCTGTGGCTCATTGGAAGGAAGTGCTTGAAATAAATGGAGTAGATTAGGAACGAATTTGGTTCGTATTAGGTAAGTCAATGGATCTTATTCCTAAACTCGTTGCATGCTTATGGTTTGACTAATTAATGCCATGTGTTCATTAACAGTGTGCATAGGTTTATATGTTTGTGTGTAATACGTGACTCCAAATTTGTAACCGTGTTTTGGCAATATGGTTCTGTTACGACCACTTCTTTGCTTGCCTCATGTCTGCAAACTTTCATCATGTAAGGGTGCTAATTTCCTTATGCCCACCTATTTGTAACCGTGTTCTGCCAATTTGGTTCCACCTGTTCATATTCTGTGTGCATACCACTTTTTTTGTTCTTCACACTTGCCAACTTTCAACAAGCTGAAGCTAATTTTCTTAACCTTCCCTGTCAGTGTAACAAATCAGTTTGCATCGCCGATACACCTCTCATTGTTGCTCTCCTAGCTCACCGGCGGAAATGTGTGAAGCTTCTGATTAAGGTGGTGTACATTGTTTGTGCAACCAACTGAAAGTTATGACAGTCTTATTTAGAGGCATCTGCAATATTTTCTGTGTAGGCTGGTGCTGATTTGAATGGTCTTGGCAGTGCTGATCCCGTAATAGTTGCTATAGATGAGGGTTTAACTGATTGTCTCAAGTGCTTACTAAATGCTGGCGCTGATCCCAATGTCCTTGATGATGTAAGTTTTCACCTTTTTACTCCCTCCGTTCCTAAATATTTGTCTTTCTAGAGATTTTAACAAGTGACTACATACGGAGCAAAATGAGTGAATCTACACTCTAAAATATGTCTATATACATCCGTATGTGGTAGTCCATTTGAAATCTCTAAAAAGACAAATATTTAGGAACGGAGGGAGTAGTTACCAGTGCATGTTCTTCACAATGGAAATTGAATTGACAACTAATTCTTGTTGATATTCAGATATCTAGAAGATGTTCTTGCTCACAATACGGAAGTATTTTGTTATGATCTGCAGGGCTATTAGGACCTTAGGAACCTTGTCCTAGGAGAAGGATGCGCACTCAACCTTTGTAGTAGTAATTCCCTTGTAACTAGGCATATACCATTCAAACCGGGGCTGTTACAAGATTAGGACTCAGACTGTAATGCATTGCTGTGTCTTCATCCTGACGTGCCTTCTGTGGAAGTCCTGATAGCCACATGCCCAGGGTAGTGGTATACACTTCCCTCCCTTACATACAGCTGTCTGAGAGCTGGAACGTAGGATACAGATCCTGGAGTGATTGAACATCCGCAAAGTCAGGTGTGCTCGACCCTTGTTGGCCTTAGATGATGGACTGGAGACGTTCTAGCATGACATAGTTGAGGTGGCCGCCATAGCATCGCTTTGTTGCATTTGGTGATGAATCGAGCACTTAGATGATGTATCAGTTATGTCTGCTAGACCCACCTTGACACTGCAAGTGGTTGTCAGGACAACCAAAACCTCAAGGTTAATGGGTCACATTTAACATGCACTAGAATAGGTCGGTACTCTACTAGATGTTCCCTGCATGCACAGAGGCGGGTTCTTTAATGTTTACGGTCTTCGATGCAAGATTTTAACTATGGTTTCCAGTCATGTTATGAAAGGGTTTTGCGCAATAAATCCGGTGACATTATTTTCATAACTTGATCTACTATTTATTGTTCATAAATTAGTGGCCAAAGGCTCAAAGGTTCACTGCACGGATCCCATGCAGACCTATCCTTGTGGATGGAAGTACTCCCTCTGTTCATAAATGTAAGATGTTTTGGCAGTTCATTTTAAACTGCCAAACTGTCTTACATTTGTGAACAGAGGTAGTAGTAATTTAAAGGCAGTATAACAAGTGAAATTTTCATTATTGCCATGTTCAGCTCTAGCAAGATGTTGTATGCCACTTATGGCTACTATGTAAAGTTGTTACTGTGATACCGTCATGACACTGGTGGGCCCTTTCAAGTAAAATATGTCTTTGTTTATTCATAACAGTTTGGACGCCTGCCAATTGAAGTTGCTGCATCTCAGAATAGCCGGGAAGACGTTGAGATCCTATTTCCAGTAAGTTCTCGCATTCCATCGGTGCTTGATTGGAGCATTGATGGGATAATGGCTTACGTAAAATCAAAAGAGAAGGTACAAACTAGAACACCATTGTCATATCTAAGATTTTATTATTATTTCGTCTGAACAGTTCCTGCAGTATTCTGTAGATTCTTCAATAATCAATGTGTGCCCTGACTTGAAAGCAAGTATTTGTTGCGCTAGAGCATTTCTTATTCCATTCATTCTTCAATTATTACCACTGAGTTCAAAAGCTGAAAGCATGAAGACAAAAGTAGCACCTATTTCCATTCATCTTTCTTGAAGGCAGCAGTGCAATTGGTTTGCTATGAACTATGAATTAGTAAATCCATAAATTCATCGAGATTTAAGGGTCTAGTAGCAGGAATAGGAATACAATCAATTTGACTTATGCTTTCTCTAAATATATCACATTTAGTTCTATTTACGTTCCGTGGTTGCAATTATGAGCTACTTGTAT
>NC_041383.1:609593546-609636564 GCF_002162155.2 Triticum dicoccoides
CCAGTTTAGTGGTCATGGAGAAGGTGTAACCCCTAAATGTCTTTTCAATGTGTGAGGTGGCTTATTTAAAATTTAACAAATTATGTCACCTCTGGCTACCTAGTGCGTTCATCCCTATTTCAATAATTCGAGTGGGAAGTTTGAAGTTTTCACAATAGCACTGAAATTGTGAAATATGACTGAATGTGTTCCCATTCCACGTTTATGTGGTAATTCCTAAATGGTCAAGATTTTCGGATATGGCTTCTTGGCAGAGTATCAACATTGGGTAACACAGGTTCTTTCACTGTTTTGGAAGCAGTTGTGAATGAGTTATGTGCGTGTTCGAAGTTTGGGTCGGGGTGGGCCGGTGGGGGATATGTAAAAATAAACAAGTCGCTTAGGTCAAGCTAATATTAAGTTGGCTGATTATATCTGCTACCTTCGCATATACTATGTCTTAATCATATGTATCTGATATACTCCAATTGTACAGGATGACCCTATTTTAAAAATGAATCCAGCTAATATGAAGATAGAAGGAAACAAAGCATACAAGAGAAAAGACTATATTACTGCAGCAAGGCTCTACACCATGGTATATTTTCAACGATGCTGTCTTATCACTCCTAGTTTACAATTGCACGATATTTTAAGAAAAGTTATGTAGTTTCAGAAAAATCAATATTATTGTGATCTATCGGCAATTGTATGGCTTACACGCGTGTTCATGGTATCTGCCAAACATTAATAATGCCAGTCTCTAGATTGGGATGTTATAAAAGCCATTTTCATTATGATTAGTGGAAAAGCCTTTCCTGCCACTTAAACTTTGTGCAATCTGGCTGTCATATTTCATACTTCCTGTTGTTGTTGTTGCTGCTGCTGTCGATTTAGGTGTTGTTGCCTTAGTCAGTACTGTCAAGCAGGTTGCCTTAAACTTCTGCCTTTTCTTTTGTTTGCTTAAAAGGAGAGAAAAGGCAGCCATTTGTTGTGGCTTGGTACGATCTTCAGAATACGGTGAACTTGAATTATCGTAAATTATCCCAGGGTTTATTGGACCCCCTCGATTTCCTGACGAGTTATATGGTGCCATGCCATATACTCCCTCCGTTCCTAAATATTTGTCTTTCTAGAGATTTCAATAAGTGACTACATACGGAGCAAAATGAGTGAATCTACACTCTAAAATATGTCTATATACATCCGTATGTTACAGTCCATTTGAAATCTCTAAAAAGACAAATACTCCCTCCGTTCCAAAATAGATGACCCAACTTTATAGTATAAAGTTGGGTCATCTATTTTGGAACGGAGGGAGTATTTAGGAACGGAGGGTGTACCAAATTGCCATTTTAATTTAGATTGGTTAGAAAGGCTCTAATTTGTATGGCTTAAAGCCTTAATAACAAAGTAAAATCTGCATCCTATCCAGTCTGTATGTGGGTTTATCAGACAATTTATGCAGAGCTTACCACTTGGCCCTTTCAAAAAAGTTTTGCCGGTTTAATTGTACTCGTACAGCTGCCCCTGACGAATTTTTATTTAAGTGGTACTCCCTCCGTAAAGAAATATAAGAGCGTTTAGATCGCTAAAAGCAGTGATCTAAATGCTCTTATATTTCTTTACGGAGGGAGTACCAGTTAGCAAAAGTGATAACTACTGGTTTGATTTGTTGGTGTAGGCAGAAGGTGACTACCCAGAGAATGTAACATTGATTTCAAATAGAAGCGTTTGCTGGCTTAAAATGGGTGAAGGAGACAAAGCTTTGCGGGATGCTCAAATTTGCAGGGCACTGCGTCGTGACTGGCCGAAGGCCTGCTTCCGGGAAGGGGCTGCTCGAATGCTGTTAAAGGTTAAAAAAAATGTATAATTGGCTTCCACAGCTGTATTTTCTGTAGAAAATCTTTCTTCATTATGCTGTGGTCCTTCTGTCTTCAGGACTATGAAAAGGCATGTGATGCATTCCTTGATGGCCTCAAATTAGACCCAGGGAACACTGAGATTGAGAACGCCTTGAGGTAGCCTACTCTTCCCCGTCCATTGAAGTCTTAGTTTGGAAGAACAAAATTCACTAGATTCGGTGCGGCACAATAATTCAATCAAATACTCCCTCCGTCCGGAAATACTTGTCCTAGAAATTGATAAAATGGATGTATCTATAACTAAAATAAGTCTAGATACAACCATTTCGAGGACAAGTATTTCCGGACGGAGGGAGTAGTACATATCATCTGTAGCTGTATATAGAAACACATCAATTGACTTGCTGGTAACTTCTTTTATCTGCAAAGAACTTGTAGCCAGTAGTTTGTAGATCATTTTATTTCCTGTCATCTGGGATGCGATGTTTCTCAGAACTCCCTAGGGAAGCTGAACCGAACCGTCTACTATGAAAATCCTGTATGCTAAATAGTGCTTGAATACGCAAGAGCATTATCTAAACATGCAACATGCATTATGCTACAAGCTTTTTATATACGCTGTAATTGTCCGAATATGTTATGCAGGGAGGCTTTCCATTCCTTGGAGATATCACATTCTGTCAAAAAGGGCCACTGAAGTGTCATCTGCTCCAAGAAAGGAAAACTTTTACTACGTTAAAAGAAATTAACCGATGTTAAGAAGCAGATGTTGTGATTCGATCACTCTGCAATGCGCTGTGGACTCCAATGTAAGAATATAAAAGTTGAGCGCTTAAAATCAGTATTGCACCAAGAGCGTTGTCCACGGCTTCACATCTTCTCATGTCAGATGAGGCCGAGCAGTTCCCTGCATAACGAAACAACAATTACTGAAACCTATTGTCTTCACAGAGGGAGTATTTGTTTAGGCCTTCGAAAGTACCTACAAGAACTCAGCACGAAACTCACTCGCCCATTTAATCTCGTCCACAGAGGTTGGTAGATGTGGTGGCATGAAAAAAACAAGACCTGACCAACTGGTCGCTGCATCTGTTTGTCTCCGTTTAGAAGAAAACATTCAAGCCAGTCTCTTGTAATATTCTCTCGCTATCTAGCTCACTGAGCGCTGGCAATGGCCGTAGTTATGTGCATTTGATGCCCACGTAGGGTCTCTTTTTTTCTTTAGGGAAGGGCCTCCTCTGTTTGCAAGCCTAGGAATAGGGAAAATGACGAGTAAGGTGTTTCGAGTTTCATGGGGCCTGTTAACAACAATAACAAAAAACAGTTTGAAAATTTTCTGTTTCAAATAGTTCTAAAAAAGTTATATATAAGGATGTAACGTATGTGTGCAAAATTTCATGATGAAATACTTCCTTTAGGTAGATGAAATACCTTGAATTGCAAGCTGCACCAAAGAACAAAATCGTGTATTATAAGAGTGAGTGATGAACAGTGTATGTGCTAAAATGCCATATATTTGTTTTTTGTAGGTCTTATTTTAATGTATTGCATCAACATATTACTAGGGCTTTAGCAGGACGACTTCCCACTGTCTACTGCGCTCCAGGGAGGGAGGGGCGAAGACGGCGGCGCGCCTTCGGCTTGCTTCAGTGCTTGTAGTTGTTGCTAGGTGGTCTATGGATCTGGATGTGATTTTTATTATTTCTGGTATTCGTTGTATTATGATGATTGATGATGAATAGATTGAAAGTTTTCTTGCAAAAAAAAAAAACAAAACAAAAAAATAGAGCATCAAGATGGGAAGTGAGGAACAGCAGCTACTAGCAGCGTCCCTTTGGTCTAAGTTTGTGAACCAAAAAATCCAAAGAGAGAAAACTTACCCAATGTTCTTTGTGGAAATTTTTAGCCGCAACTCTGTCATCTTTGAAGGGGAGAGAGTTGCGTGTGATGGGAGCTAGGGTTCGTAGCAAATTGCCTACTGTACGTGAGAGGAGAGGAGCGGAGATAGGGTTCATCGAGCAAATGGGTAGGATATTTTGCGAGTGAGAAGAGAGGAGCAGAGATAAGGTTCATCGAGCAAATGGGTAGGATGCAAATCTGGAATCTTGAGGGAACCCTCTCACCCTCCTTAGTTCGAGTAAATGAACTAAATTTTCAAAATTCGCGTTACTTTTTAAATTTTAATTCATTTTATTTAACTAAGTAGGGTTGGAGGATACGTGTTCCAAATTTGCATGCCTACAAATGGGGGAAATTTCATCCCAACCCGTTCATTGTCACGTCATCTAAAGGGTTGACAACCCAGTCAGCATAATGAGTCAAAGGGGTTGTTTAGTTGGTGCCCATGTCGGCCCTACCACAACAAAGGCTTGCCAAAAATTTGGCACAAGATTTTATTGGGTTTCACCCACAGGTTGCAGCAGAATCTCAAGAGGTGACCAAATAATTAGCAGGGATGTGAAAAATTAGGTGCGATCCAAACACCTACCCATTGGTGAACGATCAAAAATTGGCAGGGCAACTCTGGGCTCCCATCCAAACAGCCCCAAAGCCACTATGGA
Organism: Triticum dicoccoides; assembly: GCF_002162155.2. Classification (NCBI taxonomy): domain Eukaryota; kingdom Viridiplantae; phylum Streptophyta; class Magnoliopsida; order Poales; family Poaceae; genus Triticum; species Triticum dicoccoides. The sequence goes on from NC_041383.1 coordinate 609,597,952, forward strand.
TGTGATTCACCACAGAGGATTTCAGGAGTGAAAACTATGGGCCTACTTGGTTGATGCCCATGCGAGCCCTACAAAAACGAGGGCTTGCCAAAATTTTGGCACAATATTTTGCCGTCAGGGTTTCACCCACATGTTGCAGCAAAATCTAAAGAGGTGACCAAATAATTGGCAGGGATATAAAAAATTAGGGGGACATTTCGATTACGCCCAGGATGGCCATGCCAAATCAGGGCGAGGCAAAATTTTGGCGAAGGAATTGACCGCCCGCGTTTCGCTCGCGCGTGGGCGTCATATCTGAACTAGACGACCAAAATATTGGCATGGAAAGGGAAGGCGGGGTTTAGGGCCTGTTCGGAGGCTCCTCAGCTTCTCAAAACTCCAGAAAACCAGCTTCTACTCCTCGCTTCTAGCTTCAGCTAGCGATCCCAGGAGCATTCGGCTCGATGTGCAGCTTCTCCCGTTGGTGCAGCCCAGTTGGGAGGGGATGTGGCCTGTTAGGCGTACGTCGGGCCGGCTGGACGCAGCCCAATTAGCTGGTTACCGATTCGAGCGAGACTAGCGTAACGCTTCGATCGATCCTTTTTCTATTCGACAAGGGGATGCAGCGAAGCATTTTCTTTAGCAGTGGCAGTTCGATGTAAATTGAGCGAACTTCACGCTTCACGTTTTGGTGGAGCTGGGCCGGTTGTGCTTCTCATATTTACACTACGGGAACGATCAGCTTCGTGAATTCAGCTTCTCGTGCTGCAACTGTTCTGGATAAATTCATCTGCGAAGTTTTAAAAGCGTGGAGCTGGAGGAATTCATCCGTGCAGTCAGTGAATGCCAAGACTTGGAGTGGTAACTGTCGGCCACGATCCAAACGACCCTTCCAAACAAGGGTGTTGCTAGGCCCCGGGTTTCCTGGCCTGGGGCGTGGTGGTGAAAACGTTCGTTGATTGTAGCTACAGTCACAAATTGTAGCTACAGTGTAATGGCCTAGGGCGTGCAGATATTCTGGCTATGACACTGCTTCCAAACACCTACCAACCCATCTGTCAACGACCAAAAAATTGGCAGGGCAGCTCTGGGTCCCATCCAAACATCCCCAAAACCACTATGGATGTGATTCATCACAGATGATTTCATCAGGAGTGAAAACCTTTTTTTTAAATCGGGACACTCCCCTCTTCAACGGGCGCATCGAAGGGCCCAGGCCATTGTTCCAAAAAAAGGGGACCCAGGCCACACCGTGCCGTCCGTGTCCAGACGTGGCCAGCCCAACCCAGCCAGCCCAGCCCAGCGCATCCAGACGGGTTAGAAGCCGTTAGTCCCGTCTGTCCACGGCGTCAGCCACGCCCAGCCCCAAATTCCAAAACCCTCGCCTGGTTCGCTGGTTTTCACTCGAGAGACGACAATGATGGCGGCGCAGCCGACGGCTAACCCGGGGGTCCGCCTCGGCTGGAATGGCCCTGGCGTTCTGGCGTCCCCGCCGCGCCTGGCGCTCTCTCGCTCCGCCGCGGCGGCGTTCGCGTCACACAGGTTGCCCCCGGTCTCTGTGACTACTTTTTTTTTAGTGTATATAATCGATTTGTTGATTACTAAAATCGGAACAGCCTGAGATTTCATTTATTTGTGAATTACTGTTGAGATTCCAGGATTTGTTGGTTCATTAGATACTAGTCAGTGTGACAGTGAGATTGGGTGGATAGAGAATAGAAGACCAGCGAGAATTAGATTCCCCCGGCAGGAAAGAACAGAACTGGATTAGTTATTTAGTTCTAGTTCTAGACTTGGACCTCAGAATAGTTAGTGTAATTTGGTTTGAGTGTTAAATTAAGGATAATGACAGCGTGTTTGCTCTTACTTTAGTTGGCACCAAACATGTGGGGGGCTGTTTGGCTGTAAACCTATTCCAGTGTGATAGTTGCCTTTTTGTTGTTGTTATTAAGGAACCATATTTTATACTAGCAACTTATCAAATAGGATGCACCAGACAATGTGGTGGGTGGACCGAGTCTGCATTTGAACTATAATTAGTCAATCTTTGCAAATCCTTTGTTTCTAGTGATAGAATCGGAAGCTATGAAGCCTCTTTCTCAAAGAAAAAAGAAGAAATAAGTAGTACCAGTAGGCGGCCAACGTGTTTCCTGAGCCACACACCTCTTGGTAGGTACTCAAGAAGGTTCCATTGCAGCGTTATATTTCGCACCTGTTTTATTCAAGAGGCTGTGTTTATAATATGTTTCATTTGTCCTACAATGTGCACAGCTTCCCATCTGGATTATTCAGGATTTTCATCCTTCTGTAATGTGCAGTTTTCCTTCCATTGTTAGAACTGAACATGGGTTTTAGCTTTCATTTTTACACACTGGTTTCAGCTTGTCTACTCTGCCCCACTTCCAAAAGCAACACACTAATGCCAAAAAGTGCTTGTACAGGGCTGGCAGAGGAAAGTTTTCAGCTGCGGCCATCACTACCGATGATTATCTTCCGATGCGAAGTACTGAAGTGAAAAATCGGTGACTTTTCTCTCTCTAAAAGAAAGCCTTAGTTTCTTGTTTTATTCATTTCATCATAGGTTGCTTGTACTTTTTGGTTGATCCACTGAACAAGCTGTTAAGTTTGTATATGCCATAAAGCTAACAACAGTGTACCCTGGATTGTACCGACTCAGTTAATATGTTGTCCCCCTCCTATTTCTCTGCTGCCTCACTTCAAAATTTAGAATGTCTTGGGCATCTTCTTGCAATGGTCAGTATCTGTAAATTTTGCTTTCGCCGTTCATTGAGTTAGGTCAAACAAGAAAAATATTCTTACTTAAACTGATGGAGATTATGTCAATTTTGGCCCATTTTTTATGGCATGGTACTATGGTAGCCTGGATACAGTCTTGAGAGCCAGATGCTTTACTGGCACACCAATTGATGATCATGTTTGCTCTCTACTGTTTTCTGTTGCATGGGAGGAATATGACAACTCCCCAAAGCTACTGAGAAGTAGAAATGTGAAGTTAAATTTATTGTCTCAGAGACTAGGGATGAAAACATACTGGGAGAAGATGTTTACAAAGTCAAAGTTATTGTGTTTGTGTGATCAATCCTGTTTCACCCGTCACTCGATTTATTGTTGTAACATCAGGGCCCACTGGCATAGCTATTATCTTCTGCAGTTTGTACCTTTTTGCTAAATTGCCACATGTTCTTCTGTACCATTTCTCTAGTGAATTACAATAAGTCCAGGTCTAGCCCCTGAATTATTGTTTCGCTAATAGAGAAACAAAGGGTGTTCTTAACTTCTTATTATCTTCCTTCATTAAGCCAATTCTGTAAAACCAACCTAGTTTTTGTGAATTATCCCTTGTTTTGATAAGCTAGTCAATTGTTGTAGATAGTAGAGTCTAAACTAAGCATATTGTATGCTTGGTTCATTCTGCTAAACAAATGATGCTTGTACAATCCTAGTGAATGGGTAACCGAGCGGTTTAGTAGCTTAGTAGCCACATAACTGAACATGGACCATCCTGTTTGCACACAAGTATTTGACGGCTTTGATACATGTCTGCTGCTTATATCTGATCTTTCCCTGTCTGCAGGACATCAGTAGATGGAATCAAAAGTCTCAGACTAATCACAGCAGTCAAAACCCCCTATTTGCCAGATGGAAGATTTGATCTTGAAGCATATGATTCTTTGATAAACACACAGATAAATGGGGGCGCCGAAGGTGTAATTGTTGGTGGAACAACAGGAGAAGGTCATCTTATGAGCTGGGATGAACACATCATGCTCATCGGGCACACTGTTAACTGCTTTGGAACTAACATTAAAGTGATAGGCAACACGGGAAGTAACTCAACTAGAGAAGCTATTCACGCTTCAGAGCAGGGATTTGCTGTTGGCATGCATGCAGCTCTCCATGTCAATCCTTACTATGGGAAGACCTCAACTGCAGGACTGATCTCTCATTTCGACGAAGTCCTCCCGATGGGTCCAACAATCATCTACAATGTGCCAGCCAGGACTGGTCAGGATATACCCCCTGCAGTCATTGAGGCACTCTCAAGTTATCCAAACATGGCAGGAGTGAAAGAATGTGTTGGACATGAACGGGTGAAGTGCTACACTGACAAAGGTATATCAATATGGAGTGGCAATGATGACGAATGCCATGATTCAAGGTGGAAACATGGTGCTACTGGAGTCATTTCTGTAACTAGCAACCTTGTTCCTGGCCTCATGCGCAGTCTCATGTTTGAAGGGGAGAACACAACGCTAAATGAGAAGCTACTGCCTCTGATGAAATGGTTATTTTCTGAGCCAAATCCGATTGGTGTCAACACTGCACTGGCTCAGCTCGGTGTAGTGAGGCCTGTTTTCAGGAGACCATACGCCCCTCTTTCTCTTGAAAAGAGGACCGAGTTTGTCCGGATTGTTGAAGCAATCGGGCGGGAGAACTTTGTGGGACAGAAAGAGGTGCGGGTTCTGGATGATGATGATTTTGTGTTGATCAGTAGGTATTAAATAAGTGAGTTCATTGTGTGCTATGTACGTTACGAACAGCGGCGGTTCTCCTTTTAGACATTTCATCAGCTGTTCAACAGTCATATGTTTTATCTTTTCTGTGATTGGAAGTTAATTTGGAACCCTGTGGGGTTTCTTTGCACCCTATAATGCCAGTTCTAGTGAGAAATGAGAATAAGCTAAGAGATGTACAGCTCTCTTGTGATCAATCCATAACTAGTATTCCTTCTAGCTCTAGGTTACTACAATCCATATAGTATTACTATTATAAGTGTCTTATTTATGCTGATCAAGCCATGGAACCCTGTAATGCTGATCAAGCCATGGAACCCTGTAATGCTGTTTAATCACACATAGTATGTACAACTAGTCTGTTTTCTCCTCTTCTTCCTTGTCTGCAGAGTTGCTCTTGGTGATGGAGGAGACGACCGAGAGCGGCACCTGCTTGGCCCACCGCTTGATGTCGTTCACCCTCTTGCCGGCCTTCCTCCCCTTGCCGTGCGGCCTCCCGGCGCCGCTCTGCCGGTCCTTGGTGATGGCGATGGCGAGGTCGTTGGGGAACAGCGAGCGCCAGTAGAAGGCGTGCAGGAGCGTCGACACGAGCAGCAGCGACACCATGGTCGTCGACATGAGGGACAGGCTCAGCGCGAGGGCTCTGCTCGTGAAGCACGGCACGGCCTCGGCATACTTGACGGTCGCCAGCGACGCCGTCGTCATGGGGAACGTGTAGGACCACCACGCGATGGAGAACCTGTTCGTCGTCATGGCAAATGATCATCGAGTTCATCGGCGGGATTGAATCGAAAGGTGGTACAAGATTAGAAGTGGTGCTCACCGGAAGCCACGGAAGAAGTTGATGCGCACGACGAGGGACATGTAGAGGAAGAGCGCCATGAAGAAGAAGGTGCGCGCGACGGCGTCGAAGCTGCCGTAGATGGCCGCCCAGGCGAGGCTGGCGGCGGACGGCGTGGCGATGAACATGGAGTAGACCGGGTGCAGCTCCATGGGCAGCGCCTCGTTGGTGGGCAGCCGCTGGTAGAGCGTTACGAAGACGACGATGTAGTGGGAGACGCCGATGGCCCACAGGAACTTGCCGGCCTCCTCCCACCCGACCCGCGCCGCCAGGATGGCGCCCACGAAGTTGCCCACCACGGACAGGTGGGACGACGGGTTGGCCACCTTGCACAGCCTCCGCTTGCCGCCCGACAGCCACTGCCCGTAGATCTTGAGCTCCAGCGCGAACAGCGGCGCCACGAACGCGCACCACACGGCCGGGTGCAGCCTCGCCGGCGCGAAGGCGCGGGGGAGGCCGATGGCGAGGAACATGGCGGCGATGGACGGCGTGAAGAAGAAGTTGACGCGCACCGGGTGGAAGAACTCGCGCCGGATGGCCTCGAAGTAGAAGACGCACTTGAGCGCGTAGGTGACGGACGTGGCCACCAGCACGGCCGTCGCCAGCAGCCACACGGCGACGTTGATCATGGGCGTCACCCGGAGGAACCCCATCGCCGGGCTCGCCGCCAGCGCGCCCCACAGGATGGCCTGGCTGCCGAGCCCCAGGCAGACGCCGAAGCAGCCGATCGGGAACCGCAGCAGGAACGGCCACACCTCGTCCTTGGGCAGCAGGATGTCTTCGTAGTCCTACGTACAAACAGTTCAGTCAGTAGTATGATTTTTCAGCAAAATCATACTGATCAGCGAGGACAAGATGGATGGATGACTTACGCGGACTTCGTCGAGCTCGGGGCCGCGAAGCGCGGCGAAGTAGCGGCCGGCGGGGACGCTCTTGTTGAGAGGGTCCACGTCGGGCCTGCCGGTGGGCTGGCCCTCGACGTGGTCCAGGTCGACGCCGTCCAGCTCCTCCTTGATCCTGGACGGCAGCATGGAGTTCTGCTTGCTGAGCGTGGACTTGGTCCGGAACATGCTGAAGTCGCCGCCCCTGCGCGGGGCGCCGTCCGGGCCGAGGCCGCCGCTGTGGTTGAGCACGCCGAGGCTCTTGCCGCTGCGCGGGAGCGCGCGCTGCCCGGGCCTGCCGCCGTTCCTCCCGCCTCTGTCCATGCCCATCACCGTGACGCCGCTGCCCAGGGACACCTGCCGGCTGAAGGCCCTCTGCGCCGGCGGCGGCCTCCGGTCGCTCCGGAGGTTGAGCGGCCCGCTCATGGACGTCTGCCTCGGCTCCTCGGGCTGCTGCGCCGCCGTGCGGATGTCCACCGCCGCGTGCTGGCCATTGCCCGCCCCCGCCCCCGCCGCCGCCGCCGATGGCTCCGCTCCCGACATCCCGCAGCTAGCTACTCGACGGCAGCAAGAACTCAGGTGCTCGAAATGTTGGCGGCGTCGCCGTCCAGCGCCGATATAAAAGCTCCGCTCCGGGCCACGAGGATGTCAACGTGAGCCGTGAGCGGGTGCTTTCACGTGTGCCGTCACCGCGTCCATGCATGCACACGGAGAGGCCATTGTTGTCCAAGTGGTTGGGCGACGCCGAGGACACCATGGATCGCTGCTAGCCACGCCTTTTGCTCCAAAGGGGGGATGCCCATGGCGAGGTCACGGGCAGTGGCATCCACTGGGTGTGCGCTGCCGTTACCGTCGCGCCGGTCACAAAATCGGCGAAAAAGCTCGAGGTTTTGTAGCCACGACGATGCGTGAAAAGCAGGGGGCCGGTCGAGGAGCCCTGCCTAGTGTGTTCGGGTCTGGCATTTCGGCAAAAGCTCACGTGTAGGTACCCAGCAGCCACGCACGAACAAACTCCCCTTGGCATGTGACCTCAGAACACTACTGGTTCAGATGGCGTAAAAACATAAGCAAAAACTGGCAGATAAGCCAGCTCCGGACTAGTTCATTAAAATTGAAGGTACCACAAAATCTCGGTATGTTTCTCCACGACAACAAAAATCTCAGTCATCTTCCAGCATTTCTGAATGGAGATGCATACATGTAGTGCTGCAGTACTTGTAGCTGTACCTATGGAATGGTACCTTGCCTGCCAGGGATGAGAAACAGCATGAACATGTAGCGTCGTTTGCCGCTGCTGTTGTCTGCGTGGAGCTGCCCGCCGCAGCCGGGGGCCCTGATTGAACTGCTAGCGCTGCGAGCCTTCTTTCCGCTGCCGCTGCTCTTTTCTCTCTTTCGTCGGCGAGTTTCCGGTCTCGTTCCTCCTGGTTAACAGTAAATCAAGGTATAAGTATGTGTGCGGTGTGGAAATACCAAAACATGTGCTAAGCCTAAGATGGTTGCCCTTTAGAACACACCTGCATTGAAAGAGCAACAGCCTGGGGATTCTTATGTTTCAGGCCTGGCACAGAAGCAGTTGGTTTGCCCATTTGGCCAACTGAAGTACCTTTAGCAACAGGTTGTGATTGCGCTGCTAGCGCCTGCAGTTTCGAAGGATTAAATATCAGACATAAGTAGCTAGATCAAAAACATACTCACCAACCATTTTTTTAATAACAAGATATGAAGTACTCCCTCTGTCCCAGAATATAAGAACGATTTTACACTATGCTAGTGTTAAAAACGTTCTTATATTTTGGGACGGAGGGAGTAACAAATTAAACGCCAGCAAAGCAAAGCACTATATTCGGGGCAACTAGTGAATGGTGTTAAAAAAAGGGCAACCAGTGAATGGTACTTGCAACAGTATCACCAGGTAGTGCATTGCATTCATGTGCAACCAAGTACTCCCTCCGTCCGGAAATACTTGTCGGAGGAATGGATGTATCTAGACGTATTTTAGTTCTAGATACATCCATTTTTATGCATTCCTCCAACAAGTATTTCCGGACGGAGGGAGTATAAAATATACATGCAGTCATATTTACTCACAACAATCATAATAATGAAACCATTACCAACCTTCTCTTTTTCCTTTTCCTTCTCCTTTTCCTTCTCTCTAGCCTTTTTTTGTTTCTTCAGTTCCTTTGCTCTGGCTTTCTTCTTGGCATCCTTCTCTGCCTAAAGAACAATTACAGATCAATTTACACAGCCATCTTCTTTCCCATTCAACGAGAACAACAACAACAACAAAGCCTTTGGTCCCAAACAAGTTGGGGTAGGCTAGAGGTGATCTTTTGGGTTTCATCTCCATAAGAGTGGCTGAGCTTTTACGTTGGCTCGAAAAGCCTATCACAACCCTCCTCCTTTACCCGGACTTGGGACCGGCTGTGTTGAGACAACATAGGCGGAATTCCCCATTCAACGAGAACAAGAAAACTTTATTCACAGGACATGAAACTCACCTGTTTTGCAGCTTGTGATTCTTCCATTTCCTTTGTTAATGCACTAGGCACATCAGCAGCATGCCAATCCCATTTGTCAAGGTTGAGCGCCATGAATCTTCTGAACGTATTTCTCACTTCTTTGTCCGAAGCCAGCAGGTAAGGTGTCTTTCCTCTTTCATCTTTGATACAAGGATCCAAACCCTGCTCGAGCAATTCCATAGTTTGTTCAACATTGCCAGCCTTTGCAGCTTCATGGAGAGGTGTTGTTGCATTATTAGATGGTATGGCCATTGCTTCATGCGAATCTGATGAGTCCAAAATAGGTTCCTCAGGGGCCACACTTGTTTCTTCCCTTGCTTCTGTACTTTGCTCAAACTTTGTCACATTTTCCACAAGGGGTAAGACTTCACCCATAATAGAACATTCCGTCTCATAATAGAGCTGTGTTAGGTTATTGTATACGCGTTTCGCTTCTTTCAAGGTGGGCCGATGAACAGTCAAAGGGAGTGGACGAATATCACATGCTTGCAATACCGATTGAGCCTTATCCCCGTCAAAGAGCATCCGGCGGTTCTTTGATGGAGCGTATATATAGACACAAACACAGGCGTCAAAGTATGGCTTCCAAGAAACTATTAATTCTTGAACTTCCTGCAATTAGACCGACAACAACAACAACAAATAAAAGAAATATAAGTAAACCATGACCAAATTTGGATATTAACTTGTAATCAGGTGCTAACATCTACTAGACTTCCAGTGAAAAAGCACCCAAATAAACTTATGCTCTAAACTGTGTATTACCTTTTTCAATGCTGCTTCGTTATAGCGGCGAAGAGAAGAGCCCGCTGAGTGTGCAACCTTTCCAGTAGCATCTTTTCCAGACTGCCTCTTTCCAGCCTTTGCCCTTACAACATACCTAACACATAAATAAGTAAGAATTATCAGTTATTACTAATATTGAGTCAGTAACAGTATTGCCAACTAATTTTGCTTGACAAACAAAAAATCTAACTAATTTTGCCAGTCACGGAGGTACAACTATGCTGACTGAACGAATAAAATTTATTCTGCAAGGTGAACTTGACATGATTATCAAAAGCGACAGCAAAATGTTCGTTGCTAGATTATCTAGTTTAATTCTGTCAAACTGTACTACTTTAATATTTATTGCGTAGGAGCATTTCTTACTGTTCCAATGAGAAAAAAATCTCTATCATTTTTTTTAGAAATAATTTATTCTGCATAGGGCAACAATGTGCTGCGAGCATATTACTGTTTGTTGTCATAAAACTGAGAGTGTTGATGTTCTTGATCATGTTAGGGTGTACATAGAAATTCATCAGGGTAATGTCAATAAAGAAAATATGGCTAACAAGCATGGACAATATTCGGGACAGACAATCTTGTTACCTGTGAAAAGTTTTATTTGCTAATATTTTGTTTCCATCAAAAACACATCCAGCAAAATGTCCACCACTTGTTAATATAATGATCCTCAAATGTGATGCATTGCGAGGTTCACATGCCAACTGCTTCACTCTATTTATCATCTCATCTTCATGCACATATGATGTAGATCCGTGACTTTCCATTTTTCCAGATTTGCAGTCAAAAAATGGTTCTTCATGTTCTTTGAACAGTATGCATCTCCAAAAAGAAACCGTGTCACCAGAATGACCATGAAAAAAAAGTTTCTTCCTGAAGTCTTCCTTGCCTTTAACTGAGAGATGGTGATCCGATGCAGGTACATCTTCCCTTTCGTCCTCAGAACCAGATACACTAGATACCTCCAAATCGTCAAACAGAGAATCGGAATCAATTTTTTCTAAGTCTTCTTCCTTGATAATAGATTTACCAGCAACACTCAGCTTAACCTGACAGGATTGCCAGAAAAACAGATTCAAGAGTGTCAATAAGATGAGAAACATGTAGCACGGATAGGTTTTTGAGAATGACTACACAAACCCCACAGTAATTAGACTAAATATAACAACAGCAGGAGGAGATTCATGCTTTTAAATCCAAAGTCCCACTTAACAATAACCGTTTTTCTTTCAAGTATGTAGCAAGTAGAAAGTTTTGCATTGAATCTTCGCAGCATCAAGAAATTTTTTAAAATAAAATTGCCCCAAGATCTAAACTAGTGATTACAAACTAATCAGTTTAGTCAGGTGAGTCACCAGAGTAGTAAAGTAGATAGCAAATAAATAAAAGAATGCAAAGTGGACCAGTAATGACGGCATAAACATTTCCAGTTAGTAGGACATGAACAGTGTACTTTTTAGTGAGCATTTCGCTGTTGATACGAGTGACGCCATGTGGATGTAAGCTATGCACGAATGCAAGAGGAAGGGCAACAAAGAGTGGATTGACTCCTATGAAATATCTGAATTTGGTGGAAAACGTCAAACACATGTAACAAACAAATTTTCCATGTCAAGTTTGTGGATTGACTTCTAATAGGGTTTCAAGTTCTGACATCTAGAATTTGGGGCTCCAGTGCAATATAAGAGGCTTCTAGTTAGCTATTCCTAGGTACCACTGAATGAGTAGATGAATCTAGAGGCTCAATTGATCACTATCTGCTGTCCTTCTCAAGTACTCCACTGAACAGCACATACAGCTGCAGGTCCGAATTTCCATCTGCTGAAGAATGTGTCCTATGATGAACACTAGCATCTAAACACCATTTACACTCTTTCTTCAGTTGTTTCTTCCCACATCAATCTAGAGGCTCGATTAGTACAAAGGAAGATGCGATGTCAGGTAAAGAAGAGGGATGAGGATATATACGTTGAGGCGGTGGAGATCGGACTTGAAGTGCTCGCGCTGCTCCTGCAGCGAATCGAATTCGCCGGCGCAGGTGTTACACGTCCACCGGAACCCCGCGGCCTCCGGCGGTTGCTGCTGCTGCAACGGCGCCGGCGCCGGCCTGGAGGGTTCGGACGGCTCCGCTGTGGAAGGGGCCAAGGCGGGGTGGGACCGGAAGAGTACATACGAGTCGAAGAAGTCCGAGGGGAGGTCGAAGAGCGAGCGGGGAGGTCTGTTCTCCGGCGCGGCCGCCGCCATCTGGGGGGCGGAGGAGGCCATGGCTGTGGATCCGCTGTTTCGTGCCCGTGCCGTCTCGTGCGGTACGCGTGGAGGCGGATCCGCTTCATCAATCAGCCATCCAAAGGCTTGTACGATAGGTTTGCCGTTGGATCAGAAATCGACGTCGCAGAACTAGTCAGCCTTCTCAAAGATAATGAAAATGAAAACGTCGGTTCTCTTATTTGGACTTTTTTTTAAACTACCATGATTTTTATAGCAAATTCGAAAACTATACACCTTAATGCAGAAAAATCAAAAGTATCACCCTGTCGGCCTCCTGTTAGCCGAAGAGGGACTTTTCGGACTACCATTGGCCGAAGAGGGACTTTTCGGCCAACAGTTGGCCAAAGAGTCCCTCTTCGGCCAACACAAGCTCTACTGTTTTAGAAAATTCATATCAATTAGGATTTAGTATTTTAATTTGATTATTTTTGCACTAGATTAGAAGTTTTATGAAGTTTCTGTAGATATCGAGTTTGACTAGATTTGAAAGTTTGAATTTGAATTTTCATGAATTTTCTCAAATCACTAGATTGCCTATAATTTGAGCTAGGAGTATTCTTTTTAGATGGTTCTTTTTGCTACTTGTTCTTTGTGACTTTGTTTATCAGTAGTAATTAATTGGTGAATTTTAGGATTATTTAAAATTAGGTTTTTACGAAAACAGTTTTGTTTTAGTGTTTTATAGGTTTTGTGCTATTTCTTTTAATTTTAATTGCTTTAAATTGTTTTCTTTAATTTTTTTGACATATTCTTTTAGTTTATGTTAAGTTATTAGTAGATATTTTTTTGTAGTATTTTTTTGTATTTTTTCTTTTATCCTTCATTTTCTTTCCCGTCGTTCTTTCCCTCCATTTTCTCCCGCTATTTTCTTTGCTGCCATTTTCTCCCGCCATTCTTTGCCGCCATTTTCTCCTGTTATTTTCTTTCCCGTCATTTATTTGCCGTCATTCTCTCCCGCCATTTTATTTCCTGCCGACCGTAGATAACATCGTCTGACACGGTTTGTGTCTCCTGCGTTGGTGCTACTGGTAGAGTGTGAAACACTGTCTGAGAGAACTCATAAGTGTTTGCAGCTCCATCATCATCATCGGAGAGTGTTTCACACTTATGACTTCTCTCACACAGTGTTTCACACTCCACATGAAGGCATCATAGTCATCCTCCGTCGATCAAGCACTCCTTAGTGTGGCGGGAGAGAATGGCGGGAGAGAATGGCGGCAAAGAAGATGGCAGGAAAGAAAATGGAGGGAAAAAGATTACAGAAAAGTATTTTTTTACATGTATAAAACGGCAATGGTTGTACAGGATTTATAAGGCACTTTTAAATATAAACTCCTAGCTCAAAACAAGTTTTCTAGTAGGATAAAAGAAATAAAATACTAAAAAATACTAAAAATAAAATAGCTACTGATAACCTAACAGAAACAAAAAGAATATGTCAAAAAACTAAAGAAAACAATTTAAAGCAATTAAAATTAAAATAAATAGCATAAACCTATAAAACACTAAAACAAAACTGTTTTCATAAAAACCTAATTTTAAATAATTATAAAATCCTCCAATTAATTACTACTGATAAACAAAGTCACAAAGAACTAGTAGCAAAAAGAACCATCTAAATAGAATACTCCTAGCTCAAATTATAAGCAATCTAGTGATTTGAGCAAATTCATTAAATTCAAATTCAAACTTTCAAATCTAGTCAAACTTGATATCTAGGCGCCTCCCCCCTCATATATATAGGTGGGAGTGAGACGGAGCAGCCAAGGGGCGCCCCAAGTAGGCTGAATCCTACTTGGGGTTCCTCCCCAATCCGCCCCCCCTTTCCTTTTTCACCGGAGGGGGAAGGAAAGAGGAGGGAGGAGGGAAGGAAGGGGGAGGCCGAATCCCTCCCCTTCCTTATCGCTTCCCCTCTTTCCTTTCTCCTCTGATGATCAGACTGAGGCCCGCTGTATTGTTCGACGCTCGAAGGCCTACAAAGTTCATGAGGGGGAATTGTACAAGAAAAGTACTACCGGAGTCCTTCAAAGATGTATCTCCGAAGAAGAGGGACGACAACTCTTGGCTGAAATACACGCCGGTCTTGGTGGCCATCATGCCGCAGCTCGGGCCCTTGTAAGTAAGGCCTTCTGTACGGTTCCTTTTGGCCCACATCCTGAGCAGACGCACAGGACCTCGTACAGCGCTGCATTGGATGTCAGCTTTTCGCCAATCAAAGCCATATGCCGCACACTACCCTATGAACAATCCCCATTACTTGGCCTTTTGCGGTCTAGGGGCTAGACATGGTCGGACCCCTTAAAGGGGGAAGCCATAAGAAGAAATATTTACTGGTTATGGTCGACAAGTTCACTAAGTGGATAGAAGTCAAACCAGTCAAAACGGCCGAAGCTGGACCGGTTATAGACTTCATATCCGGTGTCGTACACCGTTATGGTGTCTCACACAGTATTATTATTGACAATGACTCTAACTTTACGGCCGATGAGGTGAAAACTTGGTGTGCTAATTTGGGCATCAAGCTTGATTACGCCTCTATATATCACGCTTAGACAAACGGTCAGGTCGAATGGGCTAACGGCCTGATAATGAGCGGCATCAAACCCAGACTAGTGCGATCTCTGCAAGAATCAGACAAGCACTAGGTTGAGGAACTCCCGTACTCTGGGGGCTGCGGACCACGCCCAATCGCACGACCAGATATACACCTTTCTTCATGGTGTATGACGTGGAGGCAGTCTTGCCTTGCAACATTATTCATGACTCGCCTTGAGTGCGCATGTACGAAGAAAGAGAAGCCGAACTCGATTGACACGACGATCTGGACGGCCTGGAGGAGGTGCGCGATGTCGTGAAGGCCCGTTCCGCATTCTACCAATAGCAGGCTCGGCGATATCAAACAGGGAAGTACGAGCAAAGACTTATAATGTCGGTGAACTCGTTCTACGCCCACCAGAGAAGAAGAAGGACAAGCTCAAGCCCAAATGAGAGGGTCCCTTCATTATCGATGAAGTTCTCACTAGAGGAGCCTATCGCCTTCGCAATGCTTCGGATAATTGCTTGGAACCAAACCCAAGGAACGCTGCCCAGCTCTGAAGATTCTACGCCTAAGTCCGCACTTATACCTTTTTCCTCGTTCCTTCTTTTCTCCCTTTCACTTTTTTATTTTTTCTCGTTTTTATACGACTTCTAGCTCGTGTTCGGATAAACCGCATACTTGAGGGGCATACATCCTTAAATGTACATACCCCACAATACCTGGGGGCTTCTTTTCACGGAAGCTTATTATCATTATCATTTTTCGAGCATCAAGCTCACCGTATATATGTGTTGTCTACTCATATATGTCTTCTCTTCGCCATTATATGCACCTTTATGGCTTAAGTTTTGGCCAAGCTGGGTTGCCTGGCTCCTGTGCTTATGCCCTACGTTCCCGCTTGTTCAGCTAGGGCATAAAGGGAGCACCTCTGCGATTGTTACAGCCGGGTTATCCGGACATGTACCTCAGACGGGTGAAGCCGAAAGCTAGTGTTCTTAAGGGAATAATCGGTCGGCGTAAAAAAGATGAATTGCCCTCGCTGCAATATAAGCCCCCAAAATATAGCATGTACTGTGATTTTTAGCATCACAGCTTCGGCATGCACAAAAAAATGCATGCTGGCCCAGGGAGAGGAACCCTTAACGGAACTATTCTCTCTGGAAGATGGTTCTTACCGTCAAATGTAATATAACATAACTCCCCGAATACAACTTGTCTGTTCAAGCAACTATGACCGGATTGCCTGGTTTCCGAACATACTTTGGTGTTTACCGATGGTATAGTATTCGGGAACACTCCAAACCTTGGGTTTTGGAGGTCGAAGCAGAAAGTCTGCCATGAAAATCGTTTACAATTCGGCTAGAGATAAGTTTGCCGATAAAAGTACATTGCTACTTGGACTCAAAAACTTCTTCCTCCTCTAGACCATCTAACAGGTTGTCTACTTTACAATCCTGTTGAGAAAACTTAGCGGCTATCTTTACTTGGTCGTACACTAAGCTAACAGGAATTTCTTGTCCATCTGGTCCCCGAGGTCCGACCCAGGCCATATGATTCGGATCAAGTCCGGTATACCGCATTTTCACCATGGCCCAGGCCTCTCGTGCACCTTCTCGACATGCTGATATCTTCCATTGCCCAAAACGGCGATGAGCTCCCTTGAATAAATTCACGAGCACCTCCATACTTCTTGGAGGAGAATCGGATGGCCATAAAGCCTTAGCCATGTTCCTCATTGCTTTCCGAGCTCGCTCGTGCACTTTGGACAGCTCTTGTAGCAGGTCGCCTTGAAATCCAGACAATTCTCCCTCGGGACTCCCAGTCAGCACACCTACAGAAACAAACTCGTAAAACTTTCCATCAGGGGACCGTGCGAAAGTCAGGTTAAAGAGCATACTGAATATGCCGCCTTTCAGCTTTCTGTTCTCCTTCAAGGCATCCGATAGTTGGGCTCTTACGTCCTTCAGTTCTTCAGCTTGCTTGACGTTTGCATCATGTAGTTTGTTCTTCTCATTAATGGTCCGTATTAATACACGTTGAAGTAGCTTCTTGCCCTTTGGCATTTTGTTTGTCCGCTTGAGCAGTCCTTATTCTCTCCTCTAGATGATCTGTCGACCCTACCAACAAAACGATGCATATTTAAGCAAAGTCATTGTAGCCACGGAATCTTATTTCTGGGCTACTGTTGTGCTTACCATCAGGTGCCTCCATGGATTTCTTTAAATTTCCAGTTCGGCGGTGGCAATAGTTAGCTTAGTTCGGTATTCTTCTAGCTCCTTGGATAATGTGTTATTTTTCTAAGTGAGTACCTAATGATGTAACAACCCTTAAATCAGTTGGGCCAACTACTTCAAGACTCGGGGGCTACTGGCATATGATTATTAAATCTGCACAAAAGTTCTTACCCGCATATCCTTTGAAGCTGGTGAGTGGCTCCGGCAAGTCCATCCCGAGCAGCTCGGATGCATGCATCCGCTGAGCTGAAAGCATTGAATGCCTCTTCGATGAAATTTGGGTCACGCATAGCCGCTCTCCGCCGCCGATGATTCATCACACTCTCCACTTCAGAGTTGGTAACGGATACATTATCCGAATCCTCTGGGAGATGACAATCCGGCATTGCCTCCGCGTCAACCCCAGTCCTTGTGGTAGGGTCCGGGGCCGGATTAGCCTGTGCA
Organism: Triticum dicoccoides; assembly: GCF_002162155.2. Taxonomy (NCBI): domain Eukaryota; kingdom Viridiplantae; phylum Streptophyta; class Magnoliopsida; order Poales; family Poaceae; genus Triticum; species Triticum dicoccoides. The sequence goes on from NC_041383.1 coordinate 609,614,984, forward strand.
TGGCCGGCCAGGTCTCCGGATATAGTCCGCCATACACTCCTCCTACGATATGGCACAACAGGAAACATTACTGTCCGACCTATCCACTGAGTGCGTGTTAAAAAATTATACCTCTTTAATGAAGGAGAGGGCCCGGCAGTATCATCATTTGCCTTTCTTTTCAAAGACTCGCCATGTGCAAGCGTCGTCTTCTTAGAGGACGCCTTTGCTGCAGTACAATGAGATGAGCGTCGCCCCTTGGGAGCATGATATATTGCGGTGGGTGAGTGATACGTCTCCAGCGTATCTATAATTTTTTATTGTTCCATGCTATTATATTACCTGTTTTGGATGTTTATGGGCTTTATTTTACACATTTACATCATTTTTGGGACTAACCGACTAACCGAAGGCCCAACCTGTATTGCTGTTTTTTTCCTATTCCAATATTTCGAAGAAAAGGAATATCAAATGGAGTCCAAACGGAATGAAACCTTCGGGAGCGTGAATTTTGGAACGAACGTGATCCAGAGGACTTGGAGTGCAAGCCAAGAAGCAGCCGAGGCGGCCACGAGATAGGAGGGCGCGCCCACCCCTCCTGGGCGCGCCCCCTATCTTGTGGGCCCCTCGGGCAGCCACCGACGTACTTCTTCCTCCTATATAAGCCTACATACCCCAAAAACATCCAGGGAGCCACCAAAGAAATATTTCCACCACCGTAACCTTCTGTATCCGCGAGATCACATCTTGGAGCTGTCGTCGGTGTTCTACCGGAGGGGGAATCCACCATGGAGGGCTTCTACATCAACACCATAGCCCTTCTGATGAGTTGTGCGTAGTTTACCACAGACCTTCGGGTCCATAGTTATTAGCTAGATGGCTTCTTCTCTCTTTTTGGATCTCAATACTATGTTCTCCCCCTCTCTTGTGGAGATCTATTCGATGTAAACTCTTTTTGTGGTGTGTTTGTCGAGATCCGATGAATTGTGGGTTTATGATCAAGTTTATCTATGAATAATAATTGAATCTTCTCTGAATTCTTTTATGTATGATTGAGTTATCTTTGCAAGTCTCTTTGAATTATCGATTTGGTTTGGCCTACTAGATTGATCTTTCTTGCCATGGGAGAAGTGCTTAGCTTTGGGTTCAATCTTGCGGTGTCCTTACCCAGTGACAGAAAGGGTTGCAAGGCACGTATTGTATTGTTGCCATCGAGGATAAAAAGATGGGGTTTATATCATATTGCTTGAGTTTATCCCTCTACATCATGTCATCTTTCTTAATGTGTTACTCTGTTCTTATGAACTTAATACTCTAGATGCATGCTAGATAGCGGTCGATGTGTGGAGTAATAGTAGTAGATGCAGGCAGGAGTCGGTCTACTTGTCACGGACGTGATGCCTATATACATGACCATGCCTAGATAATCTCATAATTATTCGATTTTCTATCAATTGCTCTACAGTAATTTGTTCACCCGCCGTAATACTTATGCTATCTTGAGAGAAGCCACTAGTGAAACCTATGCCCCCCGGGTCTATCCTTTATCATATAAGCTTTCAATCTACTTTTATTTGCATCTTTATTTTCTGCATCTATATTATAAAATACCAAAAATATATTTATCTTATCATATTATCTCTATCAGATCTTTCTTTCGCAAGTGGCCGTGAAGGGATTGACAACCCCTTTATCGCGTTGGTTGCGAGTTCTTTGTTTGTTTGTGTAGGTTCGTGGGACTTGTGAGGAGCCTCCTACTGGATTGATACCTTGGTTCTCAAAAACTAAGGGAAATACTTACGCTACTATGCTGCATCACCCTTTCCTCTTCAAGGAAAACCAACGCAAGCTCAAGACGTAGCAAGAAAAATTTCTGGCGCCGTTGCCGGGAAGGTCTTCGCTCAAGTCGAGACATACCAAGTACCCATCACAAACTCATCTCCCTCGCATTTACATTATTTGCCATTTGCCTCTCGTCTCCTCTCCCCCACTTCACCCTTGCCATTTTATTTGCCCTCTCTTTCCCAATCTCCTCTCTTTTCTGCTCGCCTTCTTCTTCCCCTCTCTTTTGCTTGCCTTTTTTTGTTTGCTTGTGTGTTGGATTACTTGTTGCCATGGCGCAAGATAATACCAAATTGTGTGATTTCTCCAATACCAATAATAATGATTTCCTTAGTACTCCGATTGCTCCTCTTAATGATGTTGAGTCTTGTGAAATCAATGCTGCTTTGCTGAATCTTGTTATGAAAGATCAATTCTCCGGCCTTCCTAGTGAAGATGCCGCTACCCATCTAAACAATTTTGTTGATTTGTGTGAGATGCAAAAGAAAAAACATACGGATAACGATATTGTTAAATTGAAGTTATTTCCGTTTTCACTTAGAGATCGTGCTAAAGTTTGGTTTTCATCTTTGCCTAAAAATAGTATTGATTCTTGGAACAGGTGCAAAGATGCTTTTATCTCTAAGTATTTTCCTCCCGCTAAGATCATCTCGCTTAGGAATGATATTATGAATTTTAAACAACTTGATCATGAGCATGTTGCCCAATCTTGGGAAAGAATGAAATTGATGATCCACAATTGCCCTACTCATGGTTTGAATTTATGGATGATCATACAAAAATTTTATGCCGGATTGAATTTTGCTTCTAGAAATCTTTTAGATCCAGCCGCCGGAGGCACGTTTATGGAAATCACTTTAGGAGATGCTACAAAACTTCTCGATAATATTATGGCTAATTATTCTCAATGGCACACCGAACGATCTACTAGTAAAAAAGTGCATGCTATAGAAGAAATTAATGTTTTGAGTGGAAAGATGGATGAGCTTATGAGATTGTTTGCTACTAAGAGTTCTTCTATTGATCCCAATGATATGCCTTTATCTACCTTGATTGAGAATAATAATGAATCTATGGATGTAAATTTTGTTGGTAGGAATAATTTTGGAAACAATGCTTATAGAGGAAACTTTAATCCTAGACCGTTCCCTAGCAATTCCTCTAATAATTATGGAAATTCCTACAATAATTCTTATGGTAATTTTAATAAGATGACCTCTGATTTTGAAAATGGTGTGAAAGAATTTATGATTTCTCAAAAGAATTTTAATGCTTTGCTTGAAGAAAAAATTGCTCAAAGTTGATGATTTGGCTAGGAACGTTGATAGACTTTCACTTGATGTTGATTCTCTCAAACTTAGATATACTCCTCCTAAGCATGATATCAATGAGTCTCTCAAAGCTATGAGAAGTTCCATTGACGAGTGCAAAGAAAGAACCGCTAGATTGCATGCTAAGAAAGATTGCTTTTATAAAAGCGTGTTCTTCTAGTTTCCATGAAAATAATGATGAAGATCTTAAGGTTATTGATGTGTCCCCTATTAGATCCTTGTTTTGCAATATGAATCTTGATAATAATAGGACTGGAAGTGAATCAACTTTTGCTAAAAAGCGTTCCGATAATTTGGAGTTTTTAGATCTTGATGCTAAATTTGGTAGAAGTGCAATTGGAGAGGTCAAAACTTTAAATAGTATTGAACCCACTATCTCGGATTTCAAGGATTTTGATTATGATAATTGTTCTTTAGAAAGTTATATTTCCTTGTTGCAATCCGTTGTTAATTCTCCTCATGCTTATAGTCAAAACAAAGCTTTTACCAAACATATTGTTGATGCCTTGATGCAATCTTTTGATGAAAAACTTAATTTGGAAGTTTCTATACCTAGAAAACTTAATGATGAGTGGGAACCTACTATAAAGATTAAAATAAAGATTATGAGTGTCTTGCTTTATGTGATTTGGGTGCTAGTGTTTCCACGATTCCGAAAACTTTATGTGATATTCTAGGTTTCCATGATCTTGGTGATTGCTCTTTAAATTTGCACCTTGCAGATTCCACCATTAAAAAGCCAATGGGAAGAATCAATGATGTTCTAATTGTTGCAAATAGAAATTTGGTGCCCGTTGATTTTATCGTTCTTGATATAGATTGCAATCTTTCTTGCCCTATTATTCTTGGTAGACCGTTCCTTAGAACGATTGGTGCGATTATTGATATGAAGGAAGGGAATATTAGATTCCAATTTCCATTAAAGAAAGGCATGGAGCACTTTCCAATAAAGAAAGTTAAATTACCCTATGAATCCATTATGCGAGCTACCTATGAATCAAGTGCCAAAGATGGCACTACTTAGATCTATCCTTACTTTTATGCCTAGCTAGGGGCATTAAACGATAGCACTAGTTGGGAGGCAACCCAATTTTCTTTATGTTTTTTTGTTTTTGTTCCTGTTTAGTAATAAATTTTACATCTACTCTCTGTTAGATGTGTTTTCATGTTTTATTTAGTGTTTGTGCCAAGTAGAACCTATAGGATAACCTATGATATGAGTTGATTTGATTCTGCTGAAAAACAGAAACTTTACGCTCACGAGAAAAAAATTCAATAAATCACAGGAACGTGCTTTTGCATTGATTATTTTTGATTCTGATCAATAGACAAATTGTTTAGGACTTCCTATTTTGGTAGGATTTTTGAGGTTCCAGAAGTTTGAGTTAGTTACAGATTGCTACAGACTGTTCTATTTTTGACAGATTCTGCCTTTCGTGTGTTGTTTGCTTATTTTGATGCATCTATGGCTAGTATGTAAGGGTATGAACCATACAGAACTTGGAATACAGTAGGTTTAACGCCAATATAAATAAAGAATGAGTTCATTACAGTACCTTATGTGGTGGTTTTGTTTTCTTTCACTAATGGAGCTGATGAGATTTCCTGTTGAGTTTTGTGTTGTGAAGTTTTCAAGTTTTGGGTAAAGATTTGATGGACTATGGAATGAGTGGCAAAAGCCTAAGCTTGTGGATGCCCAAGGCACCCCAAGATATTCAAGAATAGCCAAAATCCTAAGCTTTGGGATGCCCCCGGAAGGCATCCCCTCTTTCATCTTCGTTCATTGGTAACTTTACTTGGAGCTATATTTTTATTCGCCACATGATATGTGTTTTGCTTGGAGCATCGTGTATTATATTAGTCTTTGCTTTTTAGTTTACCACAATCATCCTTGATGTACACACATTTTGGGAAAATCCCACTTGATTAGAATTTGCTATGTGCTTCACTTATATCTTTTGAGCTTGATTAAATTTGCTATGTGCTTCACTTATATCTTTTGACTAGAAAGTTTTTGCTCTAGTACTTCACTTATATCTTTTAGAGCACGGAGGTGGATTAATTTTGAAGAAATTGCTAGTCTCTCATGCATCACTTATATTATTTTGAGAGTCTCTTAGAACAGCATGGTATTTACTTTGGTTATGAATTTGGTCCTAGAATGATGAGCATCCAAGTTGGGTATAATAAAAACTATCATAGAAAGTGAATTGGATGCTAGGATCAATTTGATGCTTGATAATTGTTTTGAGATATAAAGGTAGTAATGCTAGAGTCATGCTAGTGGATAATTATGAAATTGATAAATACTTGTGTTGAAGTTGGCAAGTCTCGTAGCATGCACGTATGGTAAAAGTTGTGTGACAAGTTTGTTGCATGAGGTGCTCTTTTGATTGTCTTCCTTATGAGTGGCAGTCGGGGACGCGATGGTCTTTTCCTACCAATCTATCCCTCGAGGGGCATGCGTAGTAGTACTTTGCTTCGAGGGCTAAGTAGACTTTTCCAATAAGTATATGAGTTCTTTATGACTAATGTGAGTCCATGGATATACGCACACTCATCCTTCCACTATGCTAGCCTCTATTTTACCGCGCATTTTTTGCCGGTAGCATGCACCCATTATTTACCTTCCTCAAAACAGCCACCATACCTACCTATTATGGCATTTCCATAGCCATTCCGAGATATATTGCCATGCAACTTTCCACCGTTCCGTTTATTATGATACACTCCATCATTGTCATATTGCTCTTTGCATGATCATCTAGTTGACATCGTATTCGTGGCAAGGCCACCTTCATAATTTTCATACATGTCACTCTTGATTCATTGCATATCCCGGTACAGCGCCGGAGGCATTCATATAGAGTCATATCTTGTTCTAGCTTTGAGCTGTAATTCTTGAGTTGTAAATCAATAAAAGTGTGATGATCTCCATTATTAGAGCATTGTCCTAGTGAGGAAAGGATGATGAAGACTATGATTCCCCCACAAGACGGGATGAGACTTTGGACTTTATAAAAATAAAAGAGGTCAAAGAAGCCCATGAAATAAAAGAGGCCAAAGAAGCCCACCAAAAAGAAAAAAAGAAAAAAGAAAAAAGAAAAAGAAAAGAAAAAGAAAAAGAAAAGAAAAAATAAAATGAGAGAAAAAGAGAGAAGGGAAAATTGCTACTATCTCTTTTCCACACTTGTACTTCAAAATAGCACCATGATGTTTATGATAGAGAGTCTCCTATGTTGTCACTTTCATATACTAGTGGGAATTTTTCATTATAGAACTTGGCTTGTATATTCCAATGACGGGCTTCCTCAAAATGCCCTAGGTCTTCGTGAGCAAGCAAGTTGGATGCACACCCACTTAGTTTCTTTTGTTGAGCTTTCATACATTTATAGCTCTAGTGCATCCATTGCATGGCAATCCCTACTCACTCACATTGATATCTATTAATGGGCATCTCCATAGCCCGTTGATATGCCTAGTTGATGTGAGACTATCTTCTCCCTTTTTGACCTTACAACCACCACCATATACCACCATAGTGCTATGTCCATGGCTTGCGCTCATGTATTGTGTAAGAGTTGAAAAAAAGTTGAAGCGCGTTAAAAAGTATGAACCAATTTCTCGGCTCGTCATCGGGGTTATACATGATGGGAGTATTTTGTGTAATAAAAATGAAGCATGGCCTAACTATATGATTTTGTAGGGATAAGCTTTCTTTGGCTATGTTATTTTGATAGGACATGATTATTTGTTAGTATGCTTCAAAGTATTATTATTTTTATGTTTTATAAGCTGTTATATTGAATCATTTGGATCTGAACATTCATGCCACAATAAAGTAAATTACATTGAGAATTATGTTAGGTAGCATTCCACATCAAAAATTCTGTTTTTATCATTTACCTACTCGAGGACGAGCAGGAATTAAGCTTGGGGATGCTTGATACGTCTCCAACGTATCTATAATTTTTGATTGTTCCATGCTATTATATTACCTGTTTTGGATGTTTATGGGCTTTATTTTACACATTTATATCATTTTGGGACTAACCTACTAACCGGAGGCCCAGCCCGTATTGCTGTTTTTTGGAATATCAAATGGAGTCCAAACGGAATGAAACCTTCGGGAGCGTGATTTTTGGAACGAACGTGATCCAGAGGACTTGGAGTGCAAGCCAAGAAGCAGCCGAGGCGGCCACGAGATAGGAGGGCGCGCCCCCTGTCTCGTGGGCCCCTCGGGCGGCCACCAACGTACTTCGTCCTCCTATATAAGCCTACAGACCCCGAAAACATCCAGGGAGCCACCGAAGAAATATTTCCGCCACCGTAACCTTCTGTATCCGCGAGATCCCATCTTGGAACCGTCGTCGGTGTTCTGCCGGAGGGGGAATCCACCACGGAGGGCTTCTACATCAACACCATAGCCCTTCCAATGAATTGTGAGTAGTTTACCACAGACCCTCGGGTCCATAGTTATTATCTAGATGGCTTCTTCTCTCTTTTTGGATATCAATACAATGTTCACCCCCTCTCTTGTGGAGATCTATTCAATGTAAACTCTTTTTGCGGTGTGTTTGTCGAGATCCGATGAATTGTGGGTTTATGATCAAGTTTACCTATGAATAATAATTGAATCTTCTCTAAATTCTTTTATGTATGATTGAGTTATCTTTGCAAGTCTCTTCGAATTATCGATTTGGTTTGGCCTACAAGATTGATCTTTCTTGCCATGCGAGAAGTGCTTAGCTTTTGGTTCAATCTTGCGGTGTCCTTACCCAGTGACAGAAAGGGTTGCAAGGCACGTATTGTATTGTTGCCATCGAGGATAAAAAGACGGGGTTTATATCATATTGCTTGAGTTTACCCCTCTACATCATGTCATCTTTCTTAATGCGTTACTCTGTTCTTACGAACTTAATACTCTAGATGCATGTTGGATAGCGGTCAATGTGTGGAGTAATAGTAATAGATGCAGGCAGGAGTCGATCTACTTGTCACGGACGTGATGCCTATATACATGATCATGCCTAGATAATTTCATAATTATTCGCTTTTCTATCAATTGCTCGACAGTAATTTGTTCACCCACCGTAATACTTATGCTATCTTGAGAGAAGCCACTAGTGAAACCTATGGCCCCCGGGTCTATCCTTTATCATATAAGCTTTCAATCTACTTTTATTTGCATCTTTATTTTTTGCATCTATATTATGAAATACCAAAAATATATTTATCTTATCATATTATCTCTATAGATCTCACTTTCGCAAGTGGCCGTGAAGGGATTGACAACCCCTTTATCGCGTTGGTTGCGAGTTCTTTGTTTGTTTGTGTAGGTTCGTGGGACTTGTGAGGAGCCTCCTACTGGATTGATACCTTGGTTCTCAAAAACCGAGGGAAATACTTATGCTACTGTGCTGCATGACCCTTTCCTCTTCAAGGAAAACCAGCGCAAGCTCAAGACGTAGCAGTGAGGGAGTCCCGGATTATGGGGTCCTCGGATAGTTGGACTATTGATATGAGCCGGACTGTTGGGATATGAAGATACAAGATAGAAGACTTCGTCTTGTGTCCGGGTGGGACTCTCCTTGGCGTGGAAGGCAAACTTGGTGATTCGGATATGTAGATTCCTTTCTCTGTAACCGACTTTGTGTAACCCTCGCCCCCTCCGGTGTCTATATAAACCAGAGGGCTTAGTCCATAGAGGCAACTTACAATCATAATCCTCATAGGCTAGACTTCTAGGGTTTAGCCTCTATGATCTCGTGGTAGATCAACTCTTGTAATACTCATATCATCAAGATCAATAAAGTAGGAAGTAGGGTATTACCTCCATAGAGAGGGCCCGAACCTGGGTTAACATCGTGTCCCCTGCCTCCTGTTACCATCGACCTTAGACGCACAGTTCGGGACCCCCTACCCGAGATCCGCCAGTTTTGACACCGACATTGGTGCTTTCAATGAGAGTTCTGTTGTGATGTCGAAGACATGATTGATGTCTCGCCTTGTTGTCAAGGACAACGTCACCTCCGGAGGAGCCCTGGCCCCAGACCAAACCCTCCAGCTGGGTGGCTTCATTATGACCGCCCGCTCGGCCGTCAAGTCGACGATGACTTCTCAGGTCATCGAAAATCGCCTCTGTGTTGATTCCAAACACTCCAAATGGATGGATCCGACTGAGTTGTCGTCTTTGAACGAAATCCTGGATCGCATCACCGTGTTGGGAGTCGCTACAAACTACGATCGAATCGGGCTTAAACCCGACCAGAGAGAAATCAAATCTCCACCGGTCACCCATCATGTATCGGTAATCAACGAGCACAACAGCAGCTCCCCCTCTATATTGAGGACAAACTATGTTCGGATCACCGATCTTGAAGAGCCGGATACCCATCCGCGGAACAACACGCCCTGCTGATAGAGGCAAAGGTGTCCCGTCTTTCGATGAGATGGTGGCTATCATTTTGGTGGAAGTCGATTTTACGATCCGACTACGAACGTGCGAGGACGTCGCGCCTTAGCAATCGCTAAACCAACTCCGAGAGGTTATTGACCACGCCGGAGCACGATCAACCTGAGCGCGAGGGTCTATTTCCTACAAGCAAATGAAGAACAAGCAAGAAACTAAGATTGCAATCTGGATATTGCGAATATAAGAGGAAAGCTTTATTAATGGAGGTGGGGTTCTGAGACGCCTTTGTCTGGTCGTTGAACACAAACGTAGTACGCGAAGTTGCAGCTATGGCGAACTTTTAATAAAACAAAACCCAAAGTCTAAACGACGCCCTAAGGGTTGTATATATGGAGGAAGAGGGAGGAATTTCGTGGCCCCTGAGGGAGGGGTCCGAAACCAACCCTAACTCTTGTTTCCCCACACATACGGACTCTAAAAATAGCCTATACTTATGTATTTCAAAATTACATGGGCCTGGCCCAATAAAAAGGTGACGTAACACCTAGAATAGCCTGTGGACGAAAATTATGAAGTAGCATCTTGTATATTTCGTCGAAGGCTTCATGCACTCATTATGGTGGCTTCAACGTCCTGAAATCATCACTTGTAACTCCGTTCTTGTTCCCCTTGCGCATGTCATCATCTTCATGCTTGTTCTTGATCCAATGTTCATCCTTCTCCAAGCTAGGCCCTTCATTTGTAAGCAAAACAAATGTATCCAATTTAGGCAGCATCATATTCTCATGAACATTAGAATCATTACCAAGAAATGAAAGTACCTGGTAATTTAATTGGCATGTGCGAGCTCTAGTAATTGGTCCAGTATGTATAGCAGCAGGGGCTGTGGGTGTAACAATGGTATTGATGTCCTCATCATCCTCCCCTTCTTGAAATGAAGTCGTCCTCGACGGAAGTTCATCTTCCTCTCTCAAATAAGGCTTCAAATCTGCAATGTTAAAAGTGGGACTAACCCCAAAATCTGCAGGTAGGTCAAGTTTATATGCATTATCATTTATTTTCTCTAACACCTTAAAGGAACCATCAGCACGTGGCATTAGCTTTGATTTGCACAAATCAGGAAATCTATCCTTACGCAAATGTAACCAAACAAGATCTCCAGGTGCAAACACAACATGTTTTCTATCCTTATCTCTAGCAAGTTTATATTTAGCATTCATACGCTCAATGTTTTCCTTAGTTAACTCATGCATTTTTAAAATCAATTCAGCACATTGTTTAGCATCAAAATTAACATTCTCCAAAGATGGAAGAGGCAACAAATCAATAGGTGCACGAGGTAGGAAACCATACACAACTTCAAAAGGGCACATCTTAGTAGTAGAATGCAATGAACGATTATAAGCATATTCAATATGAGGCAAGCATTCCTCCCACATTTTCTTATTATTGTTCAAAACAGCCCTAAGCATAGTATACAATGTTCTATTGACTACTTCAATTTGTCCATCAGTTTGGGGGTGACAAGTAGTACTAAAAAGCAGTTTAGTCCCCAACTTAGCCCATAAACATCTCCAAAAGTGGCTAAGAAATTTAGTATCACGATATGAACCAATAGTATTTGGCACACCATGCAAGCGAATAATTTCACGAAAGAACAATCAACAACATTAACAGCATCATCGCTTTTATGACATGGTATAAAGTGTGACATTTTTGAGAATCTATCCACGACAACAAATATGCTATCCCTCCCCTTCTTTGTTCGAGGTAAACCTAAAACAAATTCCATAGATATATCCTCCCAAGGAACACTAGGTACAGGCAAAGGCATATATAAACCATGAGGATTGAGTCGTGACTTAGCTTTTTGACATATAGTGCAGCGAGCAATAAAACGCTCAACATCCCGTCTCATCTTTGGCCAAAAGAAATGTGTAGCAAGTACGTCCTCCGTCTTCTTCACGCCAAAGTGTCCCATTAATCCTCCTCCATGCGCCTCCTGCAACAACAAAAGACGAACGGAGCTAGCTGGAATGCATAGCTTGTTAGCACGAAACACAAATCCATTGTTAACGACGAACTTGTTACACATCCTTCCTTCTTTACAATTCTGCATTACATCTTTAAAATCAGCATCATGCACATATTGATCTTTGATGGTCTCCAAACCAAATATTTTGAAGTCAAGTTGTGAAAGCATAGTATAGCAACGAGACAATGCGTCAGCAATAACATTTTCTTTTCCCTTCTTGTGTTTAATGACATAAGGGAAAGTCTCAATGAATTCAACCCATTTAGCATGTCTACGATTCAGTTTAGCTTGACTTTTAATATGTTTCAAAGATTCATGATCAGAATATATAACAAATTCTTTGGGCCATAAATAATGTTGCCATGTTTCTAAAGTCCGAACAAGAGCATATAATTCTTTATCATAAGTAGAATAATTCAGACTAGGCCCACTCAATTTTTCAGAAAAATATGCAACAGGTTTGCCATCTTGTAATAATACACCTCCTAATCCAATTCCACTAGCATCACATTCAAGATCAAAAGTCTTATTAAAATCAGGAAGTTGGAGTAAAGGAGCATGTGTCAACTTATCTTTCAATACCGTGAAGGCTTCTTCCTGTGCGGTACCCCAAAGAAAAGGCACATCTTTCTTTGTAAGCTCATTGAGAGGTGCAGCAATGGTGCTGAAATCTCTCACAAAACACCTATAGAATCCAGTGAGGCCAAGAAAACTCCTCACTTGTGTGACCGTTTTGGGCTGCGGCCAACTCTCAATAGCTTCAATCTTGGCTTCATCAACTTCAATTCCCTGTGGAGTAACAACGTAGCCAAGAAAAGATACTCGGTCGGTGCAAAAGGTGCATTTCCCAAGGTTACCAAACAAACGTGCATCACGTAGAGCAATAAAAACAACACGTAAATGTTCCAAATGTTCTTCCAAAGATCTGCTATAAATCAATATGTCATCAAAGTAAAATACCACAAATCGTCCAATGAAAGCACGTAAAACTTTGTTCATTAATCTCATGAAAGTACTAGGTGCATTAGTTAACCCAAAAGGCATGACTAACCACTCATATAATCCAAACTTAGTTTTAAATGCTGTTTTCCATTCATCTCCCAATTTCATACGAATTTGATGGTATCCACTACGCAAATCAACTTTGGAGAATATTGTAGAGCCACTCAATCCATCAAGCATATCATCTAGCCTAGGAATAGGATGACGATAATGAATAGTAATATTATTAATGCCTCTACAATCAACACACATACGTGATGTACCATCCTTTTTGGCACTAGAATAATAGGAACAACACAAGGACTAAGGGATTCGTGTATATAACCTTTGTCGAGAAGCTCTTGTACTTGACGCATAATCTCCTTCATCTCCTCTGGATTGATACGGTATGGCGCATGGTTTGGCAGTGAAGCACCGGGAATTAAGTCAATTTGATGCTCAATCCCTCGAATAGGCGGTAGTCCCGGTGGCACGTCTTGTGGAAAGACGTTAGCCAACTCCTGCAAAATGTTAGTGACAGCAGGAGGCAAAGAGGAATGCACGTCCTCGAATGAAAATAATGCCTCTTTGCACACAAAAGCATAGCAAACAGATTTGCTGAAATCTAGCTCATCAATATCAGTTTTGGTGGCAAGTAAACATGCATTTTTTAATTTAATTTCAGAAACAACACTAGATGGTTTATTATTAGGCTTCATTTGTTGCTCAAATTCTTTTGCCACAATCTGATTTTCACTCTTATTTTTCTCCTGTTTTGCTTTATTAGCTCTATTAATATCATCTTTCAAAATGGAATCAGGAGTCATAGGAAGCAAAGTAATATTTTTATCCTTATGAACAAGAGTATACTGATTGTTTCTACCATGGTGTACAGAATTTTAATCAAATTGCCATGGCCGACCAAGTAATAAGGAACATGCTTGCATAGGTACCACATCACAATCAACATAATCAGCATATGTAGAGATACTAAAATGCACACGAACAGTCGTGTTACCTTAACCTTGCCGCCGTTGTTGAACCATTGGATGTAGTAAGGATGTGGATGTGGTCTTGTGGTGAGAGAAAGATTCTCCACCATCTCCATGCTAGCGAAGTTGTTGCAGCTCCCTCCATCTATGATGACGCGCACAGAATGTTCCTTCACAACTCCCTTGGTATGGAACAAATTGTGCCTTTGATTTTGCTCAGCTTGTGTGACCTGAACACTCAAAACATGTTGAGCAACTAAACATTCATACCTGTTAGCATCTTCAGGAGCCATGTATTGCTCTCATGATCAGAATCATCTCCACCATGTTCTTCATGTGTAATAAGAGCCAAAGTCTCCTCATCATAGTCACTAGCAGACTCATACCCACCATCCTTGGTAGCAATCATCACACGCTGAGATTTGCATTCTCTCGCATAATGACCTCTTCCCTTACAATGACGACAAATAATATCACTTGTGTGCCCTGTTGATGCCATGGAAGAAGAAGAACTCTGGGCAGGCCCGGTAGGTGCGCTCTTGGCAGATAATGGTGGTTGTGCCTGTTTTCTTGTATCACGGCTGGAGGTGGCACCTGATGGAGGTGCTGGTGCAGTTGAAGTAGAAGATGCACGCGGTGTCCATGATGAAGGTCGGCCTGCAGAAAAGTTAGTTCGCGCCAATGCTTGTCGATCCTGCACTTCATGTTCAGCTTTACAAGCAAGATGGAATAAACGAGTGATATTAGTATACTCCTTATACTCTAGAATGGTCTGAATCTCTCTATTTAATCCACCCATAAAACGTGCAAGCATAGCTTCATTCTCCTCAACAATACCACACCTAATCATGCCAGTTTTTAATTCCTGATAATATTCTTCTACATAATTTTTTCCTTGTCATAAACACTGCAGTTTTTGAAGCAATTCACGTTGATAATATGGTGGAACCCAACGAGTACGCATAGCAGTTTTCACAGCAGCCCAAGTAGTTGGAATAGGATATAATCTACAATGTTCAGACCACCATACACATGCAAAACTAGTGAAAGCACAACCAGCAGCAGCAACCCGTCTCTCCTCGGGATATTGTAAACATGTAAAACGTTGTTCAGTTTCTAACTCCTAAGTAAGATATACATCAGGAATGTATCTGCCCTCAAATGGTGGAATATTCAATTTCAGTTTAGGAATATGGACATCATCTCGTACCTGAGGTGGTGGTGGTGCAGGCCTACCATTGCGAATAAATACCTGAGGTCGACCTGCTGGTGGTGGTGGTGGTGGCTGCACGTAGTGCTGATTTTGATCAACCTCATCCTCGTAATAGTCCTCCACCTCTGCAGTAGCAGCAGGAGCTACAGAAGCACCAACAGCAGTAGCAGCGGCACCAGAATTTTGTCCTGGCTCAATAGGAACACGTTGTGCTCGCCCTACTGTATCGCGACGTAGAGCTAGTTGTGGGAGACGTGTGAGTAATTCATCAAACTTGGCGTCCAACTTGGTGTTAATTGTCTTCTCAATGTCATCCATCCTCTCCATTGCCTTCCCAAAGCTGACCATCACGTCTTCCACCTGTTGACCCAACATTTGATGAAACTTATCATGAAGCTCCTTGTCCGACATGTTCTCCCAGTCAATCTCGTTGACTTGTGGTCCTGCCATAGTTAGCAGCAAGAGAAACAGACAAGAATATGATCCTACAGACTACTGGAATATGGTGGTGGTGGGGTGTCACAAATTCGTCAAGCGAATCTCAAATTCTTACCAGTTCTTACCCAGCAGCAGGTGGTGATCGGTAACCGTTGTAGTCAAAACTCTCAAAGCTTGGATAGAGCGATTGCCAGGGAGAGTCAAACGTACGACGTAGATGTATGTGGAGCTGGGAAGGCTTATAATATGGTAGCAAAAAGGGTCAGCAATAATCAATTCAGAGATGCAAAGTTGAATAAACGCTCAACGACGGTACTGTGCTGGTCCTAGGCTAGACCGTGCTAGAGACGCGAGCCTAGAACACTAACAAAATCATGGCGCTGCACGTAATCAAGGGAGGAGCACACTTAGAATTTTTTTCGCTCTTTTTTTGCGCTCTTTTTTTGTGCTTCTTTTTTTTGCGAAAATTCACTATAATGGCGAGTGTCTCAAAACTCTTCCCCAGTCAAGGTAACAGGATAGACATGAAATTTTTGCGACCAATTTTTTTTTCAACTGCCCGGACCAAAATCTGGAAATGGCTCAAAAAAACTTTCTATAATGGCACCTATCTCAAAACACTCGGAAACACCTAAACATAGGATAGCCAGAAAAAATTTTGACAAGTGCGTTTTCGGAAAATTTTGGGCCTAAACGGAGGGTGGTTTCCAGACTTTTTTTTTCCGAAACCTACTCCGGCAAGGAAACACGAATCGGAAATTAGATGGATCTTGAAAACAAACCTAATATGAAAAGAACTCGGATTGGTGGTGGATATATGGTGGTAGATGGCAGCGGTGGTGGTATATGGATACGGATTCAAAGCGGTGGCGGATAAGCGGTGGTGGTAGATGGCGGAGGCGATGATGATGGTGCGGCGGCGGCGTGACAACTTACGACCAGAACTCGAAACTCTAAGAGACTAGACTCTAAGACCAGCAACTAGACACGACAATGCAACCGCAAATTCAATAACGCAAAAACAGAAAATATTATGCAATGGCTCAGACTGGTTCGGTTATGATGAACTAACCCTTATTTTTTGTGGCTTTTTTGTGGACTATAGGTATGAAGAACAGACTCGATCTAAACTACGAAAAACTGTAAAATCTCACTGAGCAACCTGGAAATCTGATACCACTTGATAGAGGCAAAGGTGTCCCGTCTTTCGATGAGATGGTGGCTATCGTTTTGGTGGAAGTCGACTTTGATGATCCGACTACGAACGTGCGAGGACGTCGCGCCTTAGCAATCACTAAACCAACTCTGAGAGGTTATTGAGCACGCCGGAGCATGATCAACCTGACCGCGAGGGTCTATTTCCTGCAAGCAAACGAAGAACAAGCAAGAAACTAAGATTGCAATCTGGATATTGCGAATATAAGAGGAAAGCTTTATTAATGAAGGTGGGGTTCTGAGATGCCTTTGTCTGGTCATTGAACACAAACGAAGGATGCGAAGTTGCAGCTATGGCAAACTTTTAATCAAACAAAACCCAAAGTCTAAACGATGCCCTAAGGGCTGTATATATGGAGGAAGAGGGGGGAATTTCGTGGCCCCTGAGGGAGGGGTCCGAAACCAACCCTAACTCTTGTTTCCCCACACATACGGACTCTAAAAATAGCCTATACTTATGTATTTCGAAATTACATGGGCCTGGCCCAATAAAAAGGTGACGCAGCACCTAGAATAGCCTGTGGACGAAAATTATGAAGTAGCATCTTGTATATTTCGTCCAAGGCTTCATGCACTCATTATGGTGGCTTCAACGTCCTGAAATCATCACTTGTAACTCCGTTCTTGTTCCCCTTGCGCATGCCATCATCTCCATGCTTGTTCTTGATCCAATGTTCATCCTTCTCCAAGCTAGGCCCTTCATTTGTAAGCAAAACAAATGTATCCAATTTAGGCAGCATCATATTCTCATGAACATTAGAATCATTACCAAGAAACGAAAGTACCTGGTAATTTAATTGGCATGTGCGAGCTCTAGTAATTGGTCCAGTATGTATAGTAGCAGGGGCTGTGG
Source organism: Triticum dicoccoides (assembly GCF_002162155.2). Classification (NCBI taxonomy): domain Eukaryota; kingdom Viridiplantae; phylum Streptophyta; class Magnoliopsida; order Poales; family Poaceae; genus Triticum; species Triticum dicoccoides. Next base: position 609,632,278 of record NC_041383.1, read on the forward strand.
GTGTAACAATGGTATTGATGTCCTCATCACCTGCCCCCCGAACTTAGAATCGGATAACGAGCCAGAAAAATCAGTTGATATCCCGGAGCCCAAACTATTAAGTTTGGAAGTTTCTCAAACTCCGGATCCCAAATTGGGTCAGGGTCAAGATTTAAATCCGCCCACCCTCCCAGATATACACGATCTTATGCACATACTGCAGCAACCTCAGGAAACGGTCCATCACTTTTGGGCTAGATTCCTCCTCGTCAAAGACAAGATCAAAGGTTGCAGCGATGAAGACGCAATCTCACTATTCGGCAAAAATTGCACGAACAAAGGAATCATCAATGCCATTAACCGCCGTCCCGTATTACACTTTGCTAACTTGGCAACCATAGTACAGAAGTACCGCGCAATGGAGAGCGCCTAGAAAACTCAGGCAACTCCCTGGGAACCACCATTTTCCACTCAACTCCTCGCCGGACTAAAAGGATACTCCCTCATGGGACGCCCGCTCCAATAATAAAGAAACCGAAGCCCATTACAGGGCGTGACACCGTTCTGGAGGGGATGGCTTGATAGGCCATGCAAAATACACGCAACACCAGACACCATACCAACCCACAGCCTTAGGGCATGTTGGATACTCCGACAAGTGGCCAAGAGCAGCGAGGATCTCCTCACCAAAAATGCCGCAGAACAACACCCCCCGGAAAATGACGACCCTCGAGTATTAACGGTCTTCGATACTTTCGCCTCAAACAACAAGCACAAAAGGGCACTCCGTGGCCTCGCTGAAGTCTGCCAAGTAGCACCGATAAACCCCTGGAACGACATGACCATTACTTTCAATGTCGATGCCGAACAAAATCCAAGACAGTCCGGGCACTAGCCGCCTTAGTCCTCAATCCAATTGTGGGCGGCTTTCGGCTTACCAAAGTGCTCATGGACGGCGGAAGCGGACTAAACCTCATTTACAAGAAAACCCTCAACAAAATGGAAATAGATAGGAGCCGCATTGAGCAAAGCAGCACGACCTTCCGAAGAATTATTCCTAGTCAAGAGGCGCGATGCGCGGGAAAAATCACACTCGATGTGGTATTCAGCACGCCGGAGAATTACATGTCCGAAGAGATAACCTTCCAAGTGGCCCCCTTCAACAGTGGATATCACGCCTTATTAGGGCGAGATGCATTTGCACGCTTCCAAGCTATACCCCATTACGGGTACATGAAGCTCAAGATGCCCAGGCCCAATGGTATTATCACTCTCGCCAGTGATCCGGACATAGCACTCCGTGCCGAAAACAAAACCGTAGCCCTGGCCCTCGAGGCATTGTCTGAAGCCCTCGTGCCTGAAGAGTTAACTACATTGCGCTCCATAGTGGATAGGGACGATGTGATCCTGGACAAGCGACCCAAATCCACCTCCTTTAAACGAGCAAACGAAATAGTCAAATTTCAAGTCCACCCGACGGACCCCAAGAAGACAGCATCCATCGGAGCATAGCTGGACCAAATGGTTAACGCTGCACTACATTGTTCCTATGCGAAAACTGGGACATATCGCCTGGCACCCTTCTGATATGCCAGGAATCCCATGCAGGCTGGCCGAACACAACCTCAATATATCAAAGGGATACAAGCCGGTCAAACAAACATTGCAGCACTTTTTAGAACCCAAACGACAAGCCATGGGGGAGGAGCTAGCCAAGCTACTCGAGGCCGGATTCATCAGAGAAATAAAGCATCCGGACTGGCTAGCAAACTTGGTGATGGTACCAAAGAAGGATAAATCCTGGTGCATGTGCGTCGATTTCAAAGACCTTAACAAGGCATTCCCTAAGGATCCCTTCCCCCTCCCCCACTTCGATCAGATTATCAACGCCGCCGCAGGACACGACTCACTGTGTTTCCTCAACACATACTCCGGATACCATCAAATCAAGATGAAGGAGTCTGATCAAGCTGCAACGACATTCATTACCCCATACAGGCCTTTCTGCTTCAACACTATGCCCTTTGGGCTCAACAACGCCGACGCCACATATCAACGCATGATTCAAACATGCCTGGAGAAGCAAACCGGCAAAACAGTTAAAGCATATGTGGACGACGTAGTCATCAAGACTAGGCACGTCGAGTGATTAATAGACGATCTGCGTCTCACATGTGACAAGCTCTGTACATATGACATCAAGCTCAACCCGGAAAAGTGTGTTTTTGGCGTTCCGACTGGAAAACTATTGGGCTTCATTGTTTCCCATAGAGGAATTGAGGCAAACCCAACCAAAATCCGAGGTTTGTCACAGTTGGCTATGCCAACAGACCTTAAACAAGTCCAGAAACTATCCGGATGTGTGGCAGCTTTAAGCCGCTTTATCTCCAGACTGGGAGAAAAGGCATTGCCACTTTATCGCCTTCTCCGACGCATCGATCACTTCGAGTGGACGGATGCAACAACAACCTAACTGGAAGAAATAAAGGCTCTCTTAGCAAGCAACCCAATCCTGGCCGCTCCAAACGTCGGTGAAACCATGTTATTATACATATCAGCAACACACCAGGCCGTGAGTGCGGTGCTCGTCGTCGAATGAAAGGAGGACAGACACAAATTCGCGCTTCAGAAGCCGGTATACTACGTATCTACTGTCCTCACACCATGTAAATGTAGGTACCCTCATTACCAAAAAATAGCATACACGATCTTCATGGCATCCCGGAAGCTACGAAACTACTTTCAAGAGTGCTCGATCATGGTGGCCTCTGAAGTACCACTCAATGATATAATAAACAACCGCGATGCCACGGGCCGGATTGCCAAGTGGGCCATCGATCTCCTCCCATTCGACATAACATACAAACCGCGCTGGGCCATTAAATCTCAAGTGCTGGCCAACTTTGTCGCCGAATGGACAGAGGCCGAACTCCCTAAAGAGTACGACACATATTCCAACTGGATCATGCACTTCGATGGCTCCAAAATGCTGGCAGGATTAGGAGCGGGTGTTGTCCTAACATCCCCCACTGGAGATACAGTCCAATAGATACTCCAAATACTATACACAGATTCCAACAATGCAGCCGAATACGAGGCTTTGTTGCATGGTCTTTGGATGGCTGTCTCCATGGGCATTCAACGCCTGGAAGTGTGCGGGGACTCAAACCTCGCAATATCTCAAATAAATGGAGACTTCGACGCGAAGGATCCAAAAATGGCGGCTTATCGTAATGTCGTTCTCAAAATGTCGGCTCGGTTCGAGGGGCTCGAGTTCCATCATGTGGCTTGAGAAAGTAATCAAGCGACAGATGTCCTTGCCCGCATTGGCGCTAAGCGCGACCCCGGCCCACCTAACATATTTCTAGAAAGGCCTTCAGGACATCCGTGGTGTGATGACCCACAAGTATAGGGGATCTATCGTAGTCCTTTTGATAAGTAAGAGTGTCGAACCCAACGAGGAGCAGAAGGAAATGACAAGCGATTTTCAGTAAGGTATTCTCTGCAAGCACTGAAATTGTAGGTAACAGATAGTTTTGTGATAGGATAATTCGTAACGGGTAACAAGTAATGAAAGTAAATAAGGTGCAGCAAGGTGGCCCAATACTTTTTGTAGCAAAGGACAAGCCTGGACAATTTCTTATATTGAGAAAAGCACTCCCGAGGACACATGGGAATTATCGTCAAGCTAGTTTCATCACGCTCATATGATTCGCGTTCGGTACTTTGATAGTTTGATATGTGGGTGGACCGGTGCTTGGGTACTGCCCTTACTTGGACAAGCATCCCACTTATGATTAACCCCTCACTACAAAAAAGACACATCCGTGACATTTTGGGCCGAACGAATTTTTTTCTGTCATACATATGACACTTCTATGACGATAATTATGACAAAACCCAGTATCATCATAGATGTGGTGGGCTCCTACTTCTATGACAAAAAATCATGACAGAAAATGGGCTTTTCGTCCTGGGCGGGCTGGAGATGCAGCTGCATGACATTCTTTGGGCCGTCCATGATGGAAAAAACCATGGTAGAAGCGAGGGGGAGGAAAATTTCGGGGAGTTGCCAGTGACGGTGGGAGGTCGGGGGCCGAGCGATGCACATTTCTCTCGTACACGTACGCACGTGTGTGCAAGGCATTGGCTCTAACTGAACCCGAGCGAGGCATTGGGCTCTAACAGAACCCGAGCGATTGCACTGCAGGCTACGCGCTACTGAACCCGAGCGATTGATCGATGGTTGTTAACTGAACCCGATGGAGCGATTCCTTCGCTACTGCTGCTAACGGAAGCCGATCAATT
>NC_041383.1:609637017-609662862 GCF_002162155.2 Triticum dicoccoides
TCGACCGTAGGAGGTCCGTTTCGTCCGTTTTGCGGTACGCCACACCCCTCCCGATCAACAGGACCCCCGTTTCGACCATAGGAGGTCCGTTTCCTTGTTTTGCGGTACGCCACACCCCTCCCGATCAACAGGACCCTGTTCCGAACTTAGGAGGTCTGTTTCCTCCATTGTGCGGTACGCCAGGCCTCATTTCCATCACCTGTTCCGTCCAAGCCCTCCCGATGAACACGACCACGCATTCCGTTCCGACCCAGCCGGTTGGCTCCCCATGAACACGACGACGACGCTATTTCTCCGTTCCGCCCCAGCCATGTACGTATGCGCGAGTAGGCATTCGAGACCCTGCCCGTATGTACATTGAAAGTGCAACTATCCCTAGGTGGTTTTGGTAATTCATAACAACATATAGGTCATTGAGCTAATGCTATTCCAAGACTATTACTTCAGGAAAGCTCAATGAATGGCATGGCATGGATGATGAAAGTGGATCCCTCAAAATATCAAGGACAAAGGATTGGCTCAAGCTCAAAATCTCAAGACTCTTCATTTTATATTTTAGTGATCCAAGATCACATTGAGTCTATAGGAAAAGCCAATACTATCAAGGAGGGATGAGGTGTTGCTTAATGAGCCTCTTGCTTCATGTGCTTAGTGATATGCTCCAAAACCCTCAACTACTTTCTCACATCCACATATGACCTAAACCTAAAGCCAAAATTGGTCACACCGATTCTTTCTATCCGGCGCCACCGAGTTCAAATGTCATAGCCACTGCCACAAACCCTAGGCAAATCGGTCTCACCGATAGGGATCTCGGTCTCACCGAGATGGGATTGTAATCTCTCTGTTTCCCTTCGTAATGTTTCGGTCTAACCGAAGTGAGCGATCGGTCCCACCGAGATTGCAATGTAAACTCTCTGTTTCCCTTTTGTAACATTTCGGTCTCACCGAAAAGAGCAAATCGGTCCCACCGAGTTTACCTGACCAACTCTCTGGTTAGCTAATTACCAAAATCGGTCTTACCGAGTTTGTGTAATCGGTCTCACCGAGATTACGTTATGCCCTAAGCCTAACCATATCAGTCCTACCGAGTTGCATTTCGGTCCCACCAAAAATCCTAACGGTCACTAGGTTTACTAAATCGGTCTGACCGAGTTTGTTGATTCGGTCCCACCAAGATGGGTAAATTGTGTGTGACGGTTAGATTTTGTGTGGAGGCTATATATACCCCTCCACCTCCTCTTCATTCGTGGAGAGAGCCATCAGAACAAACCTACACTTCCAACTTACCAGTTCTGAGAGAGAACCACCTACTCATGTGTTGAGGCCAAGATATTCCATTCCTACCATATGAATCTTGATCTCTAGCCTTCCCCAAGTTGCTTTCCACTCAAATCTTCTATCCACCAGATCCAAATCCTATGAGAGAGAGTTGAGTGTTGGGGAGACTATCATTTGAAGCACAAGAGCAAGGAGTTCATCATCAACGCACCATTTGTTACTTCTTGGAGAGTGGTCTCTCCTAGATTGGCTAGGTGTCACTTGGGAGCCTCCGACAAAGATTGTGGAGTTGAACCAAGGAGTTTGTAAGGGCAAGGAGATTGCCTACTTCGTGAAGATCTACCGCTAGTGAGGCAAGTCCTTCGTGGGCGACGGTCATGGTGGGATAGACAAGGTTGCTTCTTCGTGGACCCTTCTTGGGTGGAGCCCTCCATGGACTCGCGCAACCGTTACCCTTCGCGGGTTGAAGTCTCCATCAACGTGGATGTACGATAGCACCACCTATCGGAACCACGCCCAAAACATCCATGTCTCCAACTGCGTTTGAATCCTCCAAACCCTTCCCTTTACTTTCTTGCAAGTTGCATGCTTTAATTTCCGCTGCCTATATACTCTTTGCATGCTTGCTTGATTTGTGTGATGATTGCTTGACGTGTCCAAAGATTGTTAAAATCTGCCAAACTCTAAAACTGGGAAAAGGTTAAGTTTTTAATTGGTCAAGTAGTCTAATCACCCCCCTCTAGACATACTTCAAGGTCCTACAAGTGGTATCAGAGCCTTGGTCTCCATTTGCTTTGATTTACATAGCTTTTGGTGGTCATAGCCTTGGTTTCACAACCTAGGAGAGTATGGCGTCTAGCGAGGGAAATTATCACCGTAGAGGTCCTTACTTTGATGGGACTAATTTTGCTAGTTGGAAGCATAAGATGAAAATGCATATTCTCGGACATAACCCTGCCGTTTGGGCTATTATTTGTATTGGCTTGCAAGGTGAATTCTTTGATGGGAGAGAGCCGAACCGTGAAGCTAATGCGGAAGAATTGAAGATGCTGCAATACAACGCTCAAGCTTGTGATATCATATTCAACGGATTGTGCCCCGAAGAATTCGACAAAATCAGCCGTCTTGAGAACGCAAAGGAAATTTGGGACACTTTGACTGATATGCATGAAGGTACCGACTCCGTCAAGGAATCCAAGTTGGATGTGCTCCAAAGTCAGCTTGACAAGTTCAAAATGAAGGATGGTGAAGGTGTCGCTGAAATGTACTATAGGCTTGCTCTTATCACAAATAAGATTGCCGGCTTAGGGAGTGAAGAGATGACCGACAGATTCATCATCAAGAAGATCCTAAGAGCATTGGATGGAAAATATGATACCGTGTGCACATTGATTCAAATGATGCCCAATTACAAGAATCTCAAGCCAACGGAGGTCATTGGTAGAATTGTTGCTCATGAGATGTCACTCAAGGATAAGGAGGAACTTCACAACAAGTCAAGTGGTGCTTGCAAAGCCTCATGTGAAGCCCCCACATCATCAAGTGAGAAACAAACCTTCAATGAAGAATTGAGCTTAATGGTGAAGAATTTCAACAAATTCTACAAGAGTAGAAGCAAAGAAAGAATCTCTAAGTCAAGGTCCTACAATGACAAAAGATCTTCAAGTCGAGAGCGCAATTGCTACAATTGTGGGAGACCCGGACACTATTCCAATGAGTGTACGGCACCCTACAAAAGAAGAGAAGATTCTCCAAAAAGAAGAAGTAGAAGAGAAGAATCATCGCCAAGAGAGAGAAGGAGTAGAGATGATCGTTATGAACGAAGACCCTCACGGAGAAGCAAAGATTTGGAAAGGAAGGACAAGTCATCAAAGCGCTACACAAAACGAAGACATCAAGCTCATGTTGGTGAATGGGAATCCGGTTCCGACTCTGAACATCACTCCGAGAGAAGCTATCACTCCGACTTCGAACATACTCAAGATGAAGGTGTTGCCGGTCTAGCACTTCTGTCAACCAACTCCTATGACATATTTGACTCACCAAATGAAGGAATTGGAAGATGCTTCATGGCCAAAGGTCCAAAGGTAACACATCCCGAGTATGTTGATTTCAATAGTGATGAAGATGACTTGCTAGGTAATGATGATTTACTTGTTGACAACTCTAGTGATGAATACTATGATGGAACGTCAATTAATCATACTAAACAAGATAAAACAAATGACAATGTTAAGGAGAAGATTGAACTTCTAACTAAAGAACTAAACACTCTTAAGTTAGCTCATGAAACTATCTTCGAAATCATCGAGAACTTTTAAGAGCTCATGAGAAGTTACGCTTTGAAAATCTCAATCTTGAGCAAGAGCATGAGTTCTTAAAGGCAATCAATGATGATCTTCGCAAGAAAATTTCTTCTTACATTGCCAAGCGTTTACTCTTATCTACTTACATGCCTCAAGTCAAGTCTAGTAACAAGAACAAGAAAGATTCGTCCTCTAGTAGTAGCAATAACAATGCTAAATCCAATATTGTTGCTTCTAGTAGTTCTCTTGATTCCACTAATGATTCTCTTAGCCAAGTTACACTTGAGCAAGAAAATAGCTTATTGAAGGGAATTATAGAGAAAGGTGTATACAAGAGCCTTGCCGGGAGTAAGCAATTCGAGGAAATTGTACGCAAGCAAGGAAGGCACCGAAAGAATCAAGGTGTTGGTTTTGAACGAAAGTTCAGTGCCAATGGAGTTGAGTGGGAAGAAGATCAATACCCCAAGACGAAGTTTGTTCCTCAACAAGAGAAGTATGATCCTACTTCTTTCAAGGGAACACAAGCTCAAGATGATCTTCCACCACAAGACCATAAAGGCAAGGACAAGCTTCAAGGGGAGATTGATGCATTTGAAGAAGCACCTAAGGCCTTGGTCAAGTGGGTTCCCAAGACTATGTCAAGTTCTACTTTATCAAGTACAACCACAACTCCAAGGATTCCCATCAATATGATGTGGATCCCGAAGAAGAAGAACTAGAGAGTTCTTGAGGGTGACTCCGCCAACATTCTTCACTCATATCATTACAACCGGAGCAAGTGCAATCAACTTCCACATCTTGCACTAGTTCAAGGAGTCACAAACCCTCATGTTGGTAAGGCAAGGGACAAGGTAACCAAATGATTTCATGGACATCATCTTGTGTGTGCATCACTCTATGTCTATGGATATTCTTGTTTTGTTCCTTGTGGGACTAACCCATGTAGGTATGTTGAAAGTACAACTCACTCCAAAAGATTGCTCTAAATGATCTACATCAACTTTGAGAATTCACATCTTCAACACCTACATGAAGTCATCATCGACAAAACCCAAGGTTAGTTCATTCCTCTAAAAGGGGATCTCACATCTAGGGGGAGCTTAACTCTAAGAATTGAGTCAAAGCAACTCTAATGGTGTGAACACATCAATGCATTATGTAAAAGTGGTAACCCCACTTGAGCTTAAACGATGAGTATGACCTATGATCAAATGTTCTCATTTGACTCCTAAGTCAATATATTCATATATAGATTACCTAGTCATCGCCAATTGTTTGATAGATGCTAGAATTGGTTGTGCATGCTTTGCCACATATTTCATTTGTCACTTTATTGTGTGAGCATGCTGGTTGCATATTTTACTCATTCGAGGACATCCACTTGTTGTTTTGATTGATTGGTTTCCTTTTCTTTGGCCAAATGGATGGACAAGAATGCCTAAGAACCTTCTCTAGCTATCTATGCTTATATCGTCTCAAACTCTATTCATGCTACATCACAAAATTTGATCAAGTCAGATTCGAACCACTCTGTGTGAGGAGCACTCGGAGTCCCTGATTCGTCAGAGACTTAAACTTTCAAAACTTCTTTCTGATTCTCGGTCTGACCGATTCCTCCATTTCGGTCCCACTGAGATCACTAACTCGATCTAGGTTTTCAATCTCGGTGCAACCGATATGAAGTTTTCGTTCACACCGAGTTGCTATAATTGTTAACAGTTATGCATCTCGGTGCCACCGAGTTGTTCAACTCGGTCACACCGACAGTGCCGGGCTATATATAGTCACGGGATTTTTTTTTGGAAATTCCTCCAAACCCCTTCGCCTGCGCATATCTCACTTTGCCTACTAGGTCTATGGATCGTCGACTTTGTCGCCAGCCGCCTCCTATCGCTGGTCTCCGCCGCCGTCAACAGATTTCTTCTCCGCCGTTGCCGCCGTAGCGAGTTCATCGCTGAACTAGGGTATGAACTCGATCACAGTGCTTTCCTCATCTAATTCTCAGCACATTGTGTTCATAATGCATCTTGCCACGATTGAGACAATCCTATCCACTCAATGCGATCCTTAGAATAGATGCGATTCGAAAATTTAGGGTTAGGTTTCCGTCGAAACCATCTCGGACCCACCGGGTTGAAAAACTCAGTCCCACCGATTTGGCTAACGCCATTGCACTAGTAAGTTTAGAACTTTGTGAAACCCTAGCATACTCGGTGCCACCGAACTGTGACTCGGTCTGACCGAGTTCACTAGTTTAGGTTCCAAAACTGCTTCGGTATCACCGAGTTTGAAAATCGGTAGATCCGAAATGCTTTCTATGGAAACTAAAACTAAGTTTTTGAATCATTCTTTTGCAAAAATCTCTGCATTTTGTGATGCTCATCCACTCTGTCTCATCTATAACTATTCACAGGGTCAACAGTCAGTGATTTGCAGCATGTCAGACCAAAGTGATAGTCAGAACAAGTCAGCAGAGCAGATTCACATGAGTGAGGGCACTAGTCCCTCAAGTACTTCAGATGAAGGGAGCAGAAGCACTCCAAGCAATTTGCCCAAAGCAGCCACAAGAGCCAGAAGGAAGAGAACCTCAGACTCAGAGGATGAGGACTATGTGGCAGCAGAAGATGAGGCTACTTCCAAGAAGGTAGTGCTCAAGAAGGTGCTCAGCTCAACTGCAGTAAAGCCAGGCATGAAGATCAAAAGGCCAGCAGGAAGACAACCAATGTCCAAAGCCAGAGGATCAACTCAAGTATCTGAAATGCCTGATCCCAAAGAGCCAGCTACAGAAGGAAAGAAAAGGAAGGAAAGGGTCAAGAAGACCATGGCCAGAGTTGTTGGTCAACCTTCCATGATGGAAGAGGAAGAAGAGGTTGTTGAACCAGCACCCAAGGCACAAAAGCTGATGGGTGATGCTATAAAGTCAGGGGCTGCATCATCAAAGCCCGAAGAAGCACCCAAAGCTGCCTCCAAGCCCAAGATTGCACCAAAGAGGAATACCAGGAGTATACCAGCAGCTGAGAAGAACAAGGCCCCAATGCCTGAGGTTGCTGCTGAGGAGGATGAAGAAGGGCACATCTTAAGGAAGCACAAACCCAAGATTCCAGACCACAATGATGCTCATCATGTGGCTGAGAACATGAAGATCAGGAAAGACTCAGGGTTGAGGCTATGGAGAGAGTCAGATCCATATGCCACCAGGAGAAGGACTGCTGTAGATTACAGGTTCCACACCAAGGAGCAGCAGGACTTCTATGAGACAATCTTGTTGGACAAGAAGCCCATAGTGTGTGATATTAGGTGGGTCGACTAGACCTACATGAAGGAAAATGAAGAACACTATCCTGGAGTGCAAGACAGTTTCATTGCTTGTGGAGTTGCAGATTTTGTTGGGCAGAAGCTCACCAACTGGAATGATGAACTCATTATGCAATTCTACTCCACAACACACTTCTATCCAGATGGCAGGATAGTTTGGATGTCTGAAGGAACAAGATACCAGTCAACCATTGAGGAATGGGCAAGTCTGATCAAAGACCCAAAGGAGAGTGAAGATGACTTGGATGTATATGCCAGGAAGAAGATGGGACACAATACTATGTCACGTATGTACAAAGAGATCCCAGACAAAGCCCTTGAGACTTTCTCGTTTGGGTCAGTCCATTTTCTTCTGTCAGGGCTGCCTACGATCAACTGGATCTTAAGGAACACTCTTTTGCCCAAATCAGGTGACCACAACATGATAAGAGGGCATGCAATTAACTTGCTTCACATTTTTGATGTGCCCCAGAAATTCAAGGTCATGAGCCTTATGGTTGAAACCATTAAGAGGACTGCAGCAGATCAGAAGAGAAGTTGTGGATATGCCCCACAGGTTCAGAAGTTGATTAACTCAAAGATGGGCACAGGAAAGTATCAGTTGGATAAGGAACATTTTGCTCTCTATCCAGGCTTTGAGGACAATCAAGTTGTCATGAATGAGAATGAACCATCATCAGTGCAAGCTCAAGAGAAGAAGGAAAAAGCAAGGAAAGAGAAGGCTACCAAGATGCCAACTCAAGAGGAGGCATCTGAGTATTTCTTGAAGAGCAAGCAGGAGCAGCTTGGTTACTTGATAGCATCAACACTGAGGATTGAGAAGGGGTTGGCCACCCTAACTCAAAACCAGGAGAGCCTGGAAAGGATCATGGAACAAAAATTCTATGATCTTGATGTCAAAGTAACTCAGATTCAGTCAGTTGTGGAACAGCTTCAGGATGACTTGCAGGAGAGGAAGGGCAAGACAACCACAGATGCATTTGCCAGAGTGCCTAGAGCTCAGAGATCAGCTGTAGTGCCTGTGACAGACATAAGAGCCACATCATCTGCACCAGCTACAGCTCCAGTGCAACCAGCTCCAGCACCAACTCCTCCAGCTCCCTCTACATCAACTGAAGTCTTCATCCAAGGAGCCATCTCTACACCACCACCTGAATACCAAGCCTGAGAGACGATATAGTCCTATGCATTTTCTATGAACTTTTTGGTAACTTGTTGCCAAAGGGGGAGAAAAATGTATAGATCATAGGCTTCAAGAGAGAGATTTGCTATTTTTTGTTCTCTCTTGTCTTCTTGGTTAAACTTGTTTGCTTTTTGATTGCTTGAGATACAATGCATTACCTATGAGACATTGATGATCATGTGTTTGATCATAAGCTACACTTATGCTTGATTATATGTTATTATCTTACCTATCCTTATATGATCATTCACTTTGCTTGGTGATGAGTGCATGCATTTAATCTTTATTATTTTGAGCGCTCCACCAAGATGTATGTGACATGGAAGAGTAACCCATGAGCCTAATTCCTTGTGCATTTGCAGTCCAAAGCAAATCTTAAACTATGCAAAAATTTAAGGGGAGCTCTTGCTTATCACATACTTCTCAAAGCGACGATGTTTTTCAATCTTATTATCATGTGTCGAAGCTTTGATCTATATGTTGTCATCAATTACCAAAAAGGGGGAGATTGAAAGTGCAACTATCCCTAGGTGGTTTTGGTAATTCATAACAACATATAGCTCATTGAGCTAATGCTATTCCAAGACTATTACTTCAGGAAAGCTCAATGAATGGCATGGCATGGATGATGAAAGTGGATCCCTCAAAATATCAAGGACAAAGGATTGGCTCAAGCTCAAAATCTCAAGACTCTTCATTTTATATTTTAGTGATCCAAGATCACATTGAGTCTATAGGAAAAGCCAATACTATCAAGGAGGGATGAGGTGTTGCTTAATGAGCCTCTTGCTTCATGTGCTTAGTGATATGCTCCAAAACCCTCAACTACTTCCTCACATCCACATATGACCTAAACCTAAAGCCAAAATTGGTCACACCGATTCTTTCTATCCAGCGCCACCGAGTTCAAATGTCATAGCCACTGCCACAAACCCTAGGCAAATCGGTCTCACCGATAGGGATCTCGGTCTCACCGAGATGGGATTGTAATCTCTCTGTTTCCCTTCGTAATGTTTCGGTCTAACCGAAGTGAGCGATCGGTCCCACCGAGATTGCAATGTAAACTCTCTGTTTCCCTTTTGTAACATTTCGGTCTCACCGAAAAGAGCAAATCGGTCCCACCGAGTTTACCTGACCAACTCTCTGGTTAGCTAATTACCAAAATCGGTCTTACCGAGTTTGTGTAATCGGTCTCACCGAGATTACGTTATGCCCTAAGCCTAACCATATCGGTCCTACCGAGTTGCATTTCGGTCCCACCGAAAATCCTAACGGTCACTAGGTTTACTAAATCGGTCTGACCGAGTTTGTTGATTCGGTCCCACCGAGATGGGTAAATTGTGTGTGACGGTTAGATTTTGTGTGGAGGCTATATATACCCCTCCACCTCCTCTTCATTCGTGGAGAGAGCCATCAGAACAAACCTACACTTCCAACTTACCAGTTCTGAGAGAGAACCACCTACTCATGTGTTGAGGCCAAGATATTCCATTCCTACCATATGAATCTTGATCTCTAGCCTTCCCCAAGTTGCTTTCCACTCAAATCTTCTATCCACCAGATCCAAATCCTATGAGAGAGAGTTGAGTGTTGGGGAGACTATCATTTGAAGCACAAGAGCAAGGAGTTCATCATCAACGCACCATTTGTTACTTCTTGGAGAGTGGTCTCTCCTAGATTGGCTAGGTGTCACTTGGGAGCCTCCGACAAAGATTGTGGAGTTACCAAGGAGTTTGTAAGGGCAAGGAGATCGCCTACTTCGTGAAGATCTACCGCTAGTGAGGCAAGTCCTTCGTGGGCGACGGTCATGGTGGGATAGACAAGGTTGCTTCTTCGTGGACCCTTCTTGGGTGGAGCCCTCCGTGGACTCGCGAAACCGTTACCCTTTGTGGGTTGAAGTCTCCATCAACGTGGATGTACGATAGCACCACCTATCGGAACCACGCCAAAAACATCCGTGTCTCCAACTGCGTTTGAATCCTCCAAACCCTTCCTTTACTTTCTTGCAAGTTGCATGCTTTAATTTCCGCTGCCGATATACTCTTTGCATGCTTGCTTGATTTGTGTGATGATTGCTTGACGTGTCCAAAGATTGTTAAAATCTGCCAAACTCTAAAACTGGGAAAAGGTTAAGTTTTTAATTGGTCAAGTAGTCTAATCACCCCCCCCCTCTAGACATACTTCAAGGTCCTACATACGTATGTGGCCGTATTTTCTTTCTTGCACCCTCTCCGCTATACGTACGTGTACATGCTACGTGTGTGCCTCTACTGTGACAGGTGCGCGCCTCTACTATGACACGTGCATGCCTGTACATCGACCAGTATGTACGTACACTTTCGCGACCAGAATGACAATGCTATGTACGCTTCGACCAGGTGGGTGCCGACTGTCAGGCACTTCCTTGCCTGCGAAGATGTAGCTGGTGGGTCCCAACAGTCAGGGGGGCGAATCGTTTTGGGTTTTTTTTGCCGGACGCACTTCCTTGCGTGCGAAGGTGTAGCTGGTTGGTCCCAGCAGTCAGGAGGGAAACATTTTTTTCACGAAATATGGTGGCCCGTCCGGTGGGTCCCTGCTGTCAGGTGGAGGAATCATTATTTTTCGCGTAATAAGGAGGCACTTCCTTGCTGCGGCCGTGGACCCAATTGTCAGCCTCTCGACGTACAGTCCACGTCCGATGGAACTCGTTCCTTGACCATGTTGACCACATCGCACCGAGAGCACCAGGGCGGTGGACGACAGCGAGGCCTAGGAAGGGGACGACGCGGAGCAGGTGAAGACGCGTCAGTGGATGCCCACGCGGAGAGGAGTATGAGTATTCACTCGTTCGGCTGCGGTGTGAGGCTATCATCGCCACAGGGCCTGGCCTAATGTGGGAATAGTAGGGGGCGGTGAGGCCTCCGCGGCAGCATAGCCGGCCACGGGAGGCAGGAGCAGGCGGCACGACCGGCGCTGCTTTGGGCGGCTGGAGCAAGAAGACCAGAGGTTCAAGAAGCACTATGGCCGTTGGATGGACATCGTACAGTCACTGGAGCTAGAATCGTTCATATTGACTAAGTTGACAAAGCCCTCCGTCCCCATCAACTTAGTAGGCCCACAAGTCAGCTTCCCACCAAGGTGAGTCCCAGCTAGCAGGGGGAGTATTCATTTTTTTGTGCGTAATAAAGAGGCACTTCCGGTGGGTCCGAGCTGACAGCGGGGGGAACGTTTTTTTCGTGAAATACGGTGGCCCGTCCGGTGGGTCCCAGCAGTCAGGGGGAAACGTTTTTTTTTCGCGAAATAAGGTGGCCCGTCCGGTGGGTCTCTGCTGTCAAGTGGAGGAATAATTATTTTGCGCGTAATAAGGAGGCACTTCCTTGCGGCCGCCGTGGACCCAGCTGTCGGCCTCTCCACGTACAGTACTCTTTCGATGGAAGTCGGTCATTGACCATGTTGACCACGCCGCGCCGAGAGCACCAGGGCGATGGACGACGGCGACGCCTAGGAAGGGGATGACGCGGAGCCGGGGAAGACGCAGCAGTGGAAGCCCGCGCAGAGAGGAGTACGAGGGTTCACTGGTTCGGCTGCGGTGTGAGGCTGCCGTCGCCGCAGAATAACAGGGGGTGTGGGTGAGTGGAGGGATGGCCTGGCCAGCGGTGGGAGTAGTATGGGGGCGGTGAGGCCTGCGCGGCAGCACAGCCGGCCACAGGATGCAGGAGCAGGCGGCACGACCGGCGCTGCTTTGGGCGGCTGGACCAAGAAGAGCAGAGGTTGAAGAAGCACTACGGCCGTTGGATGGACATCGTACGGTCATTGAAGCTAGAATCGTTTATATTGACTAAGTTGACAAAGCCCTTGGTACTCTCCAACTTAGTAGGCCCACAGGTCAGCCTCCAAAACGGTGCGCCCCAGATGTCAGGGGGAGGAATCATTTTTTGGGCGGCCGAAGCTAAGAATATCCGAGATTGAAGAAGAAGCACGACATCCGTTGGATAGATATCCAACGGCCACTGCTGCTAGAACCGTGTGTTGACTATAATAAGTTGACAAAGCCTTGCATACACGTCAACTTATTTTTTAGGGGACGCGTCACTTAGTAGGCCCACAAGTGTGTGGCAGAGAACTTATAGCCCATTTGTGTTTTGTAAGAATGTACAACCCATTTTTGAATTCTAATGGAATTTACAACAACCCATTTACAGTTTGTTAAAAGTACAACCCATTTTCTAGCTAGGACAACGATTAATAATTTCAACCAACCGTTGAAGACAGAATTCAATAAAATTTCCCACATTTTGATGGGATCCGAAATATTTTTATCCCGAAATTTCTAGTGAGGTTAAATATAAATTTGTATTATGTAAAAATCCAACGAAACATGGCACGCGCAACAATGAAAATTTAAGATTTTCAAAATCCATAAATAATATTTTATAAACTAATTTCGTGTTTGGTGCGTTTTTTTATAGTTACTGCCCAACTTTTATAATTACATCACATTTATTATTTTTAAAGCCCATTTTCCTGTTAAGCCTAATGCATCCCTCCTAGGAAAGATTTGCAGCCCAGCGGGGCGGAGAATAACAAGTTGACCTTGCCTGGGTATTCCTCAAAAAGACGTATAGCTGGCCTAGCCATTTTCATGTTGAAAAAGTAGTATCTGGGCTGGATATCTGGCCTGGGCTAGACGGGCCACAGCCCGCCCAGTTAATACCCTGCTCTCCTCTGAACAACAACGAAATCATCGCCAAGAAAAACTCTGCAGTGCTCACGCCTCAAAAACACAAATACTGCTCGAGCTGCTTGGTCCCAGCTGTCGGCCGCATCTTGTGCAATTCTCTCGTTTATATTGACTACATAGGTTGATAATGGTGTGGGACCGTGATGTCAGGAAACCAGGAGAAAGCAAAAAAAAATATAGTTGTACATAATAAGGAGGCACTTGCGTACGTACGGCTATGGCCCTAGTGGGTCCCTAGTGTCATCCAGTCAAAATAAAGTCATCTCCTGAATCCTCATGTTCGTTGACCATGTTAACAATGCTCGGCGCCACAGTGAGCGCAACAACTCGAAGGACAACGGAGAGGGCCTCGCGGGCCCTACGGAGGTCTGATACAGCGCCCTCTGCTCATTCAGGAAGCCAGGATCATCCGACACCTATGAGCACCTTCGAGAAACTGAGACGGCATGAAATGGTAAGGCCACGCTTGGGAGCTCTGGTTTGTTTCAATCCTGTATTAACATACAAGTGTAATTTACTCGTCATCGGAAGGCCCGAGGTCTGTAAGTAAAACCGGCGGGTTACGCGTGTAATTTGAGAGACCAGTGTATATTTTACGAGCACTGCTATATGGACGACATTACCAGACGATACATGCACGACGTGTGTATCATGCCATCCATGGGCAAGGCTGAAACAGCAGCTAACGGCTGGATTAGCAATCGTCCGAGTGTCGTTCAGCGTTTTTATCGTGTGTGAAGTACTTCCGATATTTTACTAGTCGAAATCGACCAACCAAGCGCCTTTGCCTGAGAGCATCCGCTTTAATTTACAAGCGTCAGTTTTACAAGCGGTTTTGGTTGGAAAACGACGATCCAATCACGGCCTAATATCATGAGTTGGTCGGAAGATCATATGGTTTCACGTCTAACCTAACCGACATGTCGTATAGGCTATGAATGAAACATAAAGACGATGAACTTCTTACGCACGGAAACAACAGAAGAGGATGATCTTCTTAACAAGAAAATCACTGGCATTAGATCGACATGCAAAACAATACGAAGCATTATTCTCAGGAGGCATGGTGAACAACTCGTGATGCCGCATGCCACAACATTCCAAGCTCAACTTTGCAATCAAACACAAGGCCTCGCATTACATAAACAATATTCAGAACAAACTCTTAACACAGGAATATCTCAGCAGAGTAACTATTTACTTCTAAACTGAACACATGAATAGGAAAAAACACTCGACGCTGCTCACAGCAAGGGCGTCCCACTCAAAAATATCAAATGCATGTCTTCTGGCTAACATCAATGAGCAAATTTTGACAAGGTTTTCCAATTCCAATATATTAAACTAACATCTTCTTGCTAACATAAATGATTAAACTTTGACAAGCTTTTCCCATTCAAAATATGTAATGCCTATGATCGTGTCCTGTTGTAGCTTCTTGTACTTGTTTGGGCACTTTTTGCCCAGGGCACTCCACATGTTGTTAAATTGCCAATGGTCTCTGCAGACTAGTCATGTCACCGGTGTCTAATAATACTCTGTAAAGCTTCTTGGTCATTCCTACTGTAATGTACCGCAGCCAGTGACTGCTACTTTCTGCAAAGTGGAACAACCAACTGGACCCAGTAACGCAGCAGTTTGCCTTGGACGCATTGGCTCCTTTTGTGCAGTTCAACTAAAATCAAAGTCAGAATAAAACCGAGCTTTAATTTTGATATCCCTGTAAGCAACAGTAGGTATAAGGGAAACAATTAATGAGAAATAACGGTTGATGACTTGTCTTAATGGGAAACAAAGCAGGAGAGAAGCAATTCTCCATCAATGTGATTCATTCATATTGACTAAGACATTATCTTAACAATGCCTTGTTTCAACATGTATAAAGAACGACAAAGCAGAAAAGTACCATTCCTAAAACAATGCAACTGATTCATTTTTAAAGAGACATTATCTTAACAATACCTTGGTTAAACATGTAGAAAGAACTACAAAGCAGGATAGTACCATTCCTAACAAGTGTTGCAGTTTTGAACTAAGATTCAGTAGTTAATTAATTCTGAGAGTGGCATTGCTTAATTTTACCAGCGACATTAGATTAATGAAAAGCATAAACAGTTCCAGGGGAGAGTGGGCGCAACAACAATATGTGCTTCCATCTACTTATAAAGGGGGTGATGCAGAGTTTGTTGTAACAAAGCAACAAGCATCATGTCAGGGTTGGTCCCATTTTTGTTCACTACTTAATAGGAAAAGACAGCAATACAATAGCTTCAATTCAACATTTATTTAGAACAGTACCAATACAGGTAGCACAGGATCTCAAAGCACACTGCACAATCATGTGGATGAAGGCCTGTACTGACCTTTCATGAGAACACCAGGATAAAATACGAATCAGCTAACACGAATAGGAAATCCAATCTCCTTTTGTGCAGTTGCACTAAAATCAAGCAAAGTGTTTCGCGTAGCGAAGCAAAATGTCACAATAGCAACAAGTTGAATAGATATCATGTGGTTGAGACCAAGATTTGAAACAACTCGCCAGGAACACTAGAAACAAATCATGGATCTCTTTTTGTGCAGTTCCACCAAAATTAAGCAAAGTCACCAGTGTGACATTCAAGTTGAACTGCACAAAACACTCTTAAAACATAAGTGTTTCGAGTAGCGAAGCAAAATGTCGCAATAGCAACAAGTTGAATCGATACCCCTGTTTTAACAGAGGCAAAAAAGGAAACAATTACTTGCCGATAAAGGAGGATGAAACAAACGGTGACAGAAAGAAGCATCTTACTTATCTTGGATGGAAAACAAAGTAGGATAGTAGCATTTCTAAAACGGTTGCATTGATTCATATTAACAGAGACACTCTCTTGAAACAACATTCGTTAAAAATGTAATTTACTTTTAACAGTGGCATTACTTCAATTTTCCAGCGGCATTCTTAGATTAACAACAGCAAAATAGCTGTATGGGACATGCTAGCACCATGTGCGTCCACACGTATAAATGGGTGATGCAGAGTATGTAGCCAAGCAGCATATCTTTGTTGGTCCCATATTTGTTCTCTTTGAACTTTTTTCCTATGTGAGGGCAGAAAATCTAGGCCTGCACAAACTACCCGACCCCCCTAGTTTCTTTCCCTTTTCAACAAAGAGATCGGTTCCTTACAGATGTGTGTACTGGGTTACCCCCCTTTTCCCTTTTCGACCAACAAAATGGCTGGATAGCCAGTGTATACTACTTTTCCTCCCTCCTTTCCTCATTGAACAACGTCCTAGATTCATGCTTCACCCCACCGCACCTTTCTTTCCTCTTTGAACCAAGACCTAGATTCGACTATAGATAAAAAAAGATCCACATGCAGCTAGAGCAACAACGGTTTCAGAGAAACTTATACCTTAGGGTCGTCGGGATGTGGCAAGGCGTGCGGCGGGAGGCTGGATCTGCCCACACTACGTACGACAGCGAGGAAGAAGGGGTCGGTGGCCCTCCTGCATAGGCGCTGGGTGAAAGAGAACAGCGCAGCCGGCAGTGGATTGCCTCCCTCGGCGAAGGCGATAGAGTTAACGCTGCACCTCCTCCCCTTCCTGGTGCGATGGGATACGGACGCCTCCTTCACCAGCCGTGAGGGGGGGAGAGAGAGACAAGAGGCCAACACAGTCTTGTTTAGATCTGGTGAAGAGAGGGTGAGAGACTGTGAATATAGCAAACCCTAGCAAATGAACGCTGAGCCTCCAGCGTGTAACATATATGTATTGTGGCGAGCGTGTGGAGAGTGCAAACCCTATCTTGATGGGAACTAAACTAGGATACCCGAGAAGAAAAAGCATTTCTTCATTTAACCAGTGATAGTACTACCACCATATGGACAATGACCGCACAACCACCATGTACTTTTTGTCCTAATCTAGATGTGCACGTGGCTGCTCCACGTTCAAAGGTCGCAATAGCCGGCTACAACATGCATGTAAAAAGTTCTTGGGAGTCCGTGCTACAGCTAGCTGTCCTCCCCCAACTCGTCAATCTATTCCAGTAGTGCTAGTAGTACTCCATGGCGCGATCCATCGACAAGTAGGCAGGAAAGTTATCGTATACTCGGTTTGCAGTGAGTGGCATGCCGAGCGACCGTGTGGGGTCGAGCCGTGGAGGAGGGTGAGACACGAACACGACAAACGTGATTTAAATGTTGGTTTTGCTCGATGGCGCGATCCAACGAAACGAAACGTTGGTTTCTCTTCGTTTCCATTTTTTCTCCGGAAAAACGGAAACTTTCCACTCCATTTTCATTCCTATTCCAAGGTTGCCCCATTACAACATTCCATCAAATACAAAGGAAAACTAACACGCATGCTGATGCATCTCAATGATTCACAGATCATAGCCAATATTTACTTCACAACTAAAGAAAAAAGTTGTGAGAGCGTATACGAAAGAAAAACTACTGATGGGGTCACTACGACTTAAACCCTAAACCCTAAACATGATTTAATTCCCTGGCCAGGTAGAACCCGTCAAAGGAAAGACGGCTGGCACCCTCGGATCATACGATGCTTTTGTGCAGTTCCACTAAAGTCGACCTGAGCATCCCTGATGGCAAAGATATTGAAGTGTGATTAGTATAATAGTACTGGCACCAGTTCATGAGACATAAACTCATCACAAGTGGAAGCCGGTAGAAGTAGAGAAAGATCGACATGGAGATGGAGCTACGACAGTGGAGCAAGCCGGCTCCAAAAGGAAGATGGACTACCTGGGACGTCGGGCTGTACCTAGAAGGGTGGTTGGGACACGGCATCGGCCCATACCACGGTGACCCCTGATTGGGACACACCGACTGTGGGTTTTCTCCCTCGCCGATGTCGACCGCGTCTACGCAGACCATTATTCCCTTCCCCTAGCTGCGGGATCAGGCCCATCGTTCTATGCTTGTGAAGAGAGCAACCTTAGCAAGCAGGCTTGTAGCTTAGGCTCCTGCTAGTGTATATATAGTGGTTTTCTTTTTCTCTCCATATCAACCACTTTATATTGCGTACGTGTCATTCAAGAGTGAAATGATGGTTGCTTCTTCCAACTAACTTACTGTGTGATTTGACTGCTCCTTAGTGGCCCCTACATGTACCCCCCCTACGTGTATGCAACAGTCACACGTACACATGGATGCAAAAACGTGTGCGACGCCCTAATGCATGCATGTCCGAGCACACGACGGAACACAAACGGTCATGCTAAGTTCTCAACCTACACGTGCATGCACACACATACTCAGTCGGGGTGAGCCAGTGACCGTATAAACACTGGAAAAAATATATATTGAGCACAATGAGCGTATTATGAAGTCCACTGACCGTATTTTTACAAATATACAGTGACAGACAGTGTATTTATCTTGTTTGAAATTAATCAATATTAACCGGAGAGGAGGCAGTATGGACTAGCATTACTTGCGCGCGGTGGCTCGCAGGACAAGGAGAAACTTTTGACTAATGCAAGCTCTCCCTCGCTCAGGTGGTGGACGTGCAACAATTATTTCGGTGTCAGATTGCCAGAAGCATACACTATACTACTAGTGCTACTATTGTTCGACTTCCCGAATAGGCGAACAACCAAGCGCAAAGTTTACTAGTACTAGTACTACTAATATAGTCTATAAAGGTACGTACTAGTACTCCCTCCGGTCCTCTTTTATTTGCATCTAAGGTGAATCCAGGATACCAAGGAGCGATTGTTTCGTTTGAAATTGGACAGTTCTATCCCTGACGTGCTACCGAGAGAGGCTGGGGTTAGTTTTTCTAGGCATGCATACCATTGGTTGAGCCTGCCCCACACCGGAATTCTCGCGCTGCATGCATCTCTCTCTCTTTCAAGTCTGCATGCGTCTCACTCTTCCATGCCTGCATGTGTGTCACTCTATCTGCATGCGCACGCCTTGGGAAGGGGTGATTGGTATGGGAGAGAGAGAGTTGGGAGTTACTGCGGCTGCACATGCAGTCAAAGCGAAACAGATGGGAGGGGTACCAGTGGAAAGAGCGGGGTAAAGAAGCTAAGGCGCAAAGCTTTGAGGGAAAAACTGAATTTTCTTAGGTGCAAACCAAAAAGGACCAGAGGGAGTACTAGGAACCGGATGGAGGAGCGTCTGCACTCTTATTATAATTTTAAAATGTGATAAAGCAATCTTCAACACATTTGGTTCTCTTCGAGGGTTCTCGCATGTGATAATGGAAGTTGATTGCATGGAACACTCGCCACAATTCTCGCTTAATTCTGGCTCATATCCTATTACAAATAGTAGCGCTTGGTAATATTTCCTCTTTTTTTGTTATTCAGCATGTAAACAGGTCAGCAAACCTTGCGGCGCATCTTCGTGCAAACCGTGCTTGCTGCACTTTGAATGTGGCCGAGAGCTGGCTTGATGAAACACCTCGCTTCCTACTTCTTTTTTTGCGGGGTACCTCGCTTCCAAGTGACCAGTGTCTTGGCTGATCGTCCTAAGAATGCTTATATATGAATAAAGCTCTCTCATTTACCCGCAAAAAGATTAAGCCATATTAACCGGAAAGGAGGGAGTATGGACTAGCACTACTTTTTGGTGTGTCCCGTCAACTCGCAGAATGAGGAGAAGCTTGCAGGACAAGGTGAAGCTCACTTACGCCTTTTAACTAAAGCAACCTACCCTCGGTGGACATGCATCAGTCCATTCGGTGTCAGATTGTCAGAGGCATACACTGTAGTACCCAACATGCGGAGTACCATCATTGTTCATCTTCACGAAGAGGCAAAGAGCCAAGCGCAGTAGTACGAGTAGTACTACTACAAGAACCGCATGGTGGAGCGTCTGTACTCTTATTTTTTTATCTCTGATAAAGTACACGTTTATTCCGGAGAAGGGCGGAAAACGGCAGCCCAACATGTAATGAATGATATCGATCAACCAACCATGCTCGAATATATCATGGCCTCCGTGCGAGCCCGTCTGTGTGTTCTAGCTCCTCGTCTCTCTCAAGGAACGGCGGGTTGGCTCTTTGCCGTCAATTGAGATCGGTTTGCTCACACTCCTGTCCCACATGTCAGTGATATGCCAGGAGGAGGTGCGTTGACCGACTGGCCATACGCATACTTGGTTTTGCACCTTCATACTACTCCTCCCTCTGTCACAGTTTACCGGGCGCACTTCATTATGATGCATTTCTCTCAATGCATTTCCACCACCAGAGAGACTTTAAATGCGTTTGGTTTAATGCTCAATTAATTAGGGCGTCGTAACCGCAATCAAGTCCACAATTTTCTCTCCATGTACTCTGTACTACTACAAAGTGGAGTAAGTGCATGCATGTGTGTACCCGGGGTGGAAGCACTGCATGCATGTGTGTATGCATTATTCCTCTAGTAATAGACGTCGTGCTATAAGGTTGGTCGTAATGATAGTATCATAGCTAGTATCATGCATGCCAACTAGGCAATTTTGATGATGTGTCATAGCATTAAATGAAGAAAAAGAGGGTGTAGTATCATATCATGATACCGTATCATATTAAATGCTATGCTACTTTGTGTCATGCATGGCAATAAATAGAGTACAACATGATACTAATATATGATACTATGCATTAGGAAGGTAGTATCATACACTAGTATCATATGCATGATACTAGTATATGATACTCCCCATTACAACTAGCCTAACTACCAATGCTATTTTTCAGGCCGATCGCTAGTCACCTTGGTCCCACAGATTCGTTTTCTTTTTTCTGAAGCGCGTTGTATAAATAGTGACGGATGGAGTAGTATGAGCGGATTCAAAGAAGAGCGTATTGATGGTTGCTTCTTTAGAGCAACTTGCAGTGGGAAAGGTGGGGCTTATGATTTGACTGCTCATTACTCACTATTAATGCGGCGCAACGACCGGGCTGAGTCTCCCATGCGGTTGTGCACTACCCCCTAGGTTCTTAAATATACTCCGGAGTATTTGTCTTTCTAGAGATTTCAATGAGTGACTACTCAAATATTTGTCTTTTTAGAGATTTCAAATGGACTGGCACATACGGATGTATATAGACATATTTTAGAGTGTAGATTCACTCATTTTGCTCCGTATGTAGTCACTTATTGAAATCTCTAGAAAGACGAATAGAATATTTAGGAATAGAGGGAGTACACATATGAAGCAAAATGAGTGAATCTACACTCTAAAATATGCCCGTTTGAAATTTGTAAAAAGACAAATATTTAGGAACAAAGGAGTATCATTTTGTGCATGGCACATGGACCCGGATGATGAAGAGGCTTCTGGCAATGCTATCAAGCTTCCATCATTTTTTTACATAATTGACGTACTATACAAATAATTTTCCAGCGACATGAAATTGTACAATGGTGTGAGCTTTCAGAATTTGTTTCGCGTGTCTTGCCATCGATGCTCTTTCGGAAACAATAAAAAACTAACTCCCTTGCTAATGCATGTCAATTATTAGCAGATCAGAGCTAATAATTACATCACAACTGAAAACAGAGTTGTGAGAAGGTGTTAAATTAAAATTGATCCATGCTTTCATTGGCAGCAACGTCCCCCCAGCTCTGTCTAAATCAACAAGGCATGTTGGGAAAAAGTAGCTGTCTGGAGCATGCAACATTCCGATCATTTTGTGCAGTTCCACTAAAATAGAGCTGAGCGTACCTGTGCCAAAGATATTAAGTGTGATTACGATAATATAGGACTGCTGATGAAATAATAAACACACAAATAGAAGCCGGTCACCTTTGCAGTCTCTCTTAAGACTAACTAGTTGGAGAAGATTAGGCTCGGAGTTGGATGAGGAGGATAGAGCAAAACCAATCTCCCTTTGTGCAGTCGCACTGAAATGTAGAGACGTTGCCCGTGTGACATTTTAGTACAACTGCACAAAACACTCTTAAGAAAAAAGTGATTTGTGCAGTTCACCAAAAGGTCACAATAGCAACGAGGTGAAATGGATAGCCCTGTTCGCAAAAAAGAGGTAGAAAGGAAACAATTACTGGCCAATAACAGTTGATGACACATGCGACGACAAAAAAGAAGCATATTCCTTGCCCTAAGGGAAGATAACAACACGGTTGTGTTTGTCTAAAATAGTGTGAGGACGAGAATGCAATATGGAAAGTACGCTGGACGAGCTACGTTTTGGGCAAAGAACTATGGAAGATCCACATGCAGCGACGTGGGAAGACGGGCAGTGGAGCAAGGCCAGAGGGGATAGCTGGAGGTCGTCGGGATGTAACTAGGTGAGCAGCGGTGGGCGGAATCTGCGAGCAGGTGGCGTAGGCCCTGCCGCGCCGGAGCTTGGTCAGAGAGAACGGCGTGTACCGCAGATCAGGACGTGCTGCCTCGGTGCCGTCGAACAGAGAAACGATGCACTTCCTCCCTTTCCCCCGGCGGACGGGATGCGGCCGGATCAGTGACCAACGGTAGAGAGAGAGAGAGAGGCCACCGCACTCCCTTTCCCCCGGCGGACGGGATGCGGCCGGATCAGTGATCAACGGTGAGAGAGAGAGAGAGAGGCCACCGCATTCCCTTTCCCCCGGCGTACGGGATGTAGCCGGATCAGTGACTAACGGTGAGAGAGAGAGAGGCCACCGCAGCCTTGTGTGAGATACTCTGAAGAGCGACAAACCAGGCACGCAAGGCTCCATTGTATATAGTGAGCGAACTACCTTTTTCTCCATAAAAATCGTTTTATATTCTGTGTACGTGCCATTGAGCGCTATAACTTTATTTAAAAATAACGCGGCAACGCGTCAAGTCGAACTTTGTTTCATGCAGGCGTGGTACACGACCTCCCTAGGTAAACAACCACTATAGTCATTCAAATTAGCACGTGGGCTGCCATTTCGTAAAGAAATGAGCTCCACTGTGTACCCACGCGGGTGTGGCTGGGCACGAAGCGTGAGTACGTGCACGGCGCACCTATTCTCTTCTTGTATATGTACACCACGTACATGGGGTTGTGTGAGAGAGATACAAACCTAGAGAGATATAGTGTGTGGGTTCTTGTGAGTTTTTTGGGGGGGGGTCAATCAAAAAATGTAACATATGCAATGTGTGTGAAATAGAGTCCTGGATATAACATATATATAGAGGGGGCGATCCACGAGAAGAGAGTGGAGGTATCACCGGCTTGAGGTGTCCATAGAATCAAAAAGAGGGATGATGAGTGTGTGTGTGCGCGCGCGATCGATAAAGAGTACCATCGAATTTGTGTGTGCCCACGTCAAAGATATAGAGTGGCTGGCCTACTGGAACGTGAGAGGGGACATGTGCAGTTTGTCTCGGTGGCATGGATACCTACCTGCAGCGCTCGACTATCGGTGTGTGGTGGGGGAAGAGGGAGGCCCAATTAACTATAGAGGTACAATGGCTGGTATATGTGTGGAGGAGGAGAGAGGCCTACCTCATGTATTAAGGAGATCGATCTGCCTCATGTATTAAGGGAGATCGATCGGCATGCATGCATATGTGCAGGAGAGGAATAAGGTTGGGAGAGAGACAGAGCTAGAGTGTTGGAGGGGGTGGTAGTGGAGTTGCTTCTAACAAATGGTGGGATAGGCTTGCTAGACAAACGAAGGGCACACCCGCAATATCAATAAGAGAGGAGATGGCTGCTTGCTGTCTGTGCATGTGCGTGTGAGAGACGGGTCAGGAGGCATGCACGAATGATGAGGGGGGACGATGTGGCTGTGGTAAGAAGACATAATTACATAGGAAGATCAACCGCCCTTTGTTAGAGAAAGGAGAGACATAACTTGTGAGGTACGTCGATCGATGGGGTGGGTAGTTAAAGTCGATCCAGGTATATGTTGGGAGATCGATCGGTATACATGCATGTGTGTGTTAGAAGCAAGTGAGGCATGAGGAGAAGGATAGAGATAGAGGGATGCATGTAGGAGGTGGTACGAGAGGCATACTATATCGAGCGGGGAGGAGTGTGCGAGTACGAGAATGATGAAAAGAGTGGTGGGAGTGAGGCATGGACGGTGACAAGAGAAGAGGGGAAGCTTGTGTTTGTGCTAGGCACACCTGGCTAGAGAGGCATATCGATCGATGTGTGCCGTAAAGAAGGAGCTGGGGGGCCTACACACACCATGGGTGAAAGACCTAAAGTGAAAAGACGAATTTGCACGATGGAGCTAGAGAATGCTGAGGGAGGGTGAGGGGGATGCGGGCGTGTGCATGCACAAGAGAAAGTTAGCGCTAGCTACAAAGATAATAGGGTTGTGTGGGTGTAAAAGACAAATAGATATCATATATACTTCATTATAAAAAGCGAATTCGGATATTTGAAGAATTTATCATAGTGTTTTAAACCGACGCATGTGTGAATATATATGACGGTGATACACATGGTGTGTTTATGAACATGTTATACTACATTTAATATATTTTATCTCTACTCTTATAAAAAAGCGGAGTTGTTGATGATGGTGTGCCTGCCATCCTACATTATAGGCCGTCCGATTTATATCTGGCGGATAGCAAGGAAACTATGATGGTTGAAGTTGGCAACAATCATGATTGTAGATTCTTATTGAAATAGAGAAACGAATTCAAATTTAGTTCGAATTGCAGCGGTAGTATAGACATTTGGAATGCACTAAAATGTTGGTATGAGTAGGTTACATGCATTATACAACAAGCGAAAAAATTTAATCGGACATAACATGGATTCATACTCCCTCCTTCCATCTATACAGGGTGTAATGAGATTTTTAAGACCGCCTTTGACTATTGACAAGATTAATAGTACATGACATGCACAATGTGAAAATTATATCATTGAAAGAACCTTTCACAGACGAAGTTAACGGTGTGCTTTGTGTAAGTTGCATGTCACATATCATTGCTCTAATATTTGGTCAAAGTTAGCATCGAAAAACGCATTAGGCCCTATATAGATGGAAGGAGGGAGTAGCTTTGAATAGCATTTGTATAGTAAAACGGGGCAAGACTCTCTCTTTGTGTGGTGTGAATAGTTTTATTTTTTTCGTTTTCTTTTTGGTTGAGGGAAGTGCGAATTGATTTGGTATGTACAAGTACAATATTACTACATGTTAGGCTTGCCCCTAAAATTCAACCCGCATCTTGTTATATCCCGAAAATTCAGATATCGTGCTCCCAAAACTGGCGCCTTCACAACCCGCGCCTTGCTATCCCCAAATTACAACACGCGCGAAAAGTCCCTCCAGCTGCCAATTCCCGACACGTGAAATCCCCCTTCTAACCCTGAGCCGAAAGGGCCGCTAGTTCAAATCTGTGGGGGGTACTTTTGTAACACACCCTACATTTTGGACAAGCGCGTCCCTAAGTCATGCTTCACCCCTCCCATCGCCCCCTTTTCGCCATTCAAAATCCCAGGCCGCCATAACCTCTCCACTCCAGCCGCGAAACCCCACCCTCCTCCGTCCGCCATGTCACCGCTGCCCAGCCGGAGCCTCTTCCCCGATGATGTCGTCCACCGCAACAGCTCGACGTCCCTCGTCCACCTCCCCGTATGAGGATCCATCGTCCATCTCGCCGTCCAGCCAGTTCAGCCGCCCCGTCCTCCACCTCCAAGGAGCTACTACGATGATCGCCTCGTCTATCACGGCTGCTCCATCCCCACAGCGCTGCCTTAACCTGCTCCACCGGAACCGCAACATCCTCACCGACTCCTCGGACGAAGCCGAGGCCTACTCGGCGCCACCAAAGAGGTTGTACACTCATGACATCGCACCTTCTCCTTAACTCGACCTCCCGGCGCCGATGGTGCTCCATCCCGCACCCCCATGGAGCGGCTACCTTGAAGCCGGCGCCACGGGCGACATCTCCATGGTGGCTCTCCCCCAGTGCGAGGCCCCTTTGGTGGTGGCGTCCATACCATCCGGATCTGCTGCTGCTGCTCCGGCTCTCGCTCGCTCGCTCGCTCGCGCTACTGCTGCTGCTCCGGCTCTCGCTCGATTGCTCGCTCGCCCAGCTGCTGCTGCTACTCTCCCCCTCGCTCGTGTTGCTGCTCTGCTCCGATTAAGCCCCA
>NC_041383.1:609663189-609793037 GCF_002162155.2 Triticum dicoccoides
CACTATCTATCTTAGGGTTCAGGGTGGGGGGGGGCTAGAAGGCTGGCCCGGGCGGCGGTGGTGAGTTGTTTCGGGGCGGCGAGGCGGCGCTGGTGCCGGCGGTTCGACCGGTGGTGGCTGGCGGCTCAGGGGGGTGCAGGTTGAAGATGAACTGCAGGCCCTCCCTAAACTACATGTCAAGTGCCTCTCTGCTACCATTGCGTTCAGTTTCGACAGTAGCATTCAGATTCCACAGTAAATTTCCGTTTCGATAGTTAAGTTCAGAGTCAATAGTTTTTACCTCATCTATTGTAATCAGGTGGTTTTTGGTGATGTTAATTTTACATCCATTTTACATCATCTATTGGAGATGCTATTAGAATCCCACTTGATATTGACGATGTTGGTCTTGTGCTGCTTCAGCCTTGACATCTTACGGCTCACCGGAGCTGCTCCAACGACAGAATGATACATCACAACAGAGCAGTGCCCTGGACGCCATCTACAGATTCCTCAGATACTCCTCCACACCTCCGACAACCACCTCTGCCTCAACTGCTTCAGCGACCAACCCAATGATGCTGAGGTTGACACGGCTACGGCAAAGAGGTTGTACACTTGTTGCATCACTTATTACTATACATTCACTCGATCCATTAGGGCTATTTTGGTTCAACGGAAAAACATAGCAATAGGGAATTTTCCAATGGCACTCTACTATTCAATTATTCATGCATTTTGTTGAAAGGAATGAAGCAAAACATCCACCTGGACCTACTTTTCAAAATCCTATGCATGAAAACAAGACCAAGTGCACTAGTGCCAGAATAACATTCTAACTGTACACGCTTTCATATGGTTTCTCTTTATTTTGGCCATGTTTCTTTGCATTCCTCTGCTCTTCCAATTCCTGTAAAACAAACACCCAAGTTGACAGAAATCCTGTGTTTACAAATGCTTTGTTTACCATGTGCATTTTCCTATTCTATTCCGGTGTTTTTCCTATCCCTGCGTTTTAAGAATCATGCAAGCCAAATGAGCCCTTACAGAATTACTTCAGTTACAGGTACGTGTCGAAGGGAACTTTGTGTGATTTGTCCTGCTCCTGCCGCGACATCGTCCACCTCACCTGAGCTGCTCCATCGACAGAAGCATCCACCAAACCATACATCACGAC
This sequence comes from Triticum dicoccoides, assembly GCF_002162155.2. Classification (NCBI taxonomy): domain Eukaryota; kingdom Viridiplantae; phylum Streptophyta; class Magnoliopsida; order Poales; family Poaceae; genus Triticum; species Triticum dicoccoides. The sequence continues at coordinate 609,664,346 of NC_041383.1, forward strand.
TCCTGACCGTCTTTCGCCGCCTCAGATCTCCTTCCCTGCCGCCGGCACCCACCCCAACGGCATCACCATCATCGACTCAGCAGATGAACCTGAGGAGTACACGGGTCCACAAGAGAGGTCACACTCTTTTGTTTCTGCTTATGTTATGCATTGCTTAAACTTACCTACTACTTTATCGTCCTGTTCAGCTCTTGGACTCCCAACTCAGGTCCAAATTAATGTTCAAACTTGATCTAAATTAGTTGTGGGGCACATATCGAGGCAACAATGAATAGTATGTCTGTCTAATATCTAGTTCACCTAGGGTATGCCTATGTTGTTCATATTGGGTGGGAAACAAATAGTAAAGCAATCATCATCTGTCTTTTTATTAATTTAAAGCAATCATCAGGCTGCTATCATTATTTTTGGATCCATCCACTGGTTGTTACCATCACTCTAAATTTCTGCATGCTCTCCTTACATAATCTCACCATATTTTTTCGTATGCATGTCAGATATTGTACACAGTCATGCTGAACATGTAGAGAAAAAGAGAAGAGTTTTGCGCGGCAATACAATGTCATGCAGACATCGCTCCATGGTGGGTTCAATGGAAAACCCTCCCCACCCCTCTCTAGATTGTAATCCAGAGGAAGATATCTGTTCTGAGGCGGATTCAGACGCCATTGACCACTCCTATTTACCCCCCAAGGTGTTTGCTCTACCTTGGCATGATGATGTTAGTCATATCATGCATATGTTGCCTTGCAGTGTCTACTTCTGACATCATATATGTCATCTGCTTAGTTTAGACATGTTATGTAATGCCACCTGTTTAGTTTCTATATCATATATGGGAATTATGCAGTCTCATGTCTTTTAGCCAGCCATAATATATGTGAAATGTGCAATGCCATCATGTTTAACCAGGCATCATATATTTGAATGATATCTTGCCCATCCTTTTCTTCATTACATTTCCATTTGTCGACAATGTTTGTACATTAAACTACTCTTCCTGTGAATCATCCATTTGGGTGGGAGATGGAAAAATCTGGAGTGAAAACAAGGCCTTCAGAGCAGACAGTGCTACCTGTTGAAGCAGATCTCTTGTTGGGTCCTGATAGCTCCTCAGAGATGGATTCAAAGACAGATGACCAGTCCTATTCCCCTACTGAGGTGTATGCTCTAACTTGGCACGGTTATACTGCTCATATCATGCACACGGTGTCTTGCATTGCATAGTTTAGACATCATATGCACAATATTCAACACCATGTTCTTAGTTCAGACATCATATCGAATGCCCTCTGTTTAGCATATAAATCACATATGTGAATTAAATGATGCGATCCTGATTACTTAGATAACATGTAGGTGAATTATGTCATGTGATCCTGTTTAGTTATTCATCATATCTTTTAATTATGTTATGCTATGCTATCCAGTTTAGATAGACATCATATATCTGAAATTATGTCATGCTATCAGTTTTAGTTAAACAATATACATGTCAACTATTTCATGCCCTCTTTTTTCCACACTATCTATTGCATCTGTCTCTCATATAATGTCTGTACATTCAACTATGTTTCCTGTTTATCAGCCATTTGAATTGGAGCGGGTGATGCCAGTATCTAGCGGAATAAAAACATGGTCTTCAAATAAAACAGTGCTACCTCTTGGTGGAGATAGCACCCCGGTTGTACATGCACAAGAACCAGCCCTACCACACATAACCCAAACTCTCGCAGATTGTACCCCTACTGTGATGGACAGAGAACCAGCTTCACCCAATCTAACCCCAACCCCAACTGATAGTAACCCAGTTCCTGTTGACACAACACCATCTCCACCATAGAGCTCCCAAACAAGAGCAGTTTGTAAGGCAGCTCCAGTGCCCAAAGGGCCAGTACTATCACGGCGAACCCCAACTCCACCAGTTAGTACGCCTATTCCTATGGAGGAAGCACAACCAGCCAGTCGTAGTTTAGCATCTATCGCATTTGATGTTGTTAAATCGTATGTGCGTATCTTCCCATCTTGGAAATATTATACTGAAGATGAAGGAAAATGCCAGTTGAGGGTGTTTGTCCAGGAGTTATTTGTAAGTAATGTTATTCATGGCAATTACTTTGCTTTGTCCCATACATCCTACCTCTATGATGGTTATAATACATCAAATTTTCCCATTTTTCTCTATAGAGAAGGACCGATTTGGAAACTCAGGATGAGGTAACCTATGCTAATACCTCTGCTATCTTCAAGAATGCTTTGTGGCAGTATCAGAATTACCTGAAGAAAACGTACTTCATCGGCAAAGAAACTCATCAAATTCCCTTATGTTCTCCCGAGAGACATTTACTGGACGATGACTGGGAACGCCTTGTTCTGTACTGGTCCCGAACCAAGAATGTGGTAAGGTCTATGAGCTCATTTTCTATTTTAAGTATTATATTCTTGCGTCTTACTGTACTCTGTTCATGTAGAACAAGTGCCTAAACCTGAAGAACAACTGTTCTAATTTAAGATTCCATTGCTATCATAGTTCAAAAAAGTGCTAGGTGTTAATTGTGCGTTTTGCCACCGCCTTGCACTTTACTGACCAAAGCGCATGCTTATGCGCATTTATGCACAGATTAAGCGTAGTTATGCGCAATGCGTTTTGCCAACGCCTAGAGCCTAGGCGCGCTTAAGCGCTCGCTTAGGCGCGTCTTTTTTATCTATGATTGCTTTGATCTTGTATCACTGTATTTACTGATACAAACTTATTTGTAAATTGAAGGATCCAATCGAAACTCCAATGGCACAGCAGGTATGTTCACGTATGTTTCTTTAACAGGTTTGCTCTTATCAATAGCTCTTTTGATTTCAATTTCAATTGTGTATACAGTTGACTTTCATATCATGCACATTACTAGCATCACAACAGAGCCAATAGTGTTGTTGTACATGTAGACCCGTGGTACCCATCTGAAATCTTGTTGTGCTGTGTAGTTTCCCACGCTTTGTATTCTTTCAGTGCTGCTTTGTCTTGAACTGATATGATTTGAACCGTGTCTCTATTTTGATTTGGCAAGACAATGCAGTGACCATAGGACATAGATATATGTTTGTTTGATGCTTTTATTATGTACTAGTACTTGGCAATAGAAGACTTGGTAGTTTAATCTTGTCCACCTTACTAATGAACTGGTTCACCGAAATGAGTTTCATATACTAGTACATGCTAAACTTGTTATGTGTCTGCTTGTTTCTTCTTTTAGAATGCTGACAGAGTATTGGGGAAGAGTGCCTTATTAAGCAATGGTAAAGGAAGTAATGCAGATAATGTTCAGGATAGTGACACATCCTTGTTGGTCTCCAACAAAGCTGATAAAACAGCTAAGGAAGACTATCTTGAAGACAGCGAGACAACCCCAAAGTCCTATCTTGGTTTAGTGTTCGAGTTACTGGCCACTACCGCTTGCACAAGCTATTCAAACTCACTGTCTGAATCAGTTCGGTTTCTTGAGTCTCAACTACAAGCTGAAAGACATCGATCAGCGGTGCTGCAACAAGAAGCGGAAGGACTGCGGAAGTCCCTGGAGCATTCAGATGCATACTTTCTGGTGCAACAACAAGCGTTGGAGGATTTTAGCACCAAACATGACAAAGCTAATCGGCTTGCTAAGCTTATTGCCAGCATGGTGGATACCTAGGATGACGTTTCTTGAGCTCTTCTGAAGTTGTTTCAGTTACGCTCTTGTTTTGCTGACGCGTTTATTTGCACTGGTGGCCAATTTTGACGGCCAGTGTATGTAATATGCTGCTTTGTTCCCTATATTTGCACTGGTGGTGAACTTTGATGCCCAGTGGATGTAATATGTGTAATAGCGGTAATAGGCTAGCCTTAATTGCTTGCTTATTTATTTCTTATTGTCTTGTTTAGTTGTTTGCTTGTAGTCACTGCAGTTGTTTTTCTGTGTTTTTCTAGTGGCCACAATAGCCTATTTTTGGTAACTAGGCCAAAATAGTCATGGCAACACATGGACTGATGGGCCTCCTGTAGGCCGTATGATCCATGGGCCTTCGTTCGGTCGTAGGACCATTGGCCTTCTATACGGGCCGCAGGATCCATCGTCCTTCTTCTATACGGGGCTTAGGGATCAATGGGCCTTCTACGGGCCGTAGGGTCCATGGGCCTTTTACGGGCCGTACGATCCATGGGCCTTCTACGGGCCGTACTATCCATGGGCCTCATACGGGCCATAGGATCCATGGGCCTTCTACGGGGCGTATCATCATTTCGCCAATCATGGGCCGTACTATTCATGGACCATAACGGGCCGTTAATAGGCCGTATTTGATAACTCTATGAAAACAGCCCAACGGGTTTTTTTGACATGAAAACGGCCCAATGTATTAATGGTCCGCAAACGGGCCGACTCTAACGACGGGCTGAATTTGGCCCACAAGCAGAAAATGACAGTAACGGGCCATATGTAACCTTATGCTGCAAGTGAGCCCAAGAATCAATGGGCCTTGAGAAGGCCGAAAGATAACTTGGGCTGGAAACGGCCCAATGCAATAACAGGCCGTTAATGGGTATAAAGTGATACACTGTTCATTACGGGCCAGTTTCACCAAAGGTCCCCATATGGGCCGAAAGAAGTCATGGGCCACACATGGGCCGGAAGTTAAAACGAGCTGAATCATATTGGACGGCCCAGATGACGCTACTGGGCCTAATTCAGATAGGGTGTAACGGGCCCTGGGTTAGCGGGCTGTAAATGGGCTATATGCGAACATGCCGTTAACAGGCTTTCTGTGGGCCGGCCTGCCACCTTTTGACCAAGTCAAACGGGCCGACCTTTTCACAGGAATGGGCCTCTATTGGGCCGTGCCACGTGTCGCCGTATCATAGGCGCCTTCGGTCCAATGAGCGGATGAAATCTGTCCCAACGGTGAGCCGACACGTGTTTCCTCCAGCCAATGATGATTTTACACGTGGAAAATCCCCATTGGTCGGGGCTGTTAACGGGTTATCTGATCCAAAACCCGACCCGATAGCTTAACGGCGTTCCGTTACGGTGGATGCCAGGTGTCGGTTACCCTTGACGAAAGCACTTCTGTGACGCGCGATTTATCATCATGGAAGTGGACACTTCCGTGATGATAATTTTGGTAATGTCATGGAACACTTCTACGACAGCACATGTATGACTATCTTGATTCTGACATAAATTTGTCATGGATGTACATGCATGACAAAAAACGCGACCTACTGTGACAAACACGTATCATCACAGAAGTGTATTTTTTTTGTAGTGGCTATTGCACGCATCCGCAACTACAAAAGAAGTATTAAGGTAAACCTAACCATAGCATGAAACATATGGATCCAAATCAGCCCCTTACGAAGCAACACATAAACTAGGGTTTAAGCTCCTGTCACTCTAGCAACCCATCATCTACTTATTACTTCCCAATGCCTTCCTCTAGGCCCAAATAATGGTGAAGTGTCATGTAGTCGACGTTCACATAACACCACTAGAGGAGAGACAACATACATCTCATCAAAATATCGAACGAATACCAAAATCACATGACTACTAATAGCAAGACTTCACCCATGTCCTCGGGAACAAACGTAACTACTCACTAAGCATATTCATGTTCATAATCAGAGGGGTATTAATATGCATTAAGGATCTGAACATATGATCTTCCACCAAGTAAACCAATTAGCATCAACTACAAGGAGTAATCAACACTACTAGCAACCCACAGGTACCAATTTGTGGTTTTGATACAAGATTGGATACAAGAGATGAACTAGGATTTGGAGAGGAGATGGTGCTGGTGAAGATGTTGATGGAGATTGACCCCCTCCTGATGAGAGGATCGCTGGTGATGATTTCCCCCTCCCGGAGGGAAGTTTCCCCGGCAGAACAGCTCCGCCGGAGCCCTAGATTGGTTCGGCCAAGGTTCCGCCTCGTGGCGGCGGAGTTTCATCCTGTATGCTTTTCTTATGATTTTTCCAAGACAAGAACTTCATATAGCAGAAGATGGGCACCGGAGGGCCACCAGGGGGCCCAGGAGATAGGGGGCGCCCAGTAGGGGGGGCGCCCCTCACCCTCCTGGCCAGGGTGTGGGCCCCCTCCGGTACTTTATTTGCCCAATAATTCTTATTGAATCCAAAAATAACTTTCGTGGAGTTGTGGGACTTTTGGAGCTATGCAAAATAGGTTTTCAATATTTGCTCCTTTTCCAGCCAGAATCCCAGCTGCCGGCATTCCCCCTCTTCATGATAAACCTTGTAAAATAAGAGAGAATAGCCATACGTATTGTGACATAATGTGTAATAACAGCCCATAATGCAATAAATATTGATATAAAAGCATGATGCAAAATGGACGTATCAACTCCCCCAAGCTTAGACCTCGCTTGTCCTCAAGCGGAAGCCGAAATCAAAAAATATGTCCACATGTTTAGAGATAGAGGTGTCGATAAAAATGAAATACAGACATGAGGGCATCATGATCATTCTTATAACAGCAACATATATAGATTTTGTCATATGATTTCTTATGATCAAGTAACAATCTATTCACAATGTCAAGTATGGAACATAAACTTCATTGGGAACTATAAAACTATAATCTCAGTCATTGAAGCAATTGCAATTTATCATAACATCAGAAAGAGTCAAGAATAGAGCTTTTCAGCAAGTCCACATACTCAACTATCATATACTCTTCTACAATTGTTAACACTCCCGCAATATTTATGGTTATGGAGTTTTAATCGGACACTGAGAAAGATAGGGGCTTATAACGTTGCCTCCCAACATTTTACCTCAAGGGTAATGTCAACAATAATAGTTCATGCTAACGAACATCCAATTGGATATATGTATCAGGATCTTTCCAACACGAGGTGCTTGCCAAAGGATAAATGAAAAGGGAAAGGTGGAGATCACCTTGACTCTTGCATAAGGTAAAAGACATAAAGTAAAAGATAGGCCCTTCGCAGAGGGAAGCAGAGGTTGTCATGCGCTTTTAGGGTTGGATACACAAAATTTTAGTGCAAAGGAACATCACTTTATATTGCCACTTGTATATGGACCTTTATTATCCAGTCCGTCGCTTTTATTGCTTCCATAACAAGATCGTATAAAGCTTATTTCTCCGCACTAATAAGTCATGCATATTTAGAGAGCAATTTTTATTGCCTGCATCGATGACAACTTACTTGAAGGATCTTACTCAATCCATAGGTGGATGTGGTGGACTTTCATGACAAAAACTGGGTTTAAGGATATTTGGAAGCACAAGTAGTATCTCTACTTGGTGCAAGGAATTTTTGGCTAGCATGAGGGGGAAAGGCAAGCTCAACATGTTAGAATGATCCATGACAATATACTTTAACTGAGATGGAGAAAACATAAACCATTACGTTGTCTTCCTTGTCCAACATCAACTCTTTAGCATGTCATACTTTAATGAGTGCCCACAATTATAAAAGATGTCCAATATAGTATATTTATATGTGAAAACCTCTCCTTCCTTATTACTTCCTATTAATTGCAACGATGACCAAAACTACGTTTGTCAACTCTCAACAACTTTTAAGCCTCATACCTTCTATATGTGAAGTCATTACTATCCAAAATATCAATATGAACTCTTTTATTCTTTTTATTCTTTCTATTTTCTCAAGATCATAACAAGATAGTAAAGCCCTTGACTCAACACTATTCTTTATTATGGATAGCTCACAGACTCGATTACATAGAAGGATCACAAAGCAAAACTCAAAACTAATTCATACCAAAACTTCAATCTACTAGATCAAGATATTACTAAAAGGATCGAACTAAGTAAAACGGTAAAGATAGGAGTGTGATGGTGATATGATACCGGGGCACCTCCCCCAAGCTTGGCACTTGCGAAGGGGAGTGCCCATACCCATGTCATTATGTCCTCGGAGGTGGTGAAGTAGGAGTTGTCGATGATGTAGGCTTGTCGTCCATCTTCCAAGGCATTGGTTCACCATCATAAAAGGATGATTGAGTCTCTGGGATCCTCAAATCTGCAGCCAAACTCATCCTCTTGAATCTATATTCATACTCACAGTTTTGGTTTTGCAGGTCATAGATCTGAGCTTGGAGGTGCTCGATTTTCTCTTGAAGCTTAAAGATGGACTCCCCAATGATCTTGGCATCTAGCTTATGGTTGTTGGTGAACTCCGTTCATCATCTGGTTGGCGTTGAGTCCACGCTCCACCATCCCTTGGCACTTGAAAACTTGTTGCTCCATGACCTCGAGCTTTGTCTCCACGCTTCCGGTACGCCTTGGTCCCTCCACATCGCAGATGTGCAGCACTCCCTCACGCATCTCAATGGTTTGAGGGTGTTGCAGCACCTCCGCAAGATAGGGGTTGATAACCCTCTCGAAAAACTTGTCCTTGGGAGCGCTTGGAGACGTCATGGTGCTCTAGATCTGTCAGAAAAACAACTCAAAACAAAGACAGAAGATTTTTGCGTGATACGGTGGTCAAAACCTTCGGGGGATTATATCATGAATTTTTACCAACCAAAATACGTAACGTGCAAGAAAACGGAGTCCGGGAGGCACACGAGGTGTCCACGAGACAGGGGAGCGTGCCCAGTAGGGGTGGGCTCGCCCTCCACCCTCGTGGAGGCCTCGTGTCCTTCCTAGATTACTTCTTGCTTTCCAAAATTCTTAACTATTCGAAAACGGAGAAAAATTGCCATTAGAACTGTTATGGAGTCGGTTTACTTACCGTACCACATACCTATTCCTTTTTGGAGTCTGAAACATTCTAGAAAGTGTCCCTTATGTATTCCTCCGGGGTTACGGTTTCAATAATATTGGTTTCAACATTAATAGGGTTACCTGAGATATAATCTTTGATTCTTTGACCGTTCACCACCCTCGGACTTGTGCCTTCGAAGTTGTTGATTTTTATAGCACCGGAACGATAGACCTCCTCGATAACGTAAGGACCTTCCCATTTAGAGAGAAGTTTTCCTGCAAAAAAACTTAAACGAGAGTTGAATAGCAGCACATAATCACCTATGTTAAATTCTCGCTTTTGTATTCTTTTATCATGACATCTTTTAACGTTTTCTTTAAACAGCTTGGCATTCTTATAGGCTTGGGTTCTCCATTCATCAAGTGAGCTAATATCAAATAACCTCTTCTCACCGGCAAGTTTGAAGTCATAGTTGAGCTATTTAATAGCCCAGTATGCTTTATGTTCAAGTTCAAGAGGTAAGTGACATGCTTTTCCATAAACCATCTTATACAGAGACATACCCATAGGATTTTTATATGCAGTTCTCTAAGCCCATAATGCATCATCAAGTTTCTTGGACCAATTCTTTCTAGACCTATTAACAGTCTTTTGCAAAATTAATTTGAGCTCTCTACTGCTCAACTCTACTTGACCACTAGACTGTGGGTGATAAGGAGATGCAATTCTATGATTAACATCATACTTAGCAAGCATTTTACGAAAAGCACCATGAATAAAATGTGAACCACCATCAGTCATGAGATATCTAGGGACTCCAAACCTCAAAAAAATAACTTCTTTAAGCATCTTAATAGAGGTGTTATGATCAGCACTACTAGTTGGAATAGCTTCTACCCACTTAGTAACGTAATCAACAGCAACTAAAATATGTGTATACCCATTAGAGGCAGGAAAAGGTCCCATATAATCAAAGCCCAAAACATCAAATGGTTCAATAACAAGAGAATAATTCATAGGCATTTCTTGACGTCTACGAATATTACCAATTCTTTGACATTCATCACAAGACAAGACAAACTTACGAGCATCTTTGAAGAGAGTAGGCCAATAAAAATCAGAGTGCAATACCTTATGTGCAGTTCTGTCTCCAGCGTGGTGTCCTCCATATGGTTCAGAGTGACACTTGCATAGGATCTGTTCCTGTTCATGCTCAGGTACACAACATCTAAGAACACCATCTACTCCTTCTTTATAAAGGTGTGGGTCATCCCAAAAGTAATGTCTTCAATCATAAAAGAACTTTTTCTTTTGCTGGTATGTGAAACTAGGTGGTATAAATTTAGCAACAATGTAATTAACATAATCATCATACCATGGAGCAATACGAGAAGCATTAATGACCGCTAAATGTTCATCAGGAAAGCTATCATCAATAGGTAGTGGGTCATCAAGAACATTCTCTAGCCTAGACAAGTTGTCTGCGACGGGGTTCTCAGCTCCCTTTCTATCAATTATATGCAAATCAAATTCTTGAAGCAAGAGAACCCATCTAATAAGTCTAGGTTTAGCATCTTTCTTTTCCATAAGATATTTAATAGCAGCATGATCAGTGTGAATAGTAACTTTAGAATCAACAATCTAAGGTTTGAACTTATCACGAGCAAATACAACTGCCAAGAATTATTTTTCAGTAGTAGCATAATTTCTCTGGGCAGTATCAAGAGTCTTACTAGCATATTGAATAACATTTAATTTCTTATCAACTCTTTGCCCTAGAACAACCCCTACAACATAATCACTAGCATCACACATAATTTCAAAGGGTAAATTCCAATCAGGTGGCTGAACAATAGGTGCAGTGATCAAAGCTTTCTTAAGTACTTCAAATGCTTCTACACAATCATCATCAAAGACAAAAGGAATATCTTTTTGCAATAAATTAGTCAGAGGCCTAGAGATTTTAGAAAAGTCCTTAATGAACCTCCTATAAAAACCGGCATGACCAAGGAAACTTCTTATACCTTTAATGTCCTTGGGACATGGCATATTTTCAATAACATCAACTTTAGCTTTATCAACTTCAATACCTCTTTCAGAAATTTTATGCCCCAAGACAATGCCTTCATTAACCATAAAGTGACACTTTTCCCAATTCAGGACGAGACTAGTGTCTTCACTTCTCTGCAAAACTCGATCAAGGTTGCTCAAGCAATCATCAAAAGAGGATCCATAGACGGATAAGTCATCCATGAATATCTCACAAATCTTTTCACAGAAGTCAGAGAATATAACCATCATGCATCTTTGAAAGGTAGCAGGTGCATTACATAAACCAAAAGGTGTATGTCTATAAGCAAAAGTACCAAATGGGCAAGTAAAAGTAGTTTCTGATTGATCTTCCGCTGACACAGGTATTTGAGAGAAACCAGAATAACCATCTAGAAAGCAGAAATGTGTATGTTTGGATAGTCTTTCTAGCATTTGATCACTAAAGGTAAAGGGTAATGATCTTTCTTAGTAGCTTTATTTAACTTATGGAAATCAATTACCATCCTATAACCTGTAATAATTCTTTGTGGAATCAATTCATCTTTATCATTAGGAACAACAGTAATACCTCCCTTTTTAGGGACACAATGGACATGGCTTACCCATTCACTATCAGCAACGGGATAAATTATACCTGCCTCAAGGAGCTTTAGTATCTCCTTTCTTACCACTTCTTTGATCTTAGGATTTAATCGTTGTTGATGATCTCTAACTGGTTTGGAACCTTCGTCCAATTTAATTTTATGTTGGCATAGAGTGGGACTAATGCCCTTAAGATTATCCAAAGTATATCCAATAGCAGCGCGGTGCTTCTTCAGAGTTTTCAATAATCTTTCCTCTTCCTACTCTGAAATGTTAGAACTAATAATAACATGATATATCTTCTTTTCATTAATATAAGCATATTTAAGATTATTAGGTAATGGTTTTAGCTCAAACACAGGAGCACCCTTGGGTGGAGGAGGATCCCCTAGGATTTCAACAGGAAAATTGTGTTTCAAAATAGGACCCTGTTGAAGGAACACTTCATCTATTTCCCTTCTTTCACTCATAAACATACCATTTTCATGGTCTAGCAAATATTGTTCTAACGGATCAGTGGGAGGCACGGCAATACAAGCAAGACCAATTATTTCATCTTTACTAGATAAATCTTTATCACGGGGTTTTCTACGAAATTTAGCAAAATTAAACTCATGAGTCATATCATCCAAGCCAATTGTAGCAACATCCTTTTTGCAATCAATATTAGCATTAACAATATTCATGAAGGGTCTACCAAATATAATGGGACAAAAGTCATCTTGTGGGGAACCCAGAACAAGGAAATCAGCAGGATATTTGACTTTCCCATACAAGACTTCAACATCTCTAACAATCCCAACTGGTGAAATAGTATCTCTATTGGCAATATTAATTGTAACATCTATTTCTTCTAACTCAGCAGGTGCAATATCACGCATAATTTCATTATATAAGGAAAAAGGTATTGCACTAGCACTAGCACCCATATCACATAAGTCATGATAACAATGATCTCCTATTTTAACAGAAATAACAGGCATGCCTACAACAGGTCTATGTATCTTAACATCGGGTCTAGCAATGTTAGCAGCTTGTTCACATAAGTAAATAACATGCCCATCTATATTATCTTCCAAGAGATCTTTAACCATAGCAATACTAGGTTCAACTTTAATTTGCTCAGGAGGTGTATAAGTTCTAGTATTACTCTTACGAACAACAGTTGAAGCTTTAGTATGATCCTTCATTCTAACAGGAAAAGGTGGTTTCTCAACATAAGTAGTAGGAACAATAGGATCATTATAAGTGATAGTCTTTTCTTTAACTGTAATAGGTAAAACTATTTTTACTTCAATGGGAGGATTATATTTAAACCACTTCTCCTTAGGGAGATCAACGTGAGCAGCAAAAGATTCACAGAAAGAAGGTACTATCTCAGAGTCAAGTCCATATTTAGCGCTAAATCCACGAAAAGCATCGGTATCCATAAAAGATTTAACACAATCAAACTTAGGTGTTATACCTGACTCCTTACCATCGTCGGAACCCCAATCTTCAGAGTTGCGTTTAATTCTTTCCAATAAGTCCCACTTGAATTCAGTAGTCTTCAGCATATAAGAACTAGCACAGGAAGTATCGAGCATGGTGCGATCATTGAGAGAAAGCCGAGCATAAGTTTTTTGAATAATAATTTCTCTTGAGAGCTCATGACTGGGGCATGAATATAACTTTAAGCCTCCCCCAAGCTTGAGCGATGCTTTCTCCTTCACGAGGCCAGAAATTATATATGTAATTACGATCACGGTGAACAAGATGCATAGGATAGAACTTCTGGTGAAATTCCAACTTCAATTGTTTATAATTCCAAGATCTCGTATCATCACATAGCCTATACCATGTTAATGCGTATCCCTTCAAAGATAAAGGGAAAACCTTCCTCTTAACAACATCATCGGGAATACCTGCAAGCTTAAATAATCCACAAACTTCATCCACAAAGATAAGGTGTAAATCGGGATGTAATGTTCCGTCCCCTGCGAAGGATTAGCTAGCAGTTTCTCTATCATACCCGAAGGAATTTCAAAGTAAACATTTTCAGTAGGTTCAGTAGGTTGAGGAGTAACTCTTTGCTCTACTGGTCGGGGCGAAGATACCCCGAACAAGCCCCTCAAAGGATTAGTTTCCATAGTAACAAGTGACAGAAAATTTCAGCACACTATATAAATGTTTCCTTACCAAGTTCCACTCACCAAAGGCACTTTACTCCCTGGCAAAGGCGCCAGAAAAGAGTCTTGATGACCCACAAGTATAGGGGATCTATCGTAGTCCTTTCGATAAGCAAGAGTGTCAAACCCAACGAGGAGCAGAAGGAAATGACAAGTGGTTATCAGTAAGGTATTCTCTGCAAGCACTGAAATTGTAGGTAACAGATAGTTTTGCGATAGGATAATTCATAACGGATAACAAGTAATGAAAGTAAATAAGGTGCAGCAAGGTGGCCCAATCCTTTTTGTAGCAAAGGACAAGCCTGGAGAATTTCTTATAATGAGAAAAGCGCTCCCGAGGACACATGGGAATTATCGTCAAACTAGTTTCATCACGCTCATATGATTCGCGTTCGGTACTTTGATAGTTTGATATGTGGGTGGACCGGTGCTTGGGTACTGCCCTTACTTGGACAAGCATCCCACTTATGATTAACCCCTATTGCAAGCATCCGCAACTAGGGTTTAAGGTGAACCTAACCATAGCATGAAACATATGGATCCAAATCAGCCCCTTACGAAGCAACGCATAAACTAGGGTTTAAGCTTCTGTCACTCTAGCAACCCATCATCTACTTATTACTTCCCAATGCCTTACTCTAGGCCCAAATAATGGTGAAGTGTCATGTAGTCGACGTTCACATAACACCACTAGAGGAGAGACAACATACATCTCATCAAAATATTGAACGAATACCAAAATCACATGACTACTAATAGCAAGACTTCACCCATGTCCTCAGGAACAAACGTAACTACTCACCAAGCATATTCATTTTCATAATTAGAGGGCTATTAATATGCATTAAGGATCTGAACATATGATCTTCCACCAAGTAAACCAATTAGCATCAACTACAAGGAGTAATCAACACTACTATACAAGATTGGATACAAGAGATGAACTAGGGTTTTGAGAGGAGATGGTGCTAGTGAAGATGTTGATGGAGATTGACCCCCTCCCGATGAGAGGATCATTGGTGATGATGATGGTGATGATTTCCCCCTCCCGGAGGGAAGTTTCCCCGGCAGAACAGCTCCGCCGGAGCACTAGATTGGTTCCGCCACGCCCTCGTGGCGGCGGAGTTTTGTCCCATAAGCTTTTCTTATGATTTTTTCCAGGACAAGAGACTTCATATAGTAGAAGATGGGCATTGGAGGGCCACGAGGGGGCCCACGAGATAGGGGGCGCCCAGTAGGGGGGGGGGGCGCCCCCACCCTCCAGGCCAGGGTGTGGGCCCCCTCCGGTACTTTCTTTGCCCAATAATTCTTATTAAATCCAAAAATAACTTTCACGGAGTTGCGGGACTTTTGGAGCTATGGAGAATAGGTTTACAATATTTGCTCCTTTTCCAGCCAGAATCCCAGCTGTCGGCATTCCCCCTCTTCATGATAAACCTTGTAAAATAAGAGAGAATAGCCATAAGTATTGTGACATAATGTGTAATAATAGCCCATAATGCAATAAATATTTATATAAAAGCATGATGCAAAATGGACGCATCATGGTGTGGCAAGGGGAGAGCGGCAGTACAAGTCCGGATCCAACTATAACCTCAGATACCGAACACACCGATATCATCGGGGGCTTGGCCACCAAAAGAACACCATCGACCCATCTTATCATGGCAGTCATTGCCCCATGGACCGAACCCTTCTTGGCCTACCATAATAGTCGAGAACTCTCAGAGGATCAGAACGAGGCGCACTGCATTGTCCGGCGCTCGAAAGCCTACAAAGTCCATGAAGGAGAACTCTACAAGAAAAGCGCTACCGGAGTACTTCAAAGATGTATCTCCGAGGAAGAGGGGCAGCATCTCTTGGCTGAAATTCATGCCGGTCTCGGGCCCTTGTAAGCAAGGCATTCATACAGGGTTCTATTGGCCGATGGCCCGAGCAGATGCAAAGGACCTTGTCCAACATTGCGTCGGATGCCATCTTTTCGCCCACCAAAGCCATATGCCACCCACCGCTCTACAAATAATACCCATCAATTGGCCTTTTGCTGTCTGGGGGCTTGATATGGTCGGACCCCTTAAAGGAGGAAGCCATAAGAAAAAATATTTGTTGGTCATGGTGGATAAATTCACTAAGTGGATAGAGGCCAAACCAGTTAAAACGGCCGAAGCCGGACCAGTGATAGATTTTATATCCAGTGTTGTGCACCGTTATGGTGTCCCGCACAGCATCATCACCGATAACGGCTCTAACTTCATAGCCGATGAGGTGAAAACTTGGTGTGCCAATCTGGGCATCAAGCTCGATTACGCCTCTATCTATCACCCACAAACAAACGGTCAAGTCAAACGAGCCAATGGTCTTATTATGATCGGCATTAAGCCCAGACTAGTGCGGTCTTTGAAAGAATCAGACAATCACTGGGTTGAGGAGCTCGACTCCGTACTCTGGGGGCTGGGGACCACGCCCAATCATACTACCAGATATACACCCTTTTTCATGGTGTACGGCACAGAGGCTATTTTACCCTGTGACATTATTCATGACTCACCTCGAGTGCGCATGTATGAAGAGAGAGAGGCCAAGCTCGATCGGCAGGACAACTTAGATGCCTTGGAGGAGGAGCGCGACGTCGCAAAATCCCATTCTGCATTATATCAACAACAAGCACGAAGGTACCAAAGTAGAGAAGTGCGGGCCAAGAGTTATAATGTTGGCAAACTCATTCTACGCTTACCGGAGAAGAAAAAGGACAAACTCAAGCCCAAGTGGGAGGGTCCCTTCATCATTGACGAAGTTCTCACTAGAGGAGCATACCGCCTGCGTGATGCATCTGACAATCGCCTAGAGCCGAACCCATGGAACGCGGCCAGACCCTGAAGATTCTATGCCTAGCACCGAACTCTTTGTTTGTCTCCTTCCCCCTTTTTTGGTTCTGTTATTTTTTTTTCTCTCTTTTTCAGTTTTTTTCCTTTTTTGTTTAGCCTTAAAGCTTTCGTGCGGCTAGACCGTACACCTGTGACATACACATCCTAAAATTTGTACATCCATCATACCTGGGGGCTTCTTATAGAGAAGCTTATTATTATTATTATTCTCTGAGCATTAAATCTCACAACATACGTATCTTATCCTCGTGTGTACCTTTTCTTTGCCATTATCATCGATATGACTTAAGTTTTGGCCAAGCTGGGTTGCCTGGCTCCTGTGCTTATGCCCTATGTTCTCGTTAGTTCCGCTAGGGCATAAAGGGAGCACCTCTGCGATTGTTACTGCCGGATCATCCGGATGTGTACCTCAAACTGGGTGAAGCCGAAAGCTAGCATTCTTAAGGGAATATTCGGTCCGTGGACTAAAGATGTTTTTATCGATTACATTATGAACCCCCAGATGTTAAGTATAATGCGGGTTTTTAACCACGGTTTGGACATGCGAAGTAAACGCATGTTCACCCAGGGAAAGGAACCCTTAATGGAACTATTCTCTCTGGAAGATGTTTCTTACTGTCGCAGTGTAATATAACATAGCTAGTTGGGTACTTGTCTGATCAAGCAACTATGACCCCTACGCCTGGTTTCCACGCATACCCCGGTCTATATTACCGAGCGGGTATTCGGAAACACTCCGGACCTTCGGGTCTAGAGGCCGAAGCGAAAAGGTCCGCCATGACAAATATTTTACAATCCAGCTAGTGACAAATTTATCCATTGAAGTACATAGTCACTTGGACTAAAAAACTTCCTCTTCTATGCTGTCCAACAGGTTGTCTAGCTTACAATCCTGCTGAGAATATTCTGCGGCTAATTTCACCTGGTCATATACCAAACTAACGGGGATTTCTTTCCCATCTGACCCTAAAGGTCCGAGCCGGGCCATATCATTCGGATCAAGCTTTGTATACCGTGTTTTCACCATGGCCCGGGCTTCCCGAGCACCTTCTCGGCAGGCCGATATCTTCCATAATCGGAAACGCCGCCGTGCTCCCTTAAATAGTTGTACAAGCTCCTCCATACTTCCTGGTGGCAGCGGATGGCCATAATGCCTTGGCAACACTCCGCATTGCCTGCCGAGCTCGCTCGTGTAGTTGCGATAGCTCGTGTAGCAGATCGCCTGAGGATCCATACATCTCCTCTTCAGGACGGCCAGTCAGCATACCTACAGACATAACTCTGTCAGTTCCTTTCCTCGCCAAATTATGCAGAGGTAAGTTTGAACAGATACTAAATATGCTGCCTCACAGCCTTTTATTTTCCTTCATAGAGTCAGCCAACTGAGCCCGCACATCTTTTAGCTCTTCGCCCAGTTGGGTCTTGGAATCCTGGAGCTTATTTTTATCCTCCCTGACCCATGTAAGAATACGCTCGCCAGCGGCAAGTTGCCTTTTGGTGTGTTGTGAGCCCGCTTCCGGTACCTTTCCCGGATTATCTGTTGATAGTTTCATCAGATATGCAACTGTGTCCGCATTACTGGTATATATATTTATGTTTTTCTCGATGGAGGGACACATTACCAGTTGAGGCCTTCTTGGATTCCTCCAGTTCGGCAGTTGCAGCAGCTAGCTGGGTCCGACACTTCTCCAGCTCTTGAGACAACATGTTGTTCTTCTCTGTGAGCACCTGGTTATCCAATGATCCTTAAATCAGTTGTACCAACTGCTTCAAGTCTCGGGGGCTACTGGTATATATAATTATTAGATTTGCATAAATGTGTACTTACCTGCACATCTTTGAAATATTGTTTGGTGGCTGTGGTAAACCCATCTCGAGCAGCTCAGATGTATGCATCAGCCGAGCTGAAGGCATTAAACGCCTCATTTGAAAAGCCGTGGTCTCAAAGAGTGGCCCGCCAGCGCCGACGATTCATGGCGCTTTCCACTTTAGAGTTTGTAATAGACACATCATCTGAATCCTCTGCAGAAGGACAATTCGGCGTCACTCCCGCGTCATCCTCTGTCCTAAAGGCAGGATCTAGAATCCGGCTGATGGAGGCATGACCGGCAGGATCCCCGGACATATTCCAGCGAATTCTTTTCCTGGTGAGACACAACAAACAGTGTCACACTTCAATATGACGGTCAAGGAGCATGTTTTAAAACCATACCTCTTTGAGGAAGGCTCGGCCGTGTTTTTATTTGCCTTCCTCTTCGAAGGCTTGCCCGGTGTAGGCGCCACTCTCTTGTGGGCCGCCTCAGGTGCAGCATGACGCGCCGAGCGCCTCCCCTTTATAGCACGAGACAATGCGGTGGGTGAGGCATAACAATAAAGTTCTTCTTGAAGAAATGTCTCCTGGTTACTTACGTGTGATGCAGGGAGGAGACCAGGATAGTTGGCAATAATGGCCTCTTCCATGTCGTCATGGCTTGCCTGGTAAAATTCCCCGTCTTCAAGCTCCACAAATATATCCGGATCCTCTTTGAATCCGGGGTCGAGGTCCCGACTGTGGTCCTCTGGTTGTGGTGCAGGGCTCATGAGCTCCTTGGTGATTTTTCGCCATTCCTGATACAAATGAACGGATTAATGTCCATGTAAAGCAACTCTGGGAGCAGAATGAGAAGGGTAGTGGGATTAGAACTTACCCAACTAGGAGGATTGTACGTGGAGAATCCATCCCGGCGCTTAATACAAGCGAATTCCTCTTTCTCCCCTTTGTATAGTTCGGCTAGTATTTTGGTCAAAGCGGCAAGGGTGTCCGGACCCTTCCGACCACAGCGGGAGGCGTCATCTTCCCCATTATAGTGCCACATGGGAAACCTTTTGTATTGAAGCGGCTGAAGCCCTCGCGCTATGGAACTTGTCATTACCTCGAGTATTGATAATACGGACCAGGCAAGTGTCTCTATCTTCCTCATCAATTGATGGACTTCTGCACTATCTTCCTCCCTGAGGCTCCGAGGGTGCTAGCTGTGGTGTTTCTTTAATGGAGCTCTTGAAAATTCAGGAAGACCCATTCGGACTGGGTCGGGAAGGGCGATGTCCTCGATATAAAACCATTCGGGAGGCCAATCTTCGGATGCCTTCTTCGGCGTGCCGGACAGGTATCCGGTCCCGGCAACCGGCCATACTTCAGCTCCGCCTACTTCAAATATCGATCCCACTTGGTTACGAGGGACAAGGCAAAATAGCTTCTTCCATAATTCAAAATGGGCCTCACAACCCAGAAATAGCTCGCAGAGGGCGACATAACCCGCAATGTGCAGGATGGAGGCAGGAGTAAAACTATGCAGTTGGAGGCCATAGTACTCCAGAAGACCTCGAAGGAATGGGTGGATTGGAAATCCCACGCCTCTCAGCAAATAGGGGACAAAGCACAGTCGTTCCCCCCTGGATGGATTAGGGAAGTTCTCCGTCTGAGCCGCGTCATTGAAAGGAAACAATCCTGCTCGAATGGGGGCAAGATCTGCGGTGGGGAAGAAATCCTTGTTTCTGCAGTTCCACTAGCTGACTATGGGATACAGAGCATCTCTCCCAATTGCATTTTTCTGGGCCGTGGGAACGGGAGGAAGAGCTGGGAGCGCTGGCCATGCTGGAATGGCTTCTCCTAGCAGACTCTGAGGATCCCTCGCTTAGTGTGGAATGGATATGAGAATCCCAATCTCTTTAAATAGACGCCTTTTCTACATGGACGGGGTGATATGTGCAAATATGACCTGACCTTTCATATTCGCTTGACACATGGATGCTAAGGACACGAAGGTGTGGAAGCAGAGGAGCGCGACATTAAATGGAAAGCCGAATACTGCTCTTTTAATCAGGTACTTTGAAGAAATCGGAGGAGGAATCAACCTGGCAATGCCGAAGACAATCTGCGCGTCGGACACCTCGTCATTGAAGCCTGGTTCGGGGGCTACTGAGGGAGTCCTGGATTATGGGGTCCTCGGATAGCCGGACTATTGGGCTATGAAGATACAGGACAGATGACTTCTTCCCGTGTCCGGATGGGACTCTCCTTGGCATGGAAGGCAAGCTTGGTGATTCGGATATGTAGATTCCTTTCTCTGTAACCGACTTTGTGTAACCCTAGCCCCCTCTAGTGTCTATATAAACCGGAGGGCTTAGTCCATAGAGGCAACTTACAATCATAATCCTCATAGGCTAGACTTCTAGGGTTTAGCCTTTATGATCTCGTGGTAGATCAACTCTTGTAATACTCATATCATCAAGATCAATCAAGCAGGAAGTAGGGTATTACCTCCATAGAGAGGGCCCGAACCTGGGTAAACATCATGTCCCCTACCTCCTGTTACCATCGACCTTAGACGCATAGTCCGGGACCCCCTACCCGAGATCCGCCGGTTTTGACACAGACAGTGGGTGAGTCGAAAGGGGAAAACTCTTTTTGAGGGGATGTCTCCTGGGTACTTGCATGGGAGGAGGGGAGAAGGCCGGGGTAATCGGCTATAATGGCCACTTCCGTGCCGTCAGAGCTCGCATGATAAAAGACTCCCTCCTTAAATTCTATAAATATATCTGAATCCTCTTCAAATCCAGGATCTAGGTCTCGAATATGGTTCTCCGGCTGCGGAGCAGGGCTGTAGATCCCCGTGACTACCTTTCTCCATTCCTGTTAAAGATAGCCGGATTAAGTTCGACTAAGCATAATTAAGGAAAAAGATTGAGTGAGGCCTATGATCAAAAACTCACCTAGTCAATGGGGTTATACAAGGAGAAACCTTCTCGACATTCAAGGTGAGTGAAGCTTTCCTTCTCCCCTTTGTAAAGATCAGCCAACATGGCGGCCAAAGCGGCAAAATTGTCCGGAATCTTGTGCTCACAGCGTGATGCGTCATCCTCCCTGTTGTAATGCCACATGGTAAGCCCTCTGGATTGGAGTGGCTGAACACATCGCGTTATTGATATCGCCATTACCTCGACTATAGACAGTCCAGAGTGGGCGAGTATTTTGATTTTGCTCACTAGCCTCTTAATCTCCGCACTGTCTTCTTGCTCAAAGCTTCGGGGACGCCAACTGGAACGCTTCTTTAAAGGAGTAGTGGAGAATTCAGGAAGAGCGCGTTGGATTGGGTCGGGAGAACAACGTCTTCAATGTAGAACCATTCCGAGGGCCACTCTTCGGATGCCTTCTTCAGAGTGCCGGACAGATATCTCGTTCCGGCTATGTGCCATACTTCGGTGCTGCCCACGTCGAATATGGATCCCTTTTGGGAGTGGGGGACGAAGAAGAAAAATTTCCTCCATAACTCGAAATGGGCCTTGCAACCTAGGAACAGCTCGCAAAGAGCAATGAAGCCCGTGATGTGTAGGATGGAGCCTGGCATGAGATTTGCAGTTGGAGGCTGTAATACTCCAGGAGACCTCTGAGGAAAGTGTGGATCAGAAATCCCACGCCTCTCAGCAAGAAGGAAACAAAGCACACCCGCTCCCCTTTAGTAGGATTGGGGAAGTTCTCCGCCTGGGCTTCGCCTTTGATGGAAGTTAATCCCGCCCGAACGGGGACTAGATCTGAGGGTGGGAGATATCCCTCGGTCTGAAGCTTGGTCAACTAGTCGTGGGATACTGAGCAGCTTTCCCAATCGCCTTTTTGAGGGCCGTGGGAGCGCAAGGAAGAGCTAGGAGTGCCAACCATGTTTGGATGGTTTCCTATGGGAAGCTCTAAGGATTTTCGCCTGGTGAGGAATGGCATCTGAGATTCAATCTCTTTAAATAGACGCCTTCCCTACGTGGTCAAGGGGTTACTTGTAAAAATACTTAGACCCTTCGTATTCATTTGACACGTGGAAGCCGAGGCGACGGCAGCACAGAAGTTGGAGAATATGGTATTTAATGTAAAAGCCGAACTATATGAAGTAGAATGGAGTACCCGCCTTGCAAAGCGGAAGACACAAAGCCAGATACAACATCGTCATTGAAGGTAAGTTCGGGGGCTACTGAGGGAGTCCTGGATTATGGGGTCCTCGGGGAGCCGGCCTATGTGACATGGGCCGGACTGATGGGCCATGAAGATACAAGACAGAAAGCCTTCTCCCATGTCCAGATGGGACTCTCCTTTGCATGGATGGCAAACTTGGAGTCCGGATGTGTTGTTTCCTTCCTCTATAGACCGACTTTGTACAACTCTAGTCCCCTCCGGTGCTTATATAAACCGGAGGGTTTAATCCGTAGAGGCAATCATAAATCATATAGGCTAGACGTCTAGGGTTTAGCCATTACAATCCCGAGGTAGGTCAACTCTTGTAACCCGTATACTCATCAAAGTCAATCAAGCAGGAAGTAGGGTATTACCTCCATTAAGAGGGCCCGAACCTGGGTAAACATCATGTCCCCTGCCTCCTGTTACCTTCGATCCTCAGACGCACAGTTCGGGACCCCCTACCCGAGATCTGCCGGTTTTGACACCGATAATGGGGGGCACAGCAGCCCTTGCTGGCTGCTGCGTTTCCCCTCTTGGCCCACTAGGCCCATATCTTTGTCGGGGGTACCCGGAACCCCTTCTGATGACCTGATATGTACCTGGTACCCTCCAAAACACTTCCGGTGTACGAATACTATCGTCCTATATATCAATATTTAACTCTCGGCCATTTTGAGACTCCTCGCCATGTCCGTGATCTCATCTGGGAGTCCGAACAACATTCGTTCACCAAAGCACAAAACTCATATAATACAAAACCGTCATTGAATGTTAAGCGTGCGGACCCTATGGGTTCGAGAACTATGTAGACATGACCGAGACACCTCTCCGATCAATAACCAATAGCAGAACCTGGATGCTCATATTGGCTCCCACATATTCTATGAAGATCTTTATCGGTCTAACTATTATGACAACATACGTTATTCCCTTTTTCCATCAGTATGTTATTTGCCCGAGACTCGACCGTCGGCATCTTCATACCTAGTTCAATCTCGTTACTGGCAAGTCTCTTTACTCGTTCTGTAATGCATCATCTTGCAACTAACTCGTTAGTCACTTTGCTTCCAAGGCTTCTTATGATGTACATTACCGAGAGGGCCAGAGATACCTCTCCGATACTCGGAGTGACAAATCCTAATCTCGATCTATGCCAACCCAACAAACACCTTCGGAGATACCTGTAGAGCATCTTTATAATCACCCAGTTACGTTATGACGTTTGATAGCACACAGGGTATTCCTCTGGTATCCGGGAGTTGCATAATCTCATAGTCGAAGGAATATGTATTTGACATGAAGAAAGCAATGGCAATAAAACTAAATGATCATAATGCTAAGCTAATGAATGGGTCTTGTTCATCACATCATTCTCCTAATGATGTGATCTTGTTCATCAAATGACAACACATGTCTATGGTTAGTAAACTTAACCATCTTTGATTAATGAGCTAGTCTAGTAGAGGCTTTCTTGGGACATGGTGTTTTGTCTATGTATCCACACATGTATCATGTTTCTGGTTAATACAATTCTAGCATGAATAATAAACATTTATCATGATAGAAGGAAATATAAAATAACAACTTTATTATTGCCTCTGGGTCATATTTCCTTCACTCTCCCACTTGCACTAGAGTCAATAATCTAGTTCACATCGCCATGTGATTTAACACCAATACTACGCATCTTTATATGATTAACACCCATAATTCACATCGCCATTTGACCAACACCCAAAGGGTTTACTAGAGTCAATAATCTAGTTCACATCACTATGTGATTAACACCCAAAGAGTACTAAGGTGTGATCATGTTTTGCTTGTGAGAGAAGTTTAGTCAACGGGTCTATCACATTCAAAGCCGTATGTATTTTGCAAATTTTTATGTCTATAATGCTCTACATGGAGCTACTCAAGATAATTGCTCCCACGTTCAATACGCATCTAGATTGAGACTTAGAGCCATCTAGATCAGTTTCAAAGCTTGCATCGACGTAGCTCTTTACGATGAACTCTTTATCGGAGAAGCATTTCCTTAGTCCTCTTTAAGGTAACTAAGGATAATTTTGACCACTGTCCAGTGATCTATTCCTGGATCACTATTGTACCCCCTTGCCAAACTCATGGCAAGGTACACAACTGATTTGGTATACAACATGGCATACTTTATAGAACCTATGTCTGAGTGGTACATCTCTATCGTATCTATAATTTTTGATTGTTTCATGCCAATATTATACACGTTTTACATACTTTTGGAAACATTTTATATGATTTATTTCTACTAACTTACTTATCTAGTGCCCAGTATCAGTTCCTATTTGTTGCCTATTTTTGTATCACAGAAAATCCATATCAAATGAAGTCTAAACATGATGCAACTCCACGGAGAATTATTTTGGAATGTTTGTGATTTTTGGGAGTTGGAATCACCGCAAATGGAGGCCCACACAGACCACGATACACCAGGGCGCGCCCCAGGCCCCTGACGCGTGGTGGTGGGTTGTGCTCACCTCGTACGTTGGTTGGAGCTCTACTTTGTGCACAAGGAAGCTTATATCAGGAAAAAAATCATGTAAAAAGATCAACGTAATCGGAGTTACGGATCTCCGGAATATAAGAAATGGTTTTCGGCCAGATCTGGAGAGCGCGAATGAGAAGAGAACAGAGAGGAAGATCCAATCTCGGAAGGCCTCTTGCCCCTCCCATGCCATGGAAGCAAAGGACCAGAGGGTAAACCCTTCTCCCACCTAGGGAGGAGGCCAAGGAATAAGAAGAAGGAGGGGGCTCTCTCACCCTCGCTTCCGGTGGCCGGAGTGCCGCCGGGGCAACGACCAGACGGCGATATTCACCAACAATCTTGCTACCGTTAACACCAACTCTCTCCCCTTATATGCAGCGGTGTAACGGCTCTTCCCCCCACTGTAATCTCTACTTAAACATGGTGGTCAACTCCATATATTATTTCCCAATGATCTATGGTTATCCTATGATGTTTGAGTAGATCCGCTTTGTCCCGTGGGCTAATCATGATCTTGGTTGGTATGATTGTATATTTTATTTATGGTGCTATCCTATGGTGCCATCCGTTCTCGCGCAAATGTGAGGGCCCCCCGCTGTAGGGTGTTACAATATGTTCATGGTTTGCTTATTGTCAGTGTTGCGGGGGTGACAACAGCCTAAACGAGGATAAGTGGGTCATGGCGTACACGAGTAAAGAGGACTTGATACTTAATGCTATGGTTGGGTTTCACGACCTTAATGATCTTTAGTAGTTGCGGATGCTTGCTAGAGTTCCAATCATAAGTGCATATGATCCAAGTAGAGAAAGTATGTTAGCTCATGCCTCTCCGTCATATAAAATTGCAAGAATTATTACCGGTACTTGTTATCGATTGCCTAGGGACAAATGACTTTCTCATTGACAAAAGCTATCCACTTTTACTACCTTGCATGTTATTCGTAGTTTTATTCCTGCAAAGTACTCCTAGTTTTATTCTTGCAAAATAGTTTCATACTTGTTCTAGGTAAAGCAAACGTCAAGTGTGCGTAGAGTTGTATCGGTGGTCGATAGAACTTGAGGGAATATTTGTTCTGCCTTTAGCTCCTCGTTGGTTTCGACACTCTTATTTATCAAACAAGGCTACAAATGATCCCCTATACTTGTGGGTTATCAGTGAGGCATAGGGAATGCCTTTTATTCTCTCGTTATCTTCTACAGTGGTCGGGTTTTGAGTCTTTACTCAACTTCACACCTTACAATACAGACAAGAACCCCTTCTTTGACTGATCCATTTTGAACTCATTCAAAATCTTGTCAAGGTATGTACACATTGAAAGTCTTATCAAGTGTCTTGATTTATCTCTATAGATCTTGATGCCCAATATGTAAGTAGCTTCACGAGGTCTTTCACTGAAAAATTGTTATTCAAGTATCCTTTTATGCTATCTAGAAATTCTATATCATTTCCAATCAATAATATGTCATCCACATATGATATCAGAAATGCTACAGAGCTCCCACTCACTTTCTTGTAAATACGGGCTTCTATGAAAGTCTGTATAAAACCATATGGTTTGATCATCTTATCAAAGCATATATTCCAACTCCGAGATGCTTGCACTAGTCCATAGGTGGATAGCTAGAGCTTGCACACTTTGTTAGCACCTTTAGGATCGACAAAACCTTCTGGTTGCATCATATACAACTCTTCTTTTAGAAATCAATTAAGGAATGCAGCTTTGACGTCCATTTACCAGATTTCATAATCATAAAATGCGGCAATTGCTAACATGATTCAGATAGCCTTAAGCAGTGCTACGGGTGAGAAAGTCTCATCGTAGTCAACTCCTTGAACTTGTCAAAAACCTTTTGCGACAAGTCGAGCTTTGTCAATAGTAACATTACCATCAGCGTCAATCTTCTTCTTGAAGATCCATTTATTGACTATGGGTCGCCGATCATCGGGCAAATCCACCAAAGTCCATGCTTTGTTCTCATACATGGATCCTATCTCAGATTTCATGGCCTCAAGCCATTTATCGGAATCTAGGCTCATCATAGCTTCTTCATACTTCATAGGTTCGCCATGGTCTAGTAACATGACTTCCAGAACAGGATTACCATACCACTCTAGTGTCGATCGTGTTCTGGTTGACCTACGAGGTTCGGTAGTAACTTGATCTGAAGTTTCATGATCATCATCATTAGCTTCCTCCCTAGTTGTTGTAGGCATCATGGGAACAGATTTCTCAGATGAGCTTCTTTCCAAATTGAGAGAAGGTACAATTACCTCATCAAGTTCTACTTTCCTCTCACTCACTTCTTCCGAGATAAACTCCTTCTCTAGAAAAGTTCCATTCTTGGCAACAAAGATCTTGCCTTCGGATCTGTGGTAGAAGGTGTACCCAATTGTTTCCTCAGGGTATCCTATGAAAATGCACTTCTTCAATTTGGGTTCAAGCTTATCAGGTTGAAGCCTTTTGACATAAGTGTTGCAACCCCAAACTTTAAGAAACGACAACTTAGGTTTATTGCCAAATCACAGTTCATACGGTGTCGCATCAACGATTTTAGATGGTGCCTTATTTAACGTGAATGCAACTGTCTCTAAAGCATAACCCCAAAACGATAGTGGTAAATCGGTAAGAGACATAATAAATTGCACCATATCTAATAAAGTACGGTTACAACGTTCGGACACACCATTATGTTGTGGTGTTGCAGGTGGCGTGAGTTGTGAAACTATTCCGCATTGTTTTAAATGAAGGCCAAACTCGTAATCAAATATTCGCCTCCGCGATCAGATCATAGAAACTTTATTTCTTGTTACAATGATTCTCCACTTCACTCTGAAATTCTTTGAACTTTTCAAATGTTTCAGACTTGTGTTTCATTAAGTAGTGTTGGGAAATGTAGCATGCAATTTTAAAAAAATCCCTACGCTCACGAAAGATCTATCTAGCAGATGCATAGCAACAAGGGGGGAGAGTGTGTCCACGTACCCTCGTAGAGCAAACGCGGAAGCGTTTGCCAACGAGGTGATGTAGTAAAACTTCTTCTCGTTTCGACCGATCAAGTACCGAACGTACGTCACCTCCGAGTTCTGCACACGTTCAACGCGATGACGTCCCTCGAGCTCTTGATCTAGTAGAGTGTCGAGGAAGTAGATGAGTTCCATCAGCACGACGGCGTGGTGACAATGATGGTGAAGTGATCCACGCAGGGCTTCGCCTAAGCACTGCGAGAATATGACCGGAGGCAGAAACTGTGGAGGGGGGCGCTGCACACGGCTAGGAATAGTTCATGTGTGTTCTAGGCACCCCCTCCCCACATATATAAAGGAGGGAGAGGGAGAGAGGCAGCCCTAGGCGCGCCCAAGTAGGAGGAATCTTACTTGGGATCCTAGTTGGATTCGCCCCCTCCCTTTCCTTTTACCGGAAGGGGAAAGAGGGGAAGAGAGGAGGGAGAAGGAAAGAGGGGGGCGCCCCCCCTCTTCCTAATCCTATTCGGCCTCCTCTGTGGCTTAGGGGAGGGAGAAGGAAAGAGGAGGGAGAAGGAAAGAGGGGTCCATAGTTAGTAGCTAGATGGCTTCTCTCTCTCTTGATTATCAATACAATGGTCTCTTGGAGATCCATATGATGTAAGACTTTTGACGTTGTGTTTGTTGGGATCTGATGAACTTTGAGTTTATGATCAGATCTATGTTTTTATCCATGAAAGTTTTTTGAGTCTTCTTTGAACTCTTATATGCATGATTGCTTATAGCCTCGTATTTCTTCTCTGATATTCGGGTTTTGTTTGGCCAACTTGATCTTTTTATCTTGCAATGGGAAGAGGTGCTTTGTAGTGGGTTCGATCTTACGGTGCTTGATCCTAGTGATAGAAAGGAAACCAACACGTATGTATCGTTGCTACTAAGGATAACAAGATGAGATCTATATCTGCCGCAATAGATAAACGGATCTCATCTACATCATGTCATCGTTCTTATTGCATTACTCCATTTTCTCATGAACTTAATACACTAGATGCATGCTGGATAGCGGTCGATGTGTGGAGTAATAGTAGTAGATGCAGGCAGGAGTCGGTCTACGAATCTTGGACATGATGCCTATATAATGATCATTGCCTGGATATCGTCATGATTATTTGAAGTTCTATAAATTGCCCAACAGTAATTGTTTTCCCACAGTTTGCTATTTTTCTTGAGAGAAGCCACTAGCGAAACCTATGGCCCCTGGGTCTCTTTTCACCATATTTGCCTTTGCGATCTATTTTCTCTTGCATTTATTTTCAGATCTATTAAACCAAAAACACAAAAATACCCTGTTGCAATTTATTTGTTCCGAGATCTATTTATCCTATCTACCACTTTTTACCTCATGTTATTTGCCCACTAGAGGCGCCGTACCCGAAAGGGATTGACAACCACTTCAACACGTCGGGTTGCGAATATTTGTTATTTGTGTCTAGGTGCTGTTTACTTGGTGTGAGGAGGTTCTCCTACTGGTTTGATTACCTTGGTATCATCACTAAGTCAAATACCTACCGTCGCTATACTGCATCATCCGTTCCTCTTTGGGGAAATACCGACGTAGTTCTAGCAGACATCAAAAGGAATTTGTGGCGCCGTTGCCGGGGAGGATCTTGAACATCAACCAGGTTCCTAATCACAAATCTCATCTCCTCGCAATTTACATTATTTTCCATTTGCCTCTCGTTTTCCTCTCCCCCACTTCACAAAAATTTGCCATTTTATTCGCCCTCTTTTTCATTCGCCTTTTTCTTGTTAGATCTTTTATTTGCTTGAACTTGTCACCATGAGTGACTTTGATATGGAAGAAACAGATGATGGCCTAACTCCTAAAGTGGAGCGCACGGGTAATCTGGATGCCAAAACTTTCTTTTTGGGCCAAGGGAATTTTATGGGAAAAGAACATATCCAAGAATTTTTCAATTGTGTCAGAAAATTAAGTCTTGATGATATTCCTATACTTAAAAGGACTAAATCTTATGCGGAAGCTATTTCGGCACTTGTTTTGAAACTTGAAACTAGATTTATTCGTACTCATCCTACCTTGCAAAGATTGTTTTATGAGTTGCCCATTATAAAGGATCCTAAAGCTAAAAAGTTAGCCACTCTTGTTTTGATGAATGAATTTGACTACATAATATGGGAAGCTAGGGAAATCTTTGATTTTTATGGCATGAATCATGAAAAACCCGTGATTGATGAAATTATTTATAATAGTGATTATGCTCTGAGGCATTTGCTTGGAGATAACCAAATTTTTGATGAGAATCTTAGAAAGCAAGTCCCCGTTTTAGATATGTGCCAACAAGTTTTTAACGATGTGAATCAACACTATTCTTGGATCACTGCCGGAAATCAATGGGGTTATGATAAAAAGCAACTTGGTAGTGCTAAGATTTACATGGATAATGTGTTTTATGTCTTATTTACAAAACCTCCCGACACAAATACCTCCAAGGGAAACAAGGACAAAGATGACAAAACTTAGACCCTACACGTTATGCCTAGCTAGGGGCGTAAAACGATAGCGCTTGTTGGGAGGCAACCCCATGAATAAAATTTATTTTTGCTTTCTGTTTTCTGTTCTTGAGTTTTAGCACAATCATAACAGTGTTGTGTTTTTGTGTCTTAGTTAGTGTGTGTGCCAAGCAATGCCTTTGGGAAGACTTGAGTGAAAGTTTATTTGATCTTGCTGAAAAACAGAAACTTCTGTGCTCACGAGATTCGATGTCATTTTTTACAGAAGAGTGCTTTTAAGTTGATTCTTTCTGCAGAACATTAATAGACAAATTCCTCACGTCCACCAATTTATTTCATAATTTTTGGAGTTACAGATGTATTCCAAATTTTCAGATTTCTACAGACTGTTCTGTTTTTGACAGATTCTGTTTTCTTTGCGTTGTGTGCTTGTTTTGATGATTCTATGATTTTCTTTGATGAGTTTTTGCCATATAAAAGTTGGATACAGTAGATATAATGTAATAAAAAAATAAGAATAGGTTTGATACAATACTTATAGTAGTGGTTTGGTTTCTTATACTAACGGACCTCACGAAGGTTTTGTTTGAGTTTTGTGTGATTGAAGTTTTCAAGTTTTGGGTTATCTTATGATGGATGAAGGAATAAGGATAAGCAAAAGGCTAAGCTTGGGGATGCCCGAGGCACCCCAAGATAATATTCAAAGAAGTGTCAAGCAACTAAGCTTGCGGATGCCCCCGAGTGGCATCCCCGCTTTCTTCTAATGACCATCGGTATTTTACTTGAAACTATATTTTTTTTGTCACATGATATGAGTTTTGCTTGGAGCGTCTTGTATGATATGAGTCTTTGCTTGATTTTCTTTGCATTTTTAAGTGTCGAATCCTTGCTGGACACACTCTTTTTATAGAGCCAAAAATTATGCTATGCTTGCTCCTATGCTTCACTTAAATTTATAGAGCCATGGACTTGCTCTAGTACTTCACTTATATCTTTTTGAGCATGGTGTGCTTTGTTAATTTTGAAGAAATGCGCTCATGCTTCACCTAGATTTATTTGGGGGTTAGTAAATTTTTAATAAATTCTCTCTTGCTTCACTTAGATTATTTTGAGAGAAAGAAATTTTTTATGCTCATGATCTTCACTTATATTTGTTTGAGCTTATCAAAAGCAACATATGGAAATAGTCCCAAAGTGACATATATCCAAGGAGGATATAATAAAAACTTTCATGAATATCATTGGACAAAATAAACATGATTCTTAGTAATGGTTGTGAGATATGACGATATGATATGTGAGTCATGTTGATGAGTAATTGTGATTTAGTAAGAATATTGATGTTAAGGTTCGTGATTCCTTATGCAAGCACGAAAGTCAATAGTTATGCAATGAAATTTATATCCTACTTATGGTGCATTATTCGGTGTTACTTATTCTTAATGCTTGGGTACGAGATTTTTCGCTTTTTGGTTGGTCGCTTCTCAATCTTTTTGCTAGCCTTCATTTTGCACTAAGTATGATCACTACTTGTGCATCCAAAACCCTTTAAACTAGTTTTGCCTTATGAGTCCACTATACCTACCTATATGCGGTATTTCCATGCCATTCTAAGAAAATTTGCATGTGCCATCTCTAATATTCAAAATAAGGTTCTCTTTTGTGTGCTCTACTACTCGCGAGGCGGTAAAGGGTAGCCAATATTTTCCATGCTAGATGTGTTATTCTCATGATGAGTGTTTATTCACTTGTAATTGCACGAGAGTACGTCAAAGGTATTAGGGATGCCTAGTCCCGAAATGAATAAATGAATTTACTTTATGTTGTTAAATAAAAAATTCCTTGGAAAGTCTTGGTATGGAAGGCACCCGTGGATACGACTAGCCATGGAAAGTGACAGTTATGGTGGAAAAATAATAAACTTTATTTTTTGTTTCGGAACCACCTATGATGTATCTAGCATGGAAAGTGTTGGGATGCTCCAAGTCGTTTTCATTGGTAGGAAAAGTATGCCTCTCAAAAATAATTTATCTCACAATTTAAGCTTTGAGCTCTGGCACCTCTACAAATCACTACTTCCCTCCGCGAAAGGCCTTTCTTTTACTTATGCAATTTTTATTTTGAATTTGAGTCTCCATCTTCTCTTATAAAGCACCAACTAAGGGCCACAATGATCGTATTTGAGCATTGGGTGTAGCTAATATTCAAGTGTGTTTCATGAATGGATCAATGATTGAGCATGATGGGCTAGGGATAACTTGCTTTAGTGTTGATATTTTGAAAGACATGGTTGCTTGTTGGTATACTTGAGTATTAAAGTCTTCATGTCAAAACTAGACTATTGCTTTGAATCATATAAAATTCCATATGTCCATGCTATAAAGAAAAGAATGTGATGAACATGTTAGGCAGCATTCCACATCAAAAATTCTGTTTTTATCATTTACCTACTAGAGGACGAGCAGGAATTAAGCTTGGGGATGTTGATACGTCTCCAACGTATCTATAATTTTTTATTGTTCCATGCTGTTATATTATCATTCTTGGATGTTTTACAATCATTTTATAGTCATTTTATATCATTTTTTGGTACTAACCTATTGACATAGTGCCCAGTGCCAGTTGCTGTTTTCTGCATGTTTTTACATCGCGGGAAATCTATATCAAACGGAGTCCAAATGCAACATAAGTCCTAGGAGATTTTTTTTGGGCCAGAAGATTGCCAATGGGCCAAGGAAGCACCCGAGGGGCTGCTCGAGGTGAGCAGCACCCACCAGGGCGCGCCAGGAGGCCCAGGCGCGATCGGTGGGTTGTGCCCACCTTGGGTGCCCCCCAAACCGCCTCTTTGCTCTATAAATACCCAGATATTCTAGAAACCCTAGGGGAGGCGACGAAATATTGATCCAGCCACTGCAGAGTCCAGAACCACCAAGATCCAATCTAGACACCGTCATGGAGGGGTTCACCACTTCCATTGGTGCCTCTCCTATGATGCATGAGTAGTTCTTTGTAGACCTACGGGTCCGTAGTTAGTAGCTAGATGGCTTCCTCTCTCTCTCTCTCTCTCTTGATTATCAATACAATGGTCTCTTGGAGATCCATATGATCTAAGTCTGGCGGTGTGTTTGTTGGGATCCGATGAACCTTCAGTTTATGATCAGATCTATGTTTTTATCCATGAAAGTTATTTGAGTCTTCTTTGATCTCTTATATGCATGATGTCGGCGTTCTGGGAACGGGAGTCCCCAGACTTGCCTGCCTGCGGCCTACGGCGTGGCTCAAAGGGGGCCCAGCACGACCCATCTTCATCAACACAAGCTCAAGACCCTCACGAGGGGCCAAGCCTCGCGGGGCGGACGACAAGGAGCTTCCTCAGGCACGGCCTCATCAGGCAGGCTCATGAGGAGGCGGAGAGTTCAAGGCGGGGTACCTCGCAAGGTGCCCATGACGCAAGCCATGACGACCAAGGGCACCAGCCCGCGCAGTGTCCTTCTTTCCTCTTTGGTGCAAGGGGAGCAAGCGCAGGCGAGAGCATCAAGCAAAGGCATCCATTTCGGTGCAACAAGACCAAGACCAGTCCAACGGCAGGATGGAGGTCACCGTGGAGCCCAAGCCGGCGTCACCACCAGAGCCTTTGACAGGCGAGGACCAACTTTAGTCAGGATAAGTGTACCAGATGTTCCCCTTCAAAATGGCCAATTGTTAGCGCCCTTCCCGCTCAATATTTGGGAAGAGGCCCATGGCCTTCGCCTATAAATAGGACTAGCCACCATAGTATCGGGGCATCGAGAATCTACCCCTCAAAAGGGACAACACCACCATAAGAACAGACCCTCGCGAGGCAGTTCTTCCTTGTATTGTTCATCATCAGCCCAAGAGGCAATCCACCACACCACACACTGGAGTAAGGTATTACACCACCATGGTGGCCTGAACCAGTATAAACCTTGCGTCTCTTGTGTTCTTCTTCTTGCAGTTTAGACTCTAGCAACTCGGTGAGGAACAGGTAGGTAGAAGGTGAAACCTCCGCGCGCACCCCAGTGTTTGAACCTCAAGGGTCTGCCGGAACCCTAAATCCGACATTTGGCGCGCCAGGTAGTGGTGCGCCGGAATTCGTCTTCCATCGCCCTGCTCTTCTCCGACCGTCGCGTCCATGGCTGACGCTCGTCGGGTTGCTCGCGCCGCTCGAGTCGCCCGGACGGCTCCCGTCGGCGGGCGCCCTTGTCGTTCCCCGTCGTCCGCCGTCAGCACCGCCACCGGCCCGGCGGGGAACGAGCAACGAGTTTCGCCTTGCATCCCTCCGTGGCCTCCTGGGAAAAGCCGCGCGACCTCTTCCTTGCCCACCACGCCGCGCCGGCCTCCCCGGTCATCACGGCCCTCCTGGGCGGCTTGCAGGCGCCGCCTTCCAGTCACCATGTCAAGCCGTTCATCCGTCGGGTCAGCGCCGCCTCCGTGCGGCAGGGGGCTTCCCGGGACCGGTCGGAGCCGCAGGCCAGGCTAGCCTTCAGTTCGGAAGACCACCCCTCCAACTCGGCCTGCTCGGGTGCGCTCCCGATGTTGTGCACCCCCACCATCTGCCAGGTGGCTGTCACCAGGACCCTCATCGACGGTGGCGCGGGCCTCAACATGCTTTCAGTCGAAACTTTCGACCTCCTCCGCATACCCCGGGGGTGGTTGCGGCCGAGCCAACCCTTCATGGGCATCGGGGGCGGGTCTTCCAGCTCCTTGGGACAGATCCGGCTCCCAGTGACCTTCGGCACCTACGACAATTTCCGCACGGAGCTGGTCGATTTCGACATCACCCTCATCGGCCTCCCCTACAATGCCATCCTCGGCTACCCAGCACTGGCCCAATTCATGGCCGCGACTCACCCGGCATACAACCTCATGAAGATGCCCGGGAGTAGCGGAGTCCTCACCGTGCCTGGGGACACCGGGGACGCGCTGCGAGCGCTCAAGCTCGCCTTCAAGACGGCGGCGACAGCACAGCCCGCCAACGCGGGGGCCCCCGAGCCCAAGGGGGCTGCACCAGCCAAGAAGAAATAGTTGTTCACCCAAGACAAGGCGGAGACCAAGAAGATACCCGTCGACGAGGACGGGTCCACCAGCGCCACTTTCACCATAGGCGCCCACCTCGGGCCCGAGCAGGAGGAAGCCCTGGTCAAGTTCCGGCGTGCAAACAAGAAGATGTTCGCTTGGGAGCCCGATCAGCTGGCAGGGATCCCACGGGGCGTGATCGAGCACCACCTCAACGTGTGCCCCAACGTGCGCCCCGTGAAGCAGAAAGCGAGGCGGCAGTCCACTGAAAAGTAGGCCTTCATCGTCCAGGAGACCCGCAAGCTAGAAGCCGCGGGGGTCATTCGCGAGGTTCGATATCCAGATTGGTTGGCCAACCCTGTGGTAGTACCAAAGAAGGGAGGGAAGGAACGCATGTGTGTCGACTTCATCAACCTCAACAAAGCATGCCCGCAAGATCCTTTCCCGCTCCCATGCATCGATCAAATCGTCGATTCCACCGCTGAGTGTGACCTGTTATGCTTCTTGGACGCCTTCTCCGGGTATCATCAGATCAAGATGGCGGTGGAAGACGTGGAGAAGACGGCCTTCCTGACCCCGTGTGGGGTGTACTGCTATACATGCATGCCCTTCGGACTGCGCAACACGGGGGCAACCTTTCAGCGGCGCATGCACATCACCTTGGGCCCGCAACTCGGGAAGAACGTGGAAGCTTATGTCGACGACATTGTAGTGAAGTCTCGCGAGGCCAAGACCCTGATACAGGACCTGGAGGAAACCTTTGCAAACCTCAACGCAGTAAGCCTGAGGCTCAACCCGGAGAAGTGTGTGTTTGGAGTCCCCTCGGGCAAGCTCTTGGGTTTCCTCGTGTCCCACCGAGGCATCGAGGCCAACCCAGAAAAGGTCAAGGCAGTCGAGGACATGAGCCCGCCAAAGACCCTCAGAGAGATGCAGAAGCTCACTAGGCGCGTGACTGCACTGGGGCGCTTCATCTCCAGGTTAGGGGAGCGAGCGCTGCCTTTCTTCCAGTTGATGAAGAAAAAGGGGCCCTTTGAATGGACTGAAGAGGCCGACAAGGCATTCCAAGATCTCAAGAGATACCTGACCATACCCCTCACATGGCCATTCGCAGTCTGGGGGCTTGATATCCTGGGCCCATTTCCCCGGGCGCCAGGGGGCTATCGCTACCCCTACGTCGCCGTGGACAAATTCACCAAGTGGGCCGAAGTGGAAGCCGTCCGCACCATCCCCGCGGGTTCAGCGGTCAAGTTCATCAAGGGCATCGTGAGCCGGTTCGGGGTGCCGAACCGCATCATCACCGACAACGGTTCGCAGTTCACCAGTAACCTCTTCAAAACATACTGTGCTAACCTTGGAACGCAGATATGCTACGCTTCAGTGGCGCACCCCCGAAGCAACGGCCAGGCCGAGCGGGCCAACGCAGAGGTCCTGAGGGGCCTCAAGACCAGAACATTCAAGAACAAGCTGGAAGCTTGCGGCAGAGGCTGGTACGACGAGCTCCAGTCCATGTTGTGGTCCATCCGCACGACCGCAACCAAGCCGACTGGAGAGACCCCTTTCTTCTTGGTCTATGGAGCCGAAGCAGTCCTCCCTCACGAGGTCAGACATCGGTCCACACGGGTCCTGGCGTTCGACGAAGCGCAGCAGGACGCCATGCGGGAGATGGACCTCGTGCTGGGGGAGGAGCGTCGCCGAGAAGCCGCGCTGCGAGCGGCGAGATATCAAGAAGCACTGTGGCGATACCACTGCCGCAACATCCGCCCCGGGACTCTTGAGGTAGGGGACCTCGTGCTCAGGCGGTTTCTCTCCAGGGAGGGACTGCATAAGCTCTCTCCCATGTGGGAGGGCCCGTTCAAGGTTGTTCATGTTTCTAGGCCCGGCTCCGCGCGCTTGGAGACTCAGGAGGGGGTGCCAGTCCGGAATGCGTGGAACATCCAGCACCTCCGGAGGTTTTACCCCTGAAAAGGCCCAGAGCCTGTGAAGAAGGCGAATGCCTGTGAAGATCATCTTTTTGGAAAAGGCCCGGAGCCTGTGAAGAAGGCGAATGCCTGTGAAGATCATCTTTTTGGAGAAGGCCCGGAGCCTGTGAAGAAGGCGAATGCCTGTGAAGATCATCTTTTTGGAGAAGGCCCGGAGCCTGTGAAGAAGGCGAATGCCTGTGAAGATCATCTTTTTGGAGAAGGGCCGGAGCCTGTGAAGAAGGCAAATGCCTGTGAAGATCATCTTTTTGGAGAAGGCCCGGAGCCTGTGAAGAAGGCAAATGCCTGTGAAGATCATCTTTTTGGAAAAGGCCCGGAGCCTGTGAAGAAGGCAAATGCCTGTGAAGATCATCTTTTTGGAAAAGGCCCAGAGCCTGTGAAGAGGGCGAATGCCTATGAAGCTGTTGCGTTTTGGGAAAGGCCCGGAGCTTGTGAAGAGGGCCAATGCCCGTGAAGCTTGCTTCCCCGAAGAAAGGCCCGGAGCCTGTGAAGAAGGCCAACGCTTGTGAAGCTCGCCGCCCGTGACACTCTCACGTAATAATGAGTTGGGGCTGTACACGCCCCAGAGTCATAGGAGCGCCGGCCTCAGGCCCTGGGGCTCCCTCCCACGCCCAGTGGCAGCACTTAGCTCCGCGCTGGTGAGAAGACGTCGAAGACTAGACTAGGTGCCGGACGCGGCTTTTTCATTTGCTTTCTGCAGTTGGCTAGAAGTTTTGTTGAAACTGTCGCTGTCTTCTGACTTATGACTCTTCGCCTTTTCGCCCTCCGGCCTCGATTTCTCTTGCGCAAGGTCTCGCGAGGGGACGGCCCTGGCGCCCTCGCGAGTGTTTCGATCCTTTCGGTCAAGACCTCGCGACCCGGGTCCACTACAGGAGCATCCCTCCAGTCCGTGCCCCACGGGCACCGCGACACAAATACAGGACCTGGGTCGGTCGCCCCATGGCCAAGGCTGGGGATTAGCTACGCGCGGGCGTTCGGCAGGAAGGAACACTACGACGATTGACAACAATAGCACAAACACGCCCCCACGGGGCCCCCACATAGTTGTCTTTTTGCGCAGGAAAAAGGGGGAGGGAGGAACAAATCAGGCGAAGCTTGCCAGGCGCCGGCCCTCAGGGAGGACCCGAGCTGCCTCCGGAGCTCAAGCGGACTCCCTCTCGCGTTTCACCAGGGTGCGACGGCGGGCAGACCCGCTACCACCCTCAAAGCAGGCACGACGGCATGGAGGCCGACCGCGGCCGCTGCTAGAAGAGTCGTTGCCCGAAGAGGAACCAGTGAAGCTCGAGGAATCCTAGGCGCCGCCAGCCACGCGCGCGCCGCCCTCTCCATCCTCGCCAGGGCTGGGTCCCCAGCCGTGGCCGTCGTCTTCAGGGCAGCACCCTGCGCGGCGGCCATCTTCCCCAAACACCCTCACGTAGAGGGTGGCATTGCCGTCGAACTTGAAGTGCAGGGTGCACCGGCGGCTCAGGCCACGCACGCGGGCAAACGTCTGCCAGCCGCGGGTCAGGGCCAGGCTCCCGGCCGCGAAGACCTCCAGTGAAGCCCACGAGGCCCGACTGCAGCAGCCGTCTGCCTGGAGCCAGAGGCCGCCCGGGGCGCCATCCGGGAGCTCGCCTAGGAGGAAGCGAGGGAGCTGAAGCCGGGCGCTGGCCGGCTCCGCTGCCCCACACAACAAACTCCGGCAGCACCTCCGCAGCGCGAGAGCGCGGCTTCGGGGGTCGCACGGCCAAAACACACACCCCGGCCGCGGCCGGCCGCCCGTCGCCACGCGGGAAGTCACCTTCACGGCTACGGGGAACCACCGCGGAGGCCATGGGGTGCTTTCGAGGGCGGCCGCGACCGCGCTTGGGCGGGGGAGAGACAGGCTTGGCCTGGCGAGCCTTTCCCTTCTCTGCGGCCGAGAACCTCCTTGACGGGGCCATGAGGAAGAAGGAGAAGCAAGAGGGGATGAACTGGAAGGGCACACGACGTGCCGTACTTAAAGCCAGAGGAGGCCAATCGTCGGCCTCCACGACCGCAGGTAATCATGACTCGTTTCGCATGCAGGGACTTGTCGAATCCGTGCAGTTGCCGAGGCGTCGTGGGGAAGTGGAGACGCCCTCGTCCAATCAACCGCCACGCGGCGCCCAAGGCCGCAGGCTGTTAGGGCCCGCGACGCTTTGCACTTGCCCTTTCGCCTCTCTGCTCGGCCAAGTCCGGGCGCGCCTTGGGCCCGGGGGCTACTGTCGGTGTTCTGGGAACGAGGGTCCCCAGACTTGCCTGCCTGCGGCCTGCGGCGTGGCACAAAGGGGCCCCAGCACGGCCCATCTTCATCAACACAAGCTCAAGACCCTCGTGAGGGGCCAAGCCTCGCGGGGTGGACGACAAGGAGCTTCCTCAGGCACGGCCTCATCAGGCTGGCTCACAAGGAGGCGGAGAGTTCATGGCGGGGTACCTCGCGAGGTGCCCATGACGCAAGCCATGATGACCAAGGGCGCCAGCCGGGCGCCAGCCCGCGCAGTGTCCTTCTTTCCTCTTTGGTGCAAGGGGAGCAAGCGCAAGCGAGAGCATCAAGCAAAGGCATCCATTTCGGTGCAACAAGACCAAGACTAGTCCAACGGCAGGATGGAGGTCACCTGGAGCCCAAGCCGGCGTCACTACTAGAGCCTTTGACAGGCGAGGACCAACTTTAGTCAGGATAAGTGTACCAGATGTTCCCCTTCAAAATTGCCAATTGTTGGCGCCCTTCCCACTCAATATTTGGGAAGAGGCCCAGGGCCTTCGCCTATAAATAGGACTAGCCACCATAGTATCGGGGCATCGAGAATCTACCCCTCAAAAGGGACAACACCACCACAGGAACAGACCCTCGCGAGGCTGTTCTTCCTTGTATTGTTCATCATCAGCCCAAGAGGCAATCCACCACACCACACACTGGAGTAGGGTATTACACTACCATGGTGGCCTGAACCAGTATAAACGCTGCGTCTCTTGTGTTGTTCTTCTCGCAGTTTAGACTCTAGCGATTCGGTGAGGAACAGGTAGGTAGAAGGCGAGACCTCCGCGCGCACCCCAGTGTTCGAACCTCAAGGGTCTGCGGGAACCCTAAATCCGACACATGATTGCTTACAGCCTCGTATTTCTTCTCTAATATTTGGGTTTTGTTTGGCCAACTTGATCTATTTATCTTGCAATGGGAAGAGGTGCTTTGTAGTGGGTTTGATCTTACGGTGCTTGAACCCAGTGACAAAAAGGAAACCAACACGTATGTATCGTTGCTACTAAAGGATAACAAGATGAGATCTATATCTGCCGCAATAGATAAATGGATCTCATCTACATCATGTCATCGTTCTTATTGCATTACTCCGTTTTCTCATGAACTTAATACACTAGATGCATGTTGGATAGCGGCCAATGTGTGGAGTAATAGTAGTAGATGCAGGCAGGAGTCGGTCTACTAATCTTGGACGTGATGCCTATATAATGATCATTGCTTGTATATCGTCATGATTATTTGAAGTTCTATCAATTGCCCAACGTAATTGTTTCCCACCGTTTGCTACTTTTCTCAAGAGAAGCCACTAGCTAAACCTACGGCCCTCGGGTCTCTTTTCATCATATTTGCCTTTGCGATCTATTTTCTCTTGCATTTATTTTAGATCTATTAAATCAAAAACACAAAAATACCTTGCTGCAATTAATTTGTTCTGAGATCTATTTATCCTATCTACCACTTTTTACCTCACGTTATTTGCCCACTAGAGGCGTCGTGCCCGAAAGGGATTGACAACCCCTTTAACACGTCGGGTTGCGAGTATTTTGTTATTTGTGTGCAGGTGCTGTTTACGTGGTGTGAGGAGGTTCTCCTACTGGTTCGATAACCTTGGTCTCATCACTAAGGGAAATACTTACCGTTGCTATACTGCATCATCCCTTCCTCTTTGGGGAAATACCGACGTAGTTCTAGCAGACATCACTATACAAATTGTCATTGTATTGGGTGTGTTGGGGATACAAGAGATTTCTTGTATTTGATTGCAGGGTTGTTTGAGAGAGACCAACTTCATCGTATGCCTCCCATGGATTGATAAACCTTAGGTCATCCACTTGAGGAAAAATTGCTACTGTCCTACAAAACACTACGCTTGGAGGCCCAACACGAGTCTACAAGAATAAAGTTGCGTAGTATACATCAAGCTCTTTTCTGGCGCCGTTGCCCGGGAGGTGAGTTCTTGAAGGTATATCTTTAGATCTTGCAATCGAATCTTTTAGTTTCTTGTTTTATCACTAGTTTGGTTTATAAAAAGAAAACTACAAAAAAATGGAATTGAGGTTGCATCATATTGTTCATGTTTATAATGTCTTTCATGAAAATGATTGAAAGGAAAATTGTGCTCAATTGATAGAAGAAGAATTCAATAGAATGTTTGGCATAAATGATGAGAATGATTGCGATGTTGTTAGTATGAATCCTTTGAATACCCATGATGCTAGTGATATGCAAAGCCATAAGCTTGGGGATGCTATGTTTGATGAAGATGATATTTTTAGTCCCCCAAGATATGATGTGCAAATTTGCTATATTGATTACATGCCTCCTACTTATGATGATTATAATGATGAAAGTTGATTTGCAGAGGTCATGACTTTATTTAGTGATGAATCCACCATTTTGGATGAGGCTTCAATTGACTATGATAAGAAAGTTGCTATCTATGATGATTATTGTGATGATATGTATGCTGAAAAGAATAATGATATCCATGGAACTTTTCATCATGATTTTAATTTTAAATCACATGATAGTTATTTTGTTGAGTTTGCTCCAACTACTATTGACAAGAACAAACTTGCTTGTGTGGAGGGTAATAAAATTTCTATGCTTGTGGATCATGAAAAGAATGCTTTATGTGATAGTTATATTGTTGAATTCATTCATGACGCCACTGAAAATTATTATGATGGAGGAACATATGCTTGTAGGAATTGCAATGATATCAAGTTTCCTCTCCTTATTTTGAAAGTTTTGAAGTTGTGGTTGTTTTTCCTTCCCATGCTAGTTGATTCTTGCTCCCAAAAATTGTTTGCTCACAAAATCCCTATGCATAGGAAGTGGGTTAGACTTAAATATGTTTTCAATATGCTTCATGATGCTCTTATTATGTTTAAGTCCTTATATTTTATGCGAGCATCATTGAAATCATCATGCCTAGCTAAAAGGCATTAAAGAAAAGCGCTTGTTGGGAGACAACCCAACACTTTTACCTATTGTTTTTGTGTGTTCGCGTGATGATGATACTGTAGTAATCATGTACCAAGTAAAGTACCAAGTAAAGTACCAAGTAAAGCCTTTGGGATAGTGTGGATGATAGTTGACTTGATTCTGTGCAAAAACAGAAACTTTTGCGCTCAATCCAGGAAATTTAGAAATTTACTGGAATGTGCTTTTGATCTGAAATTTTTACAAGTGTTAGATACACAAATTCTCTATGTTGTCTTAATTTTTTCAGATTTTTTGGAGTTACAGAAGTATGGTTGGAGTACAAATTACTTCAGACTATTCTGTTTTTGACAGATTCCATTTTCAATGCATAGTTTGCTTGTTTTCTAGTTTCTATGGCTTATATTGATCAATTTAAAATGTAAAAATGATATGCTACAGTAGGCATTGTGTGTAAACAATTATGATTCTTGTCTTTGACAGTACCAAAGTGAAATGGTTTGCTCTTTATCATACTAACCTATCTCACGAAGTTCCGTTAAGTTTTGTGTGATTGAAGTTTTCAAGTTTTAGGTGAGATGTCGTTATGAGGAGAATAAAGAGTGACAAGACCCTAATCTTGGGGATGCCCAAGGCACCATAAGGTAATATTCAAGGAATATCCAAGCAACTAAGCTTGGGGATGCCCCGAAAGGCATCCCCTCTTTTGTGTCCAACATTATCGGTAACCTCACTTGGAGCTATGTTTTCATTCATCACATAATATGAGTTTTACTTGGAGCATCATTTTATTTTGTTAGTATTTGCTTGCTGTTATTTAGAATAATTTTTTTCATCTTTTACTTCAATAAAAATGTCAAGTATAGCCTTTGCCATGCTTATTTTGCGAGTCTACTTGTTGTTGTTTCAAAACAGAAAGTTTATCATTGTTGCAAAAATTCCCGAGAAAAGTCAGAATGTGATAAAATGTTAAAACTTTTTGCACAATAAGCTATAATAAATTTTCTACAGTGTGGTAAGTTTTTAGAATTTTTGGAGTTAGGGAAGTATGATGAATCTTGCATTCTTTACAAACTGTATTGTTTTGGCAGATTGCTGTTATGTTTGCAGTGTTTGCATATGTTTCCTTGTTTAATGATTCTATTTGAGGATAGGAGTATTAAATATGCAGAGGCATTTAGTACGCAATGTTGAATAATAATTTTATTGATTTTCTACAGTAGAGAATGATAAGATTATTGCATTGATTTATACTAACTTATCTCACAAGTTATTGTTGAGTTTTGTGTGGATGAAGTTTTTTGAGATTTAGAGAAACCGTGATATAAAAGGAATTAAGGAGACACAAAAGTTCAAGCTTGGGGATGCCCAAGGCATCCCAACATAATATTCCAAGAAGTCTCAAGCATCTAAGCTTGGGGATGCCCCGGTAGGCATCCCACCTTTCTTCTTCAACAATTATCGGTTAGTATCGGTTGAGCCTAAGTTTTTGCTTCTTCACATGATGTGTGATATTGTTGGAATATCATTTTATTTTGTTTTGCTTGCTGTTTATATAAAATATTTGGGTTTGAAAGTTTTTAAAAAATAGACAATCCACAATTGGCTACCCATTTGCTTAACTACTCGCTTGATCTTCACTTATATCTTTTTGGAGTACCTTGTCATTTACTCTTGTGCTTCACTTATATCCTATGAGTAAATTGTTGATGAATTGAATATCATGAAGTTGAAATTGTATGTTCATATCATGCCTAGTGGTAGCTTCACATTGGTTTTAGAAACTAAAATCTTTTGAAGCTTGACAATCACAATATTGGTCATACAAGTAATTCATGAATGATTAGTAGAAGGAAGAGAACATTCACATGCAAATACACTATCTTGGAAATCTTTTGTGATTGTGATGCCCCATCAATATATTATATGCCAAAATTGTTGACTTTGGACAAGGAAGACAACATAATGATTTATGTTTGTTCATATTCACATAGAAGTTATATTGTCATAGGTCCTTCAACATGTGGTGCTTGCCCCCTATCTTTGCTAGCCAAAAATTCCGCACCAAGTAGAGCTACTACTTGTGCATCCCAAAACCCTTAAACCTCAATCTTGTTTTGAGAGTCCACCATACCTACCTATGGATTGAGTAAGATCCTTCAAGTAAGTTGTCATCGGTGCAATAAGGCAATAAAAATTGCTTCTAAAAGTGTTAGATCATTCATTGTAAGAGAAAATTGAGCGTTGTACGAACTTGTGATGGCGAAGAATAAAAGTGACAGACTGC
This sequence comes from Triticum dicoccoides, assembly GCF_002162155.2. Classification (NCBI taxonomy): domain Eukaryota; kingdom Viridiplantae; phylum Streptophyta; class Magnoliopsida; order Poales; family Poaceae; genus Triticum; species Triticum dicoccoides. The sequence continues at coordinate 609,709,279 of NC_041383.1, forward strand.
ATAATAAAGGTTGCCATCATAAGGGGCAATATATCGTGACATTCTCTTGCACTAAGGGATTGAGCATACAACCAAAAAGAGCATGGCAACCTCTGCTTTCCTCTGTGAACGGCCTATCTTTTACTTTTATGTATTTACTTTCATGCAAGAGTCAAAGTTTTTCTCTCTATTCCTTTTTATTTTTCTCTTTTGGCAAGCATCGTGTGGTGAGAAAAGATCTAGGAACATATGTCCAGTTGGATATGGGTAGCATGAGTTACTATTGTTGACATCACCCTTGAGGTCAATACGTTGGGATCCAAAATTATAAGCCCCTGTCTTTCTATGTGTCCGGTTGAAACGTTTGCTCATGTGTATGCGGTGAGTGTTAGCAATCATAGAAGACTATATGATGCTTGAGTATGTGGAGCTCTTACTTAGACACTGTTGAATAAGTTGAATTGCAATTGTTTGGTGACTAAGAATATAGATTATTGAGTTCCAAGAGAATTCATTGTTTGAACCTTAACATGTGAATTGGTTGCTACTTTGTCATGATCAGTTTTATGAGAAAGAGTTGCTGTTATGATATTAGGGAAAGTGATTGAAATTGTCATTGATCAAACTTATGCACTTTGTTAGCATTCACACTTCAGAAATTATTTCTTTTATCATTTACCTACTCGAGGACGAGTAGGAATTAAGCTTGGGGATGCTAATGCGTCTCCAACATATATATAATTTATGAAGTATTTATGCTGTTATATTATCATTCTTGGATGCTTTACAATCATTTTATAGCAACTTTATATCATTTTTTGGGACTAACCTATTGACCCAGTGCCCAGTGCCAGTTGTTGTTTTTTGCTTGTTTTTTACATCGTAGGAAATCAATATCAAACAGAGTCCAAACACCACGAAACTTTTTGTGGATTTTTTATGGAGCAAAAGACATCCAATGGGCCAGAGCAGCACCCAGGGGGTGCCCCGAGGGGGGCACAACCCACCAGGGCACTCCTGGGCCCCCAGGCGTGCCCCGTTGGGTTGTGCCCATCTCGGTGGCCCCCCGCACCCCCTCTTCGCCCTATAAATCATCAAATATTCCAAAAACCCTTGCGGAGAACCTAGATCGGAAGTTCCGTCGCTGCAAGCCTCTGTAACCACCAAAAACCAATCGGGAGCATGTTCCGGCACCGGCACCCTGCCGGAGGGGGAGATCATCACCGGTGGCCATCTTCATCATCCCGGCAGCCACCACGATGAGGAGGGAGTAGTCCACCCTCGGGGTTGAGGGTTTGTACCAGTAGCTATGTGTTTAATATCTCTCTCTCTCTCTCTCTCTCTCTCTCGTGATCTTGAAATGTCGCAATCTTGATGTATCATGGTCTTGTTAACATAGATGGATCATATGATGTTTCTCCCCTCTCTACTCTTGTTGTGATGAATTGAATCTTTACCCTTTGAAGTTTTGTCTTATCAGATTGAATGTTCAGATCTGAGAACACATGATGTATGTCTTGCAGTATGAGTACTTGAGGTGACAATGGGGTATCATATTGATTCACTTGATGTATGTTATGGCACTCAACTTGCGGATTCCCAAGGTCACATTGGGGTAATCTATGCATAGGGGTTGATGCACATTTTTATTATCTTTTCTCCGATAGAAACTTTGGGGTCTCCTTGTAGTTCTTTGTGTGGATTGAATATTATGATCATGAAGTTGTTTGATGCATATCGCAGAATTAACTCACGAATACTTGTGGTGACATTGGAGTATCTAGGTGATATTAGTGTTGGTTGATGTGTGTCATATGGTGTTATTTTAGTATGAACTATTGGTTAGATTGATCGGAAAGAATAGCTTTGTGTTATTTTAGTACGAACTCCAGATAGATTGATCGGAAAGAATAGCTTTGAGGTGGTTTCGTACCCTACAAACTATTTCTATCTTTTGTTCTCCGCTAATAAGAACTCGAGACTAATTCTTTATTGCACTTTGAGGGATTATCATATGATCCAACTATGTTAGCATTGTTGAGAGATTGCACTAGCGAAAGTACGGACCCTAGGCCTCATTTTCAAGCATTGCAATACCGTTTGTGCTCACTTTTGTTACTTGCTACCTTGCTGTTTTTTATTGTTCCTATCATGAAAATCAACATCTAATATCATTACTACACTTTTATTACCATATCTTCGCTGAACTAGTGCACCTATAAAAATTGCCATTGTATTGGGTGTGTTGGGGACACAAGAGATTTCTTGTATTTGATTGCACGGTTGTTTGAGAGAGACCATCTTCATCCTACGCCTTCCACGGATTGATAAACCTTAGGTCATCCACTTGAGGGAAAATTGCTATTGTCCTACAAAACTCTGTGCCTGGAGGCCCAACACGAGTCTAGAAGAATAAAGTTGTGTGGTAGACATCAAAGCGTCTCTTGATGTGTTTGGTCTTTTTGTGAAATATGGATTCCTTCGCCAAGTCAATTGCTCTAGTATTGTCACAAAAGATTTTCATTGGACCCTATGCACTAGGTATTACACCTAGATCGGATATGAACTCCATCTAGACTCCTTCACTTGCTGCTTCCGAAGCAGCTATGTACTCCGCTTCACACGTAGATCCCGCCACGACGCTCTACTTGGAACTGCACCAACTGACAGCTCCACCATTCAATATAAATACGTATCCGGTTTGTGACTTAGATTCATCCAGATCAGTGTCAAAACTAGAGTCGACGTAACCACTTACGACGAGCTCTTTGTCACCTCCATAAACGTTAAACATATCCCTATCCCTTTTCAGGTACTTTAGGATGTTCTTGACCGTTGTCCAGTGATCCACTCCTGGATTACTTTGGTTACCTCCCTGCTAAACTAATAGCAATGCACACATCAAGTCTGGTACACAACATATCATACATGATAGAACCTATGGCTGAGGCATAGGGAATGACTTTCATTTTCTCTCTATCTTTTGTAGTAGTCGGGCATTGCGTCTGACTCAACTTCACACCTTGTAACACAAGCAAGAACCCTTTCTTTGACTGATCCATTTTGAACTTCTTCAAAACTTTACCAAGGTACGTGCTTTGTGAAAGTCCTATCAAGCGTCTTGATCTATCTCTATAGATCTTGATGCCCAATATATAAGCAGCTTCACCGAGGTCTTTCATTGAAAAACTTTTATTCAGGTATCCTTTTATGCTATCCAGAAATTCTATATTATTTCCAATCACCAATATGACATCCACATATAATATTAGAAATGCTATTGAGCTCCCACTCACTTTCTTGTAAATACAGGCTTATCTGAAAGTCTATATAAAACCATATGATTTGATCACCTCATCAAAGCGTATATTCCAACTCCGAGATGCTTGCACCAGTCCATAAATGGATCACTAGAGCTTGCACACTTTGTTAGCACCTTTAGGATCGACAAAACCTTCTGGTTGCATCATATACAACTCTTCTTTAAGAAATCCATTAAGGAATGCAGTTTTGACGTCCATTTGCCAGATTTCATAATCATAAAATGCGGCAATTGCTAACATGATTCAGAGAAACTTAAGCATCGCTATGGGTGATAAAGTCTCGTCGTAGTCAACTCCTTGAACTTGTCAAAAACCTTTTGCAACAAGTCGAGATTTATAGACAGTAACATTACCATCAGCGTCAGTCTTCTTCTTGAAGATCCATTATTCTCTATGGGTCGCCGATCATCGGGCAAATCCACCAAAGTCCACACTTTGTTCTCATACATGGATCCTATCTTAGATTTCATTGCCTCAAGACATTTATCTGAATCTGGGCTCATCATAGCTTCTTCATAGTTCGTAGGTTTGTCATGGTCAAGTAACATGACTTCCAGAACAGGATTACCATACCACTCTCATGTGGATCGTGCTCTGGTTGACCTACGAGGTTCTATACTAACTTGATCTGAAGTTTCATGATTATTATCATTAGCTTCCTCTCTAGTTGTTGTAGGCATCACGGTAACAGATTACTCAAATGTGCTACTTTCCAAATTGAGAGAAGGTACAATTACCTCATCAAGTTCTACTTTCCTCCCACTCACTTCTTTCGAGAGAAACTCCTTCTCTAGAAAGGTTCCATTCTTGGCAACAAAGATCTTGCCTTCAGATCTGTGGTAGAAGGTGTACCCAATTGTTTCCTTAGGGTATCCTATGAAGATGCACTTCTCCTATTTGGGTTCGAGCTTATCAGGCTAAAGCCTTTTGAGATAAGCATCGCATCCCCAAACTTTAAGAAACGACAGCTTAGGTTTATTGCCAAACCACAGTTCATATGGTGTCGTCTCAACGGATTTTGATGGTGCCCTATTTAACGTGAATGTAGCTGTCTCTAATGCGTAACCTCAAAATGATAGTGGTAAATCGGTAAGAGACATCATAGATCGCACCATATCTAATGAAGTACGGTTACGATGTTCGGACATACCATCATGTTGTGGTGTTCTAGGTGGCGTGAATTGTGAAACTATTCCACATTGTTTTAAATGAAGGCCAAACTCGTAACTCAAATATTCTCCTCCACGATCAGATCATAGAAACTTTAATTTCTTGTTACGATGATTCTCCACTTCACTCTGAAATTCTTTGAACTTTTCAAATGTTTCAGATTTGTGTTTCATTAAGTAGATATACCCATATCTACTCAAATCATCTGTGAAGGTCAGAAAATAATGATACCCGCCACGAGCCTCAACACTCATCGAACCGCATACATCGGTATGTATTATTTCAATAAGTCCTTAGCTCGTTCCATTGTTCTGGAGAACCGAGTTTTAGTCATCTGGCCCATGAGGCACGGTTCGCAAGTATCAAATGATTCATAATCAAGTGATTCCAAAAGTCCATATGCATGGAGTTTATTCATGCGCTTTACACCGATATGACCTAAATGTTAGTGCCACAAATATGTTGCACTATCATTATAAACTTTGCATATTTTGGCATCAATATTATGAATATGTGTATCACCACGATCGAGATTCAACAGAAATAGACCACTCTTCAAGGGTGCATGACCATAAAAGATATTACTCATATAAATAGAACAACCATTATTCTCTGATTTAAATGAATAACTGTCTCACACTAAACAAGATCCAGATATAATGTTCATGCTCAACGCTGGCACCAAATAACAATTATTCAGGTCTAAAACTAATCCCGAAGGTAGATGTAGAGGTAGCCTTCCGACGGCGATTTCATCGACCTTGGAACCATTCCTGACGCACATCGTCACCTCATCCTTAGCCAATCTTGGTTTAATCCATAGTCCCTGTCTTGAGTTACAAATATGAGCAACCAAACTGGTATCAAATACCCAGGCAGTACTACGAGAATTATTAAGGTACACATCAATAACATGTATATCAAATATACCTTTGTTCACTTTGCCATCCTTCTTATCCGCCAAATACTTGGGGCAGTTCTGCTTCTAGTGACCAGTCCCTTTGCAGTAGAAGCACTCAAGTTTCAAGCTTGGGTCCAGCTTAGGGTTTCTTCCCAGGAGTGACAACTTGCTTGCCATTCTTCTTGAAGTTCCCCTTCTTTCCCTTGCCTTTTTTCTTGAAACTAGTGGTCTTGTTAACCATCAACACTTGATGCTCCTTCTTGATTTCTACCTCTGTAGCTTTGAGCATTGCGAAGAGATCGGGAATAGTCTTTTCCATCCCTTGCATATTATAGTTTATCACGAAGCCTTTATAGCTTGGTGGCGGTGATTGAAGAACTCTATCAATGACACAATCATCTGGAAGATTAACTCCCAGCAGAGCCATGTGATTATGATATCCAGACATTCTGAGTATGTGTTCACTGACAGAACTGTTCTCTTCCATCTTGCAGATATTGAACTTGTTGAAGATTTCATATCTCTCAACTCGGGCATTTGCTTGAAATATTAAGTTCAACTCCTGGAACATGTCATACGGTCCATGACGTTCAAAACGTCTTTGAAGTCCCGATTCTAAGCCGAAAAGCATGGCACACCGAACTATCGAGTAGTCATCAACACGCGACTGCCAGGCGTTCACAACATCTGCAGTTGCTGGGGGGGTACACCTAGCGATGCATCAAGAACATAATTCTTTTATGCAGCAATGAGGATAATCCTCAAGTTACGGGCCCAGTCCGTGTAGTTGCTATAATCATCTTTTAACTTAGCTTTCTCTAGGAACGCATTAAAATTCAAGGGAATGATAGCACGGGCCATTGATCTACAACATAGATATGCAAAAACTTCAGGACTAAGTTCATGATAAATTAAGTTCAATTAATCATAGTACTTAAGAACTCCCACTTAGATAGACATCCCTCAAGTCATCCAAATGATACATGATCCAAATCAACTAAACCATGTTCGATCATCACGTGAGATGGAGTAGCCATCAATGGTGAACATCTCTATATTGATCATATCTACTATATGATTCACGTTCGACCTTTCGGTCTCCAGTGTTCCAAGGCCATGTCTGTAGATGCTAGGCTCGTCAAGTTTAACCCGAGTATTCCGCATGTGCAAAACTAGCTTGCACCCATTGTATGTGAACGTAGAGCCTATCACACCCAGTCATCATGTGGTGTCTCAGCACGAAGAACTTTCACAACGGTGCATACTCGGGGAGAACACTTATACCTTGAAATTTAGTTAAGGGATCATCTTATAATGCTACCGTCATACTAAGAAAAATAAGATGCATAAAGATAAACATCACATGCAATCAAAAAATGTGACATGATATGGCCATCATCATCTTGTGCTTTTGATCTCCATCCCCAAAGTAACGTCATGATCTCCATTGTCACCGGCTTGACACCTTGATCTTCATCATAGCGTCGTGGTCATCTTGCCAACTATTGCTTCTACAACTATCACTACCGTTTAGTGATAAAGTAAAGAAATTACATAGCGTTTGTATTTCATACAATAAAGCGACAACCATAAGGATCCTGCCAATTGCCGATAACGTTTTACAAAACATTATCATCTCATACAACAACGTATATCACATCATGTCTTGACCATATCACATCACAACATGCCCTGCAAAAACAAGTTAGACGTCCTCTACTTTGTTGTTGCAAGTTTTACGTGGTTGCTACGGGCATCTAGAAAGAACCGTTCTTACCTACGGCACAAAACCACAACGGCGATTCATCAAGTTTGTTGTTTTAACCTTCAACAAGAACCGACCGCAGTCAAATTCGATTCAACTAAAGTGGGAGAAAGAGACACCCGCCAGCCACCTTTATGCGAAACTAGTTGCATGTTTGTCGGTGGAACCGGTCTCATGAACGTGGTCATGTAAGGTTGGTATGGGTCGCTTCATCCAACAACATCGCCGAATCAAAATAAGACATTGGTGGTAAGAAGTATGAAGATCACCGTCCATAACTCTTTGTGTTCTACTCGTGCATATCATCTACTCATAGACCTGGCTTGGATGCCACTATTGGGAAACTTAGCATGCAATTTCCAAAATTTCCTACGCTCACGCAAGATCTATCTAGGAGATGCATAGCAACAAGAGGGGGGAGTGACGTACCCTCGTAGACCGAAAGTGGAAGCGTTTGCCAACACGGTTGATGTAGTCAAACTTCTTCTCGTTCCGACCGATCAAGTACTGAAGGTACGGCACCTCCGAGTTCTGCACACGTTCATTGTGATGACGTCCCTCGAGCTCTTGATCCAGCAGAGTGTCAAGGAAGTAGATGAGTTCCGTCAGCACGACGACATGGTGACGGTGATGGTGAAGTGATCCATGCAAGGGCTTAGCCTAAGCACTGAGAGAATATGACCGGAGGCATAAACTATGGAGGGGGCGCCACACACGGCTGGGAATAGTTCATGTGTGTTCTAGGCGCCCCTCCCCACGTATATAAAGGACAGAGAGGGAGAGAGGCAGCCCTAGGCGTGCCCAAGTAGGAGGAATCCTACTTGAGCTCCTAGTTGGATTCCCCCCCCCCCCTTTTCCTTTTATCAGAAGGGGAAAGAGGGAAAGAGAGCGGGGAAAAGGAAAGAGGGGGGCGTCGCTCCTCCTCCTAATCCTATTCAGCCTCCTTCCTTGGGGGGCACGCTACCCCTCTGTGGGCTGGTGTGCTCCCTCCTAAGGCTGATACGTCTCCAACGTATCTATAATTTTTTATTGTTCCATTCTATTATATTATATGTTTTGGATGTTTTATATGCATTTATATGCTATTTTATATGATTTGGGGGACTAACCTATTAACCTAGAGCCCAGTGCCAGTTTCTGTTTTCCCCTTGTTTTTGAGTTTTACAGAAAAGGAATATCAAACGGAGTCCAATTGACCTGAAAATTTACGGAGATTATTTTTGGACCAGAAGAAGCCCTCGTAGCATCGAAGATGGACCAGAAGATTCCCGAGTCAACCACGAGGCTAGAGGGCTCGCCCTACCCCCCTGGATGTGCCCCTACCTCGTGGCTAACTCGGGGACCCCCCTGACTTGTTCCCGAGGCCAACACCTCTTATATATCCCCAAACTTCCAGAACAGAACCAAGATCGGGAGTTCCGCCGCTGCAAGCCTCTGTAGCTAACAAAAACAAATCGGGACAATATTTTGTCACCCTGCCAGAGGGGGGATCCATCACTGGTGGCCATCTTCATCATCCCGACGCTCTCCATGATGAGGAGGGAGTAGTTCACCCTCGGGGCTGAGGGTATGTACCAGTAGCTATGTGTTTGATCTGTCTCTCTCATGTTCTTGATTTGGCATGATCTTTATGTACCGCGAGCTTTGCTATTATAATTGGATCTTATGATGTTTCTCCCCCTCTACCTTCTTGTAATGGATTGAGTTTTCCCTTTGAAGTTATCTTATCGGATTGAGTCTTTAAGGATTTGAGAACACTTTATGTATGTCTTGCATGTGCTTATCTGTGGTGACAATGGGATATTCACGTGATCCACTTGATGTATGTTTTGGTGATCAACTTGCGGGTTCTGTGACCTTGTGAACTTATGCATAGGGGTTGGCACACGTTTTTGTCTTGACTCTCTAGTAGAAACTTTGGGGCACTCTATGAAGTTCTTTGTGTTGGTTTGAATAGATGAATCCGAGATTGTGTGATGCATATTTTATAATCATACCCGCGGATACTTGTGGTGACATTGGAGTATCTAGGTGACATTAGGGTTTTGGTTGATGTGTGCCTTAAGGTGTTGTTTTACTACGAACTCTAGGGCTGTTTGTGACACTTATAGGAATATCCCAATGGATTGATCGGAAAGAATAACTTTGAGGTGGTTTCGTACCCTACAATAATTTCTTCGTTTGTTCTCTGCTATTAGTGACTTTGGAGTGACTCTTTGTTGCATGTTGAGGGATTGTTATATGATACAATTATGTTATCATTGTTGAGAAAACTTGCACTAGTGAAAGTATGAACCCTAGGCCTTGTTTTGAAGCATTGCAATACCGTTTTTGCTCACTTTTGTTACTTGCTACCTTGCTATTTTTATAAATTCATATTACAAAAAACCTATATCTACCATCCATATTGCACTTGTATCACCATCTCTTCGCCGAACTAGTGCACCTATACAATTTACCATTGTATTGGGTATGTTGTGGACACAAGAGACTCTTTGTTATTTGGTTGAAGGGTTGTTTGAGAGAGACCATATTCATCCTATGCCCCCCACGGATTGATAAACCTTAGGTCATCCACTTGAGGGAAATTTGCTACTGTCCTAGAAACCTCTGCACTTGGAGGCCCAACAACGTCTACAAGAAGAAAGTTGCATAGTAGACATCAAGCTCTTTTCTGGCGCCGTTGCCGGGGAGGTTAGTGCTTGAAGGTATATCTTAGATGTTGCAACCGAATATTTTAGTTTCTTGTTTTATCACTAGTTTCGTCTATAAAAGAAAACTACCAAAAAATGGAATTGAGGTTGCCTCATATGCTTCATGTTTTTAATGTCTTTCATGAAAATAAGGATGCCGATAATTGTGCCAAAGTGTTAGAAGAAGAATGCAATAAAATGTTTGGCATACAATCTTTGAATAATGAGCATGATTTCAATGTTGTTCGTATGAACTCTTTGAATATCCATAATACTAATGATGATTGCACTAGTCATGATAAAAATGTTTCTTATAAGCATGTCAATTTTTGTAGAGTGCATAGAGTTTGCAAGTACACACCAAATAAGGAGATAGATTTTGCAAGAGGCATATGTATTTAGAAACTAAATGGTTGCAAGAGAGGCTAGATGCTTGTGCTGAAAATTTAAAATTTCTTTGCCATCCTTGTGAACTTTGCAATGAACGTGATCATTTAAATCTCCAATGTAAATTGTTTCATGATCGAATTGTGTCAAGAAATGTGATGACTTGATTTCCCTTGCGCATCATAATGAACTTAGTTTGCTTGTGGGTTATGAAGAAATGAAACGTATAACTAAGGATATTCCAGAATTTGTCCTTAATAAAGTTCTTGATTTTGATCTAGAGGAAGTTTATATGTATTGTGCGGTGAATTGCATTGAAAATCCTTATATTGCCAATTACATAAAGACAAGGAAAAAAATAGAAGATGAAGAGAATACTAGTGAAAGGGAAGATGTTTCCCAATATCCTTCTATTTTTTCTTATGATGAATCAGGTAACGAGGAGGAGCTTTCTATTCAACCAATCTCATCAATAAGGAGCTCGAAAAAGAGGATTAACCCCACACATGATGTGAAGAAGAAAAAGAAAAGAAGGAGAAGCAAAGGTAAAAAGGTATCCCTCCCTAATGAAGTTGCTCCTTATGCGTATTACTCATTGTGATGATTATGATTGGGAAAGTAATGATACTTGTTATAATCTTGAGAATATTTTTGGCATCAACTTAGAAAATTGTGATGATAATAATTGCTATACCATTGGTGCTATCCATAGTATTAATGATGAGAGTGATTATGATTATGATATGCAAAGGCCCAAGCTTGGGGATGCTATGTTTGATGAGAATGACATGTTTGAGAATTTATTTGCTGCAATTAATGTTTGTCCCAAGCTTGCGGATGCTATGGTTGATGAAGATGATACTTTTAGCCTCCCAAGTTTTGATATGCAAATTTATTATGATGATAACATGCCTCCTATTTATGATGATTATATTGAGGAAAGTGGGTTTGGAAGAGTGTCAACTTTAGGAAGTAATGATCCCACTATTTTGGGGGGTGTTTAATCTTACTGTGATAATTATGAAAGTGGATTTGGAGAGGTCATGACTGTATTTAGTAATGATTCCACTATCTTGGAAGAGGTTTCAATTGATTATGATGAGAACAAAGTTGCTACTTATGATGATTATTGTGATGATACTTATGTTATAAAAGTAGTGATGATTATATTTATAAAACTTGTCATGATTATGATTACCCTTTTTCTGAACATTACTCTTTTAATGTGGAAACAATTTATAGCATTCGAGTTTCTTATGATACTCCGACTATTCCAAATGAGAAGAATTTTGCCTATGTACAGAGTAGTAAATTTTCTATGCTTGTAGATCATGAAAAGAGTGCTTTATGTGATGGTTATATTGTTGAATTCATTCATGATGCTACTGAAAATTATTATGCGGGAGGAATATATGCTTGTAGGAATTGCAATGATATCAAGTTTCCTCTCTATGTGTTGAAAGTCTTGAAGTTTTGCTTGTTTTACCTTCCTATGCTAGTTGATTCTTGTTCCCATAAGTTGTTCGCTCACAAAATCCCTATGCATAGGAAGAGGGTTAGACTTAAATGTGCTAGTCATATGCTTCATGATTCTCCCATTATGTTTCAATTCTTATCTTTTATGCGAGCATCATTGAAATCATCATGCCTAGCTAGAAAGGCATTAAAGAGAAGTGCTTCTTGGGAGACAACCCAACATTTACCCCTACTGTTTTTGTGTGTCCACATTATTAAGCTACTATAGTAATCATGATTTATAGCTTTTGTTTCAATAAAGTGCCAAGTAAAGCCTTTGGGATAGTGTGGATGATAGTTGACTTGATTCTGTGCGAAAATGGAAACTTTTACGCTCAGTCCAGGAAATTTGAAAATTCACTGGAATGTGTTTTTGATCTCAAGTTTTTACACAAGGTTGATATACAAATTGCCTATATTTTCCTAATTTTTCTGAATTTTTGGATTTACTGAAGTATCGAAAGTTTCCATATTACTACAGATTGTTCTGTTTTTGACAGATTCTGTTTTCTATGTGTTGTTTGCTTATTTTGATGAATCTATGAGTAGTATCAGAGGGTATGAACCATGGAGAAGTTGGAATATAGTAGATACAACACCAATATGAATTTAGAATGAGTTCACAATAGTACCAAAAGTGGTGATTTTCTTTTCTTATACTAACGGAGCTTACGAGTTTTCTGTTGAGTTTTGTGTTGTGAAGTTTTCAAGTTTTGGGTAAATATTTGATAGATTACGGAATAAGGAGTGGCAAGAGCCTAAGGTTGGGATGCCCAAGGCACCCCAAGGTAATATTCAAGTACAACCAAGAGCCTAAGCTTGGGTATGTGTAACATCCCAAAATTCTAAATTTTGGAATGTTATATTAAATAAATAGTTTTGATTGTTTGTTTGATTGTGGTGTGGTTGCTTGTGTGAAGTTGAGTGAAATTTGAAACTTTTTGAAAGTTAAATGAGAGGGAATGAGATGACTTTCCCAAACTTTCACCTTGCATTTACGATCTCCATGAATTCAAATTTATTTCATAACAAAACCCTAGAGTGATGATGATATGACTTCTTCCATTTAAATAAATGAAACGGGTTTTGAAACGATTTGAATTTCATTTGGAAATATTCCAAACTCCCAAACTTTATGCAACGCAATGATTTTCATGAGAGAAGATAAAATGACTTCTTCAAATCATATGAAATATGAGTTGGAAGTTTAAAAGAATCAAATTTAAAGTCCCTTTGAAATTATTTTCAATTTGGAGTTATTTGGTTTTTATTCAAATTATTTTCTCCAAAAATAAAATATATGGAAAATAGGGTAAAATGATTTCGTACATTAGAAAATTGGAGAGAAATGAGTTTGAAATCATTTTGGTATTTTGAAAAAATATTTTATCTGGTTTTTAATTAAACAAGTAGCACTATTTGGTTTATCTAAATTTTTGTGGATTTTATTTGACGCTAGAAAAATGTTCATGTTGTAGAAAATATTTTTTTTGAAACTTCTGATATATAATATGCCTATATTATATATTTATTTTATTTGCTTTTTCTTTTTATTATTGTATGTAAAATTATTTAAAAAAACTTTCTCCGACCGAACCAGCCAACCCAGCTCGCTTGTCGCCTCCATCCACGAGCGGGACTCCGCTCGGGAGTCCACCGCCATTACGGCGCGCCGCCGCGTCGACCTCGACATCCGTGCCGCCTCCAGACTCCTTCAGGCCCTCCCGCAAGCCGGCAGCCGCCCCCAACCCTTATATAGCACCGCCCCCGCCCGTTTCCCCCCTCTCTCCTCCACACCGCATCACATCTCGCGCCGCCGCCGCCCGCTCGCGCAGCCGCTGCCCTTGACCACCGCCGAAGCCACCGCCTTCGCCTTGTCGAGCCACGCCTCCCTGTGGTTTCGCCCGAGCTAGAGGACGACTGGAGCCGCCTCCCCTCTCGCAGCCGACGCCGCTGCTGCCGTCTTCTTCGCCACGGACAGACGGTGTCCTGGACTACAGGGTACTCACCACGTCGTCTCCCGATCAGTTGGATTGGGCCGAATACCCCCATGGTCGTTTCCTCATGGGCCAGTTCAGACAACCAAAGTATACATAAGGAAGATTCTACAAGACTTGGTGATCAAGATAAGGACTCCTCACCACCGGCGTATTCGGCTAGGACTCTTGTTATCCTAGGCCTCTGGTACATTATATAAACAAGGGCCTGGCTAGTCGATAGACATTACAACAATCATAATCATAGGCTAGCTTCTAGGGTTTTTCCATTATGATCTCATGGTAGATCAACTCTTGTAATACTCATATTCATCAAGATCAATCAAGCAGGAAGTAGGGTATTACCTCCATAGAGAGGGCCCGAACCAGGGTAAACATTGTGTCCCCCGCCTCCTATTACCATTGGCCTTAGACGCACAGTTCCGGACCCCCTGCCCGAGATCTGCCGGTTTTGACACCGATATTGGTGCTTTAATTGAGAGTTACATTGTGTGATCGGCAAAGGATCAATGGATCGAAGGCAGATCAACTGCGATGTCGGCTTCCTCATCACCGGCTCGACTGGTCACCTTGGCTTAACCGAGGACTACGCCCTACCTCCGATCATCATATTCGGACGAGGTCCTTCATCAACAACGATTCTGATCTCTATCAAGAACATGGAGGAATCATCCATGGTGCTCGGGGGCTCAACGTCAACATTGCCCTCGGGCGACCGTGCTGTTTTTCTGGACAGCGAAATTGTATCTGCCGCCACCGCCCCCTCGAGTGTCGTTTTAACGATTGCTTTGATGGAATTGTGCGGAATTTAGTTTACAACAACCCTGGAAAATTTCGTCGAGTTCCGATGGAAGAATCTCTGGCAATCTACGATATACCGGAGCCCTGTCAAATGTGGACGAGAATCCAGATGAGTTTAGAGCATGGTGTTCAGCTTCTAGCTCGGACGTCCTCTGGAAGATCCAACCGTTGATCGGCTGCGGAATTCCTATATCTACCACCTGTCAAAATTTCAGCTTGATCCGGCCATCCAAACTCCAGGAACCTTTCGATTAGTGCATCACTATTCAGATCTGTTTTCTGCGGGAGAACGAATCCGACCCGAGTTCATCTTCTTTATGAACGAGATTTCAGACATCCTTTTTGAAGCAAGTTTTTGTCTAGGGTATTGTGTTTTATTCTCAAACACATCCCACTGATATTAAAAATATTTTTCCAATATAATCTTCACCATCACGTCGGTGTCAAACCAGCCCGACAATGTTGCTCCACGGCGGCCGACCTGCGCTAGACACATCATCGCTTTGTTGAGCCGACCTCAACTCCTTCGGATCATCATCTCGGCAAGCCGAACAATAATTCGGCATCACGAAGGATAAATCTTCACCAACATCACCGCCCCTCGGATTACACGGAGCGGGCACACCGGCATCGTCGCACGATCACTTCACCAAGCCAGCATTGACCACGTCACAAGTTGCGACCTGCATTGGCATGGCTGAACCGTTGCTTCATCGAGCCGATATCCATCACGCCCAACTACTTCAACACCTCGGCAGACATGGCAGCTGAAACATCGTCCCTACATCAACTTACTTCGGGGACTTCGGCGTCACCGAGTGATCAGCTTCATCACATTAGCTGGACCACAGGCTTTGCCTAAGCGAGCCAACCTTTGCCAGCATCGCCATGTCTTCACTTCATCACCCATCAGGAAATGGGTGTGCGGATCAAGTCCCAATTTTGGGAGTAACCTTTTTCAGATTGCTATAACAGGTAAACCAGGTGCTATTAATCCTAGCAATTTTTGCTTGTTTGGGTTTATTTTTCCCATGGAATTATTACTCTGCTTTGTTCCATCATCTATACATAGGTCTATCAAATGGTGGCCGCATTAATGACGGTCGCGTGGTGGTTCAGTCAGTTTCTGTACATAGTTCGGCGAATGCCTCATCTAGAGCCCGGGCCGCCCTACAAATTCAAGCTTTGTCACGCCTTCACCGCGTCACGCCGACACCCTGCATCGACATTGGCTTCGATGCCAGGCCACATCTCTTTAGATAAATTATTTCTGTGTAAAGCAATTATTTCCTGGACCGCACTGTTTTATGTGTGCAGGTAATCAATTTTTGACTGCATTACGCAGTCACTACTCCTGAGTGCCGAACTCCTTGCTCGGACACCTCGGGCTTGGGGGCTGGGACCTTGGCCATGTCGAGGACTATGAACCTTGTCGGATCTGTCATAGATCAATGGGCGTCTTCGTCCCGCCACAAGCCCGAACCGTGTCATCAACACCGAGCACATTAACCACCTAAGTCGCTTTCATGCTCAAAGACTTTCTGTTTTGAATTTTATCCGGCTTGACCAAGCATTATACTTTTTTGGCAAAAGGTTGTTTAAAAATTCCTTGACATAACTTTGTTTGTGACACACAAATTCAAATACCCCGTTTATTTGGGGGCTTCCTTTATGAAGCCTTTCCTCTTGCATATGATTATACTTGTACGGCTTCGTTCCTTGTTCGTGTATTACGCCACAATATGCACCATATTGACTTAAGTGTTCTACAAGCCAAGATGCCTTGCTCCTGTGCTTACCCCTACATTCCTGATTGTTCGGCTAGGGAGTAAAGGGAGCACCTGTTCGATTGTCATGACCGGGTCATCCAAGTTCGGACCTCAGACTGGGTGAAGCTGAAAGCTAGCGCTCTTATTGTTTTCAATCATGGTCGGCACACAACGGAACTCATGAGTACAAAAAATCTATTGCACAAGTCTCATAGTAACAATGAGCAACCGAAGAAAGGTATCGGTGGAGGTACTATTTTCTTCGAAGATGCTTCTTACACTTTGTTAGTAATATAGCATAGGTTCCCTGAGAGCGCTTTGTCTGTTACAGCCTTATGGCCTGATTGCCTGGTTATCGGAAACACCGTCGATATTCTTGACAGGTGGACTACATAACACTTTTCGGCCCTTGATCGAAGAGGGAGAAGCCAACGGTCGGTTAAGACGCGTTTAAAGTTCGGGTGAACACAGATATGATATAAGTACTTCGGTACAAACAAATCATTATACATAAAATTCTTTTACCCAAGTCACTTGGGGGCTCTTAAAATTTCTATGAGCTGTTTTATAATAAATGTGTTTTCTTCTTGGTCGTTGCAAAGTCTTTTTCTACCGCTCCTTTATTGACTCAAGTGTATGGTCAATAGCCAGATAGCATGTCTTCTCTCTAAAGGCTGCTCGAGTTTAGTTCGCTAAACTGGCCTCGAAGAAGTACTTCGCCTTTGGGATAAGGAGCTTGAAGCCACAGGCCGACCCGCGTGAAGTCTTGAGATAGGATGTGTCATGTTAAAACACGACAAAAGCACAATTTTTTTCCAATTTTCGGATTGGTACCGAACACTTGATCTTGTTAGGACGTCAAGTTTTTACTAACGTTTTTTGGTTTTCCAAGCTTATGGCACTTTTAAACTATTTGTGTGTTTCCAACATAAGTCTCGTAGTGCAAACGTGATGACCCACAAGTGTAGGGGATCTATCATAGTCCTTTCGATAAGTAAGAGTGTCGAACACAACAAGGAGCAGAAGGAAATGATAAGCGGTTTTCAGTAAGGTTTTCTCTGCAAGCACTGAAATTGTAGGTGATAAATAGTTTTGTGATAAGATAAATAGTAACGAGTAACAAGCAAACAAAGTAAATAAAGTGCAGCAAGGTGGCCCAATCCTTTATGTAGCAAAGGATAAGCCTGGACAATTTCTAATAATGAGAAAGGAGCTCCCGAGGACACATGGGAATTATCGTCAAGCTAGTTTTCATCACGTTCATATGATTCGCGTTCGGTACTTTGGTAATTTGATATGTGGAGGGACCAGTGCTTGGGTACTACCCTTACTTGGACAAGCACCCCTATTGCAAGCATACGCAACTGCAAAAGAAGTATTAAGGTAAACCTAACCACAGCATTAGACATATGGATCCAAATCAGCCCCTAACGAAGCGACGCATAAACTAGGGCTTAAGCTTCTGTCACTCTAGCAAACCATCATCTACTTATTACTTCCCAATGCCTTCCTCTAGGCCCAAATAATTGTGAAGTGTCATGTAGTCAACGTTCACATAACACCACTAGACGAGAGACAACATACATCTCATCAAAATATCGAACGAATACCAAATTCACATGACTACTAATAGAAAGACTTCACCCATCTCCTCGGGAACAAACGTAACTACTCACAAAGCATATTCATGTTCATAATCAGAGGTGTAATAATATGCATTAAGGATCTGAACATATGATCTTCCACCAAGTAAACCAATAAGTATCAACTACAAGGAGTAATCAACACTACTAGCAACACACATGTACCAATTTGTGGTTTTGGATATAAGATTGGATACAAGAGATGAACTAGGGTTTGAGGGGAGATGGTGCTGGTGAAGATGTTGATGGAGATTGACCCCCTCCCAATGAGAGGATCGTTGGTGATGACGCTGGTGATGATTTCCCCCTCCCGGAGGGAAGTGTCCCTGGCAGAATAGCTCTGCCAGAGCCCTAGATTGGTTCCGCCAAGGTTTCGCCTCGTGGCGGTGGAGTTTCGTCCCGTAAGCTTGCCCACGATATTTTCCAAGGTAAAATCCTTCATATAGTGGAAGATGGACACCGGAGGGCCAACAGGGGGCCCAGGAGACAAGGGGCGCGCCCAGTACGAGGGGGCGCGCCCCCCACCCTCCTGGCCGAGGTGTGGGCCCCCCGATGTATTTCTTTCACTCAATTATTCTTAATAAATCCAAAAATATGTTTTGTGGAGTTTCAGGACTTTTGGAGCAATGCATAATAGGTTTCCAATGTTTGCTCCTTTTCTAGCAAGAATTCCCGCTGCCGGCATTCCCCCTCTTCATGGTAAACCTTGTAAAATAAGAGAGAATAGCCATAAGTATTGAGATATAGTGTGTAATAATAGCCCATAATGCAATAAATATTGATATAAAAGCATGATGCAAAATGGACGTATCAACTCCCCCAAGATTAGACCTCGCTTGTCCTTAAGCGGAAGCCGATATTGAAGAATATGTCCACATGTTTAGAGATAGAGGTGTCGATAAAAATAAAATACGGACATGAGGGCATCATGATCATTCTTATAACATCAACATATATAGATTCCATCATATGATTTCTTATGCTCAAGTAACAATCAATTCACAATATCAAGTATGGTTCAAAAACTTCATTGAGAACTAACAAACTATAATCTCAGTCATTGAAGCAATCGCAATTTATCATAACATCAGAAAGAGTCAATGAGGGAGTCCTGGATAAGGGGGTATCCGGACAGCCGGACTATGTACTTTGGCCGGACTGTTGGACTATGAAGATACAAGATAGAAGATTTCGTCCCGTGTCTGGATGGGACTCTCCTTGGCGTGGAAGGCAAGCTTGGCGATTCAGATGTAGATCTCCTCCTCTGTAAACCGACCCTGTGTAACCCTAGCCCCCTCCAGTGTCTATATAAACCGGAGGGTTTAGTCCGTAGGACACATCAACAATCATACCATAGGCTAGCTTCTAGGGTTTAGCCTCTCTGATCTCGTGGTAGATCCACTCTTGTAATACTCATATCATCAAGATCAATCAAGCAGGAAGTAGGGTATTACCTCCATCGAGAGGGCCCGAACCTGGGTAAACATCGTGTCCCCAGCCTCCTGTTACCATTAGCCTTAGACGCATAGTTCGGGACACCCTACCCGAGATCCACCGGTTTTGACACCGACATTGGTGCTTTCATTGAGAGTTCCTCTATGTCGTCATTGCAAGGCTAGATGGCTTCTCCAACCTTCAACCACACTATCCTGGGTAAGGCCTTCCTTCCCGGACAGATCTTTGTATTCGGCAGCTTCGCACTACGGGCCAATTCGCTTGGCCATCTGGAGCAGATCGATAGTTGCGCCCCTAGCCATCAGGTCAGGTTTGGAAACCTAAACTACACCGCCGACATCCGCGGAGACTTGATCTTCGACGGATTCAGGCCCGAGTCCAGAGCATCGAACAATCACGATGTGCATGTTTTAGATCTGCAGCCGAACAGTATTCGAAACATCGCACCTGCTACGGCTCCAGACTTTGCTCCAGAGCAGGTTGTGCCTTCTAAGGACGGGCGGATGGACCCCGCCCCGAAGGCCGCACACTCATCGAACACGGACTCCTCTCCTAAATGGATATGTATCTCCGGACCCCCCAACTCGTGTCCGGACGTGTGTTCCGGACTGCGCGCATTCGAGCCCGTTGAATCTAACTGGGCTCCGGTTATGGAATTCGCTGCCGCGGATATCTTCAGCACTCACCCTTCGGAGACGTGCTAAATTCATTGAAGTCTCTCTCTCTGTCAGAAGACTCCTGGCCGAACTATGTCCGGCCCGTGTGGGATACGGAAGATGAAGAAAATCGCAACCCACCCACCACCCACTTTATAGCCACTGTCGATGGCCTAACAGACATGCTTGACTCCGACCCCAATAACATCGACGGTATGGACGTTGATATAGGGGACGATCGGGAACCACCGCCCACGAGGCGCTGGACAGCCACTTCATCATACGACATCTACATGGTGGACACCCCCAAAGAAGACAATGTTGACAAAAAGGACACAACGGAGGATAAACCCCCCGGGCAAAAGCAAAAACGACGGCGTAGGCGCCGCCTTAGGTTCAGTCACAATAAAAATAGCGATAACAACCCAAAACAGGATGACACCCCGGTTGATTTCGAAGGCAACAACGACCACAGGGACCCCACGATGGAGCAGGATAAACCAGGTCATGCCGAACACAGCTCGGAGAAGACGCTCGAACACAATTCAGAGGGCCGAACTCATCATGCTACCTCCAAAGAAGAAAACAGTCTGGTGGACGATGCGTTCATCATCTCGGAAGAACATGCGGAACAAGATAACCTCCGCAGAAAACTCCTTGCCACAGCGCGGAGCCTGAAGAAGCAGAAGCAAAGGCTTAAGGCCGCGCAGGATACGCTCAACCGAAGATGGAATATGGTGTTGGACACCGAAGGGAAACATGGTGATAATCGCCACACAAAGAGCTACCCAAAGCGCAGACTGCTACCCGAATTTGACGATGAAGCCGCAACACCCGTTCGGCCCAAAAACAATACGACTACTCAGCCGGACCAACCACCTCATGGCCGCGATAGAGCAACCACCGATACCGCACACGATTTACGAGAGCTCCTAGACAAAAAGGCCAATGCGGCCTGATCCATCTATGGGTCCAGAGGACATGCTCCGACGCGGGATCATGGTCACCACAATGATCATACTGATCAACTACCAGTCCGGAATCAACATCGGGAACAACAGCAGCCGGTAGCATGCCGCGACACGGCTAGATATAGAGGGGCTGTGCACCCCCTGTGCTTCACGGACGAGGTGCTGGATCATGAATTTCGACAGGGATTCAAACCCCTGAATATAGAGCCATACGACGGAACGATGGACTCTAGGGTCTAGATTGAAGATTTTATCCTTCACATACACATGGCTCGTGGGGACGACCTCCACGCCATCAAATACCTCCCCCTCAAGTTAAAAGGACCAGCACGTCACTCGCTGAAAAGCCTCCCTGAAAACTCAATTGGAAGTTGGGAGGAACTTGAGGATGCTTTCAGGGCCAACTTTCAAGGGACCTACGTCTGGCCTCCAGATGCTGACGATTTAAGTCACATAACACAGCAGCCCGGAGAGTCAGCCTGGAAACTTTGGAACAGATTCCTCACTAAGAAGAATCAAATCGTCGACTGTCCGGACGCCGAAGCCTTAGCGGCCTTCAAGCACAGTATCCGAGACGAGTGGCTTGCCAGACACCTCGCCCAAGAAAAGCCGCGAACGATGGCAGCCTTAACAAACCTCATGACCCGATTTTGTGCGGGCGATGACAGCTGGTTGGCCCGTAGAGGCACCAGCGACCCAGGCACATCCGAAATCCGAGATGGCAACGGGAAACCACGGCACACTAAGCACAACGTCGGAATAACAATAGTCTGGACAACACAGCGGCCAACGCCGGATTCAGGGGCTCGCGACCCAGTCAAGGAAAGAAGCCATTTAAAGGCAGTAAAGAGGAACCATCCGGACTGAATAAAGTCCTGGACAGATTGTGCCAAATCCATGGCACTTCCGACAAACCTGCAAATCATACCCATAGAGAGTGCTGGGTTTTCAAGCAGGCCAGCAAGTTAAACGCCGAACACAAGGGAAGGGAAACACCAAGCGAAGACGAGGACGAGCCTCGCCATCCGAACACTAGGGGCCAGAAACAATTCCCATCGGAAGTCAAAATGGTAAATATGGTACACGCAACTCACGCCGAGTTCGTAGCCCCCCAATTCAATCCCCGGGCAATTTGCCCGATCACTTTTGATCACAGGGACTACCCGGCCAGTATCCGGCATGGAGGGTCGGCTGCCTTGGTGCTCGACCCAATAATCAATGGACACTATCTTACTCGCGTCCTAATGGACGGAGGCAGTAGTCTTAATCTGATATATCAAGACACCATCCGCAAGATGGGGATAGACCCGTCCAGAATAAACCAAAGTAGCGCCACCTTCAATGGAGTCATTCCAGGCGCCGTAGCCCATTGCTGGGGCTCTCTCGTATTAGAGGTGACTTTCAGTTCTCCCGACAACTTCAGAAGCGAGAATCTACTCTTCAACATCGCCCCCTTCAGCAGTGATTGTCATGCATTGCTTGGAAGAACGGCCTTCGCTTGCTTTAACGCAATACCGAACTACGCTTGCCTTAAACTCAAGATGCTCGGTCCACGAGGCGTCATCACGTTAGCGGAAACACAGAGCAGTATGCGGCAGTTCCCGCTGCCGGATTTTAGGTGGCCTCTCCCACTAGAACGCATGACCGGTCGTCAAGACCACGGACACGGTTAGACGAGTCCAATACACCATTCTTCACAATGGCTCGGATAAACATGAGCCAGGGGCTGTACATGTGCCCCCATACGAGGGGCTGCAAACATGTCATAAAAGACCACAATTCGGATTGCCTCATTGATAGGCCGGATCTCGACATTTTTCGAGCATAACTAACTTTTCGCATGTTTCCCTTTTTCGTTCCTACAGACACTACCAGTGTGACACCCTTCCAGGATACGACACAACGGAGACACAGGCGCAGACGTGCAGCAGGGCCCCGCCCACAGGTTTCTCTTTAGATTAAGCCCCTGCCTAAACCTTCTTTACTGTCTCTTGTTGCTCAAATTCCCATGGGTATTTCATAAACCTATACGGGACACTGGCATTATAGGCTTTTTGCCATGACAGCTCAATGCACGTACCTGGAATCACAAGGTCAAGGGCATCATTCAGCCCTATATATGTTATAAAGTCTGAATACCTTTGGGAGTGTTCGGCGTCACGAGTTTGGCCTTATATGCATCAGCTCCGAATCATGTCTTTGGTCAAATGTTGGGTTAGCCCGGCTCCTGGGTTTGCTGCCTTACGTTCCGTTCGAGGGGCTAAGGCGACCAAAGGAGAACTACTGCGATTGTGCCCTGGTTATTCCGGATGAGCACCTCAGTAGAGAAAGCCGAAAACTGACTGTCATGATACAGCAGGAGACTAGTCAACCACTCGAAGACTCATCGGAATCTATAGGATTCCTCCGCATTAACGAAGGACCGGTCTACCGGTCAAGCACACGCACCGTATCCGGACGCTCGCGGAAGTACCAGGGGCTACATAGTAGCCCCACTTTTCAAACTCCTATGGCAAAGTGAAAAGTGTTACAGCTATATAGTTCGCTTGCCTGGTTCGACGTGCAATTACCTCCTTAACGGACCAAGACGTTGGATCAAGTGTGTACACATATTTTCTCGAACACCCCCGCATTATGAGCGTGGGGGCTGAAGCCAATGACTACTAACTTTCACGTTATATGCATACATTAATAGCCACACAGGAGACATTATAATACTTTCAGGCAAAAGTATAAGAAAAGCAGCCTATATAATCAAACATATAATTGTTTACAATTAATAGAATCGTCATTCAAACATGACATTCTTGGAGCACTGGGCCTCTATTCTATGGGCACCTTCTATGACCTGCTCAAAATAGTGCTCGGCTGGGTCTTGGCTTCCTGCCGGACCCTGGGTTGCAATGCGGGTGGCCTCCATATCTGCCCAGTATGTTTTCACACGGGCAACAGCCATCCGCGCACCCTCTATGCACGCCGATCTCTTCATGGCATCGATCTACGCTCTGGCACCAAATAATCGTTGCACCAAACCAAAGTAACTGTTCGGCTCTGGCTCCTTCGGCCATAAATGGTCTATTACAGACCTCATTGCAAGGCCGGACAGCCTATGGAGCTCGGCTATGGCGGCCATCTTCTCACTCAAGGGTAAGGAGCGCGCCGGAGCATTAAATTGCGACCAGAACAGCCTTTCCATCTTGTTCTCTTCATGATCCTTGAATAACTTGGTCGCGTCAGCCGCACTCTTCGCCAAGTCCGCATACTCATCTGCGACGCTCCATAGCTTATCCAACGGAGCATACTTTGGATCTAAAAACTTCATCCGCAACACATAAGGACTTCTGGCCGCGATCTCTCCGGCTTGTCGAAGTTCCTCCCGTGCGTCTCTAATCTAAGAGTGCATCTCCTTTGCCGAATCCAGCACCTTCTTCAGATCATCCGCCTTTGCCCGATTCTCCTTCTCGAGAAGTTCATACCGGTCGGTGGCGTCCCTCAGCTCGACAGCCATCTCGGCTATCTTCTCTTCGCTTCGAAGATGAGCGGCCTATTCGGCTTTCAAGTCTTCGGCTGCCCTTAAAGCAGCCGCATTGCTGATCTGGGCTTGTTCCTTGGCTAGAGCCAGCTCCGCCTTCAGGGCCTCAACGACAGCAGCTCCACCTGCAGCAAACATCATATTACATTAATACTTCAAATACTTTCCACGGTTCCTAAAAATCAAATACGGAAACACCGAGCGCATACTCTGTGACTCATCCAATCGCTTGTTCATAAGCGTGATGTCGGCATCCACCACATCAACTTTTCGCCCCAATTCGGCGACTTCAACAGTCCGGTCTACCGCCGGACCCTTAGCAACCTGTGCATAAATGCAGTGCGATCAAACCTAGGAATGTGATCCTCCGTTCGCCGCTTATGGCTGGCAACCAGAGTCTCAGGGGCTACTATCTATACAGAGCACATCTATCGCAAAATTGCGCATTGCGTACCTCAAAGCCTTTGAGCAAGCTCCTAAAAGCTTCATTTAACCCTCTTTGGGCGGAGGAGATTCTCTCCAACACCGTACCCATGAGGGTATGATGATCCTGCAAGAGCGCAGTTGACTCCAGGAGGCCCGTCAGCGTGTTCGTCCGGACACCGGACTCTCCCGGACCCTTTTTATTGTCCACCACGGGAATCGAACGCGCTGGGCTCGGGGCGGTCGAAGTGTTAGCTTCCGGCCCCATTGGATCTGGACTCCTCCGTGATGATACCTCAGGGTCGCGCGCTTCACGGGATGGAGAGGCAGGTGGGGTTTCACTCTCCATCATCTCCGGAAGAAGATCCCCCGAGGACGAGCCCTATTGAGACAAACTGCTGGCCAGACTACAAAAAACAGGTCCCGGTTATTACTCTCAGAGGCAAAATCAATAAGTTCTTTGTTTAGTTAAACTTACGGCTCGGTGGAGGGCTGGCCCGTTTGTGGGCACTGTACGGTGAGGACGCCCTTCGGGGCAGGGCCCTTTGGCGAAGTTCTCTTCCCTTGTTTAGGCGCCTCCGTCTCCAAATCTTCGGAGGCGGCACTTTTCTTCCCGCAGGGGAGGAAACCTCAGATTTGCCTCCCCGATTCTCCTCCTCCGTGGAGGCGCTAATTCCCCCGGTTTGGATGCGCAATATGTGAGGCCCACTCTTGGCCTCCCCTCTCTTCCTTTCAGCTTTCTCTGGTGGCACCTAACTTAGTGTCCGTTCAAGAATCCTGGCCATTGTCGGGCCAGGCGAACCTTCGGGAAGGGGGGCCGGACACCTAATCCTCTCAGCCTTACTAAGCCAATCCTGGTGGTGGACAGTGTTCAGAACAATGCTGTGACAAATATAAGCAAGGTGTTTGGTTATAGGGTTACTTACTTGGGTATCGAGGCGATTGCAACTCAGGCCCGCATCCTCGATGGTGCCCGGACACTTTATTCGTGGGCCAAAGAACAACTTGTACATCCCTTCGGGCGTCATGCCAAAGAAATGCTGAATGGTTCGCGGACCTTCTGGATTGAATTCCCATATCCGGAGAGGGCGACGTTTGCACGGCAGGATCCGCCGAACTAGCATTACCTGGATTATTTTGACAAGACTGATGTCCCTCCCGAGTAGCTCCCGAATGCGGCTTTGTAGCATTGGTACATCGTTCGCAGGCCCCTAGTTTAGTCCCACGTTGGCCCATGATGCTAGTTGAGGTGGAGGGCCCGAGCGGAAGGCGGGTGCGGACGCCCACTTTGAGCCTCGAGGAGCTGTGACATAGAACCACCTCCGTTGCCATAAATCAGATACCTCCGGGAAGGAGCCCTCGGTCCACGGGGCATCGGCGTTCCGGCCTATTATGGCGCCTCCGCACTTTGCGTGTCTCCCCTCAATCATCTTCGGCTTCACATTGAAAGTCTTGAGCCATGAGCTGAAGTGGGGGACAATATGGAGGAAGGCTTCACACACGACGATAAACGACGAGATGTGGAGGATGGAATCCAGAGCTAGATTGTGGAAATCTAGCCCATAGTAGAACATGAGCCCCCTCACGAAGGGGTCAAGAGTAAGGCCCAAGCCCCGAAGGAAGTGGGGGACAAATACGACGCTCTTGTCGGTCTCGGGAGTGGCGATAACCTGTTCGGGAGCAGGAAGCCTATGCTTGACATCGGCAGTCAAATACCCAGCCCCCCTGAGCTTCGTAATATCCTCCTCTTTGACACAGAAAGCCATCCATTGACCTTGATGGTCGGATCCGGACATGATCGAAGATCCAGGGTGCTTAGACTCAAGCTTTGGGTGCTGGAACTCAGAGTGCGAGAGGTGCAAGTGTGGAGATAGAGGGATAGGCCTAGACTCCTTTATAAAGGGGGAATAATATCAAGCGTCCTAGAACGTGGTCGTTCGGGACTTGCCTAAAAACACGGGGTCATGCTAACAGGCACGGTTGGATTACCCATACCCGTATTGATGAGAATCCCATAGTAAGGGGGACACGATCTCTACTGTGACATGACGTGCCAAGGAAACCGCCTCGTGGTGTGTGCGGTAGCAAGTTGTAAAAACGGTTCGAATAAAAGCCGGACCGTGGCGTGATGTCACTTTTCGAAGAATTATCAGCAGATTGGATTCGTGGATTATTATTATTCTCTCTACGGTGATATATGGAATGTTATCTTGCAGAGCCGGACACGGTCCTTGTGTTCGGAATTTATCTTGGAGTATTCGGAGATGGAACCCGCCTCGCAATGCCGAAGACAATCTACGCGCTGGACTCATCGTCATTGAAGCCTGGTTGAGGGGCTACTGAGGGAGTCCTGGATAAGGGGGTATCCGGACAACCGGACTATGTACTTTGGTCGGACTGTTGGACTATGAAGATACAAGATAGAAGATTTTGTCCCGTGTCCGGATGGGACTCTCCTTGGCGTGGAAGGCAAGCTTGGCGATTCGGATGTAGATCTCCTCCTCTGTAAACTGACCCTATGTAACCCTAGCCCCCTTTGGTGTCTATATAAACCGGAGGGTTTAGTCCGTAGGACACATCAACAATCATACCATAGGCTAGATTCTAGGGTTTAGCCTCTCTAATCTCGTGGTAGATCCACTCTTGTAATACTCATATCATCAAGATCAATCAAGCAGGAAGTAGGGTATTACCTCCATCGAGAGAGCCCGAACCTGGGTAAGCATCGTGTCCCCAGCCTCCTGTTACCATTAGCCTTAGACGTATAGTTTGGGACCCCCTACCCGAGATCCGCCGATTTTGACACTGACAGTCAACAATAGAGATTTTCAGCAAGTCCACATACTCAACTATCATATAGTATTCTACAATTTCTAACACTCACACAATACTTGTGGTTATGGAGTTTCAGCTGGACACTAAGAAAGGTAGGGGCTTATTGTGTTGCCTCCCAACGTATTCACCTTTAGGTGATGTCAACAATAATAGTCCATGCTAATGAACATCCAATTGGATATATATATCATGATCTTTCAAACACGAGGAGCTTGCCAAATGATAAAATGAAAAAGGGAAACGTGAAGATCACCTTGACTCAAGTAAAAAGTAAAAACATAAAGTAAGAACATAAAGTAAAAGATAGGCCCTTCGCAGAGGGAAGCAGAGGTTGTCATGCGCTTTTAGGGTTGGATACACAAAATCTTAGTACGAAAGAACATCACTTTATATTTCCACTTGTGTATGGACCTTTATTATGCAGTCCGTCGCTTTTATTGCTTCCATAACAAGATTGTATAAAGCTTAATTTCTCCACACTAATAAGTCATGCATATTTTGAGAGCAATTTTTATTGCTTGCATCGATGAAAACTTACTTGAAGGATCTTACTCAATCCATAGGTAGATATGGTGGACTCTCATGGAAAAACTGGGTTTTGAGGATATTTGGAAGCACAAGTAGTATTTCTACTTGGTGCTAGCAATTTGGCTAGCAAGAGGGATAAAGGCAAGCTCAACATGTTTGGAAGGTCAATGACAATATACTTTAACTGAGATGTGAGAAAACGTAAACCATTACGTTGTCTTCCTTGTCCAACGTCAACTCTTTTAGCATGTCATACTTAATGAGTGCTCACAATCATAAAAGATGTCCAAGATAGTATATTTATATGTGAACCTCTCTTTCCTTATCACTTCCTATTAATTGCAATGATGACCAAAACTACGTTTATTAACTCTCAACAATTTTTATGCCTCATTCTTTCTATATGTGAAGTCATCACTAACTATAAGATCAATATGAACTCTTTAATTCTTTCTAATTTCTCAAGATCATAGCAACATAGCAAAGCCCTTGACTCAACACTAATCTTTATTATAGATAGCTCACGGACTCGATTACAAAAAGAGATCACAAAGCAAAACTCAAAACTACTTGATATCAAAACTTCAAACTACTAGATCAAGATACTACTAAAAAGATCGAACTAAATAAAATGGTAAAGATAGGAGAGTGATGGTGATACGATATCGGGGCACCTCCCCCAAGCTTGGCAGTTGCCAAGGGGAGTGCCCATACCCATGTGATTATGTCCTTGGAGGTGGTGAAGTAGGAGTT
This sequence comes from Triticum dicoccoides, assembly GCF_002162155.2. Taxonomy (NCBI): domain Eukaryota; kingdom Viridiplantae; phylum Streptophyta; class Magnoliopsida; order Poales; family Poaceae; genus Triticum; species Triticum dicoccoides. The sequence goes on from NC_041383.1 coordinate 609,738,375, forward strand.
GTTGATGATGTAGGCTTGTCGTCCATCTTCCAGGGCATAGGCTCACCATCATAGAAGGATAATCGAGTCTCTGGGATCCTCAAATCTGTAGACAAACTCATCCTCTTGAATCTATATTCATACTCACAGTTCTGGTTTTACAGGTCATAGATCTGGGCTTGGAGGTGCTCAATCTTGTCTTGAAGCTTGAAGATGGTTTCCCCAATGACTTTGGCATCTAGCTTGTGGTTGTTGGTGAACTCCGTGATCATCATCTGGTTGGCATTGAGTCCATGCTCCACCATCCCTTGTCACTTGAAAACTTGCTGTTCCACGGCTTCGAGCTTTATCTCCACGCTTCTGGTATGCCTTGGTCCCTCCACATCGCGGATGTGCAGCACCCCCTCACGCATCTCAATGGTGTGAGGGTGTGGCAGAACCTCCGCGAGATAGGGGTTGATAACCCTCTCAAAAAACTTGTCCTTGGGAGCGTTTGGAGATGCCATGATGCTCTAGATCTGAAACAGAAACAGCTCGAAACGAAAACAGAGGATATTTGCGTGATACGGTGGTCAAAACCTTAGGGAGTATATATAATGAATTTCTACCGACTAAAATACATAACATGCAAGAAAACGGAGTCCGGGAGGCACACAAGGTGCCCACGAGACAGGGGGCGCGCCCAGTAAGGGTGGGCGCGCCCTCCACTCTCGTGGGGGCCTCGTGTCCCCTTCGGACTACTTCTTTCTTCCTAAAATTCTTAAATAATCCAAAACTGATAAAAATTGCCATTGGAGTTGTTTTGGAGTCGGTTTACTTATCGTACCACATACCTATTCCTTTTTGGAGTCTGGAACGTTCTGGAAAGTGTCCCTTATGTATTCCTCCGGGGTTACGGTTTCAATAATATTAGTTTCAACGTTAATAGGATTACCTGAAATATAATGTTTAATTCTTTGACCATTTACCACCCTCGGACTTGTGCCTTCAAAGTTGTTGATCTTTATGGCACCAGAACGATAGACCTCCTCGATAACGTAGGGACCTTCCCATTTAGAGAGAAGCTTTCCTGCAAAAAATCTTAAACGAGAGTTGAATAATAACACATAATCTCCTATGTTAAACTCACGCTTTTGTATCCTTTTATCATGCCAACGCTAGACTTTTTCTTTGAATAGCTTGGCATTGTCATAAGCTTGGGCTCTCCATTCATCAAGTGAGCTAATATCAAATAACCTCTTCTCACCGGCAAGTTTGAAGTCATAATTGAGCTCTTTAATAGCCCAATATGCTTTATGTTCAAGTTCAAGAGGTAAATGATAAGCTTTTCCATAAACCATCTTATATGAAGACATACCCATAGGATTTTTGTATGCAGTTCTATAGGCCCATAATGCATCATCGAGTTTTTTGGACCAATTCTTTCTAGATCTATTAACAGTCTTTTGCAAAATTAACATGAGCTCTCTATTGATCAACTCTACTTGACCACTAGACTGCGGATGATAAGGAGATGCGATTCTATGATTAACATCATACTTAGCAAGCATCTTACGGAAAGCACCATGAATAAAATGTGAACCACCATCAGTCATAAGATATCTAGGGACTCCAAACCTCAGAAAAATAACTTCTTTAAGCATTTTAATAGAAGTGTTATGATCAACACTACTAGTTGGAATAACTTCAACCCACTTAGTAACGTAATCAACAGCAACTAAAATATGTGTATAACCATTAGAGGCAGGAAAAGGTCCCATATAATCAAAGCCCCGAACATCAAACGGTTCAATAACAAGAGAATAATTCATAGGCATTTCTTGATGTCTACTAATGTTACCTATTCTTTGACATTCATCACAAGATAAGACAAACTTACGAGCATCTTTGAAGAGAGTAGGCCAATAAAAACCAGATTGTAGTACCTTGTGTGCAGTTCTATCTCCAGCGTGGTGCCCTCCGTAGGATTCAGAGTGACACTTGCGTACGATCTGTTCATGTTCATGCTCAAGCACACAACATCTAATAACACCATCTACTCCTTCTTTATAAAGGTGTGGGTCATCCCAAAAGTAATGCCTTAAATCATAAAATAACTTTTTATTTTGCTGGTATGTGAAGCTAGGTGGTATAAATTTAGCAACAATATAATTAGCATAATCAGCATACCATGGACCAGTACGAGAAGCATTAATGACCGCTAATTGTTCATCAGGACAGCTATCATCAATAGGCAGTGGGTCATCAAGAACATTCTCTAACCTAGACAAGTTGTCTGCAATGGGGTTCTCAGCTCCCTTTCTATCAATAATATGCAAATCAAATTCTTGGAGTAGGAGAACCCATCTAATGAGTCTAGGCTTAGCGTCTTTCTTTTCCATAAGATATTTAATAGCAGCATGATCAGTGTGAATAGTAACTTTGGAATCAACAATATAAGGTATAAACTTATCACATGCAAACACAACTGCTAAGAATTCTTTTTCAGTAGTAGCATAATTTCTTTGGGCAGTATCAAGAGTCTTACTAGCATACTGGATAACATTCAATTTCTTATCAACTCTTTGCCCTAGAACAGCACCTACAACATAATCACTAGCATCACACATAATTTCAAATGGTAAATTCCAATCAGATGGCTGAACAATAGGTGCAGCGATCAAAGCTTTCTTAAGTATTTGAAATGCTTCTAAACAATCATCATCAAAGACAAAAGGAATATCTTTTTGCAACAAATTAGTCAGAGGCCTAGAGATCTTAGAAAAGTCCTTAATGAACCTCCTATAAAAACCGGCATGACCAAGGAAACTTCTTATACCTTTTATGTCCTTGGGACATGGCATCTTTTCAATAGCATCAACTTTTGCCTTGTCAACTTCAATGCCTCTCTCGAAAATCTTATGCCCCAAGACAATGCCTTCATTATCCCTAAAGTGGCACTTTTCCCAATTTACAAAGAGACTAGTGTCTTTGCATCTCTGCAAAACTCGATCAAGGTTGCTCAAACAATTATCAAAGGAGGATCCATAAACGGAGAAGTCATCCATGAATACCTCACAAATCTTTTCACAAAAATCAGAGAATATAGCCATCATGCATCTTTGAAAGGTAGCAGGTGCATTACATAAACCAAAAGGCATATGTCTATAAGAAAAGGTACCGAAAGGGCAAGTAAAAGTAGTTTTTGATTGATCTCCCGCTGACACAGGTATTTGAGAGAAACCAGAATAACCATCTAGAAAGCAAAAATGTGTGTGTTTGGATAGTCTTTCTAGCATTTGATCAATAAAAGGTAACGGGTAATGATCTTTCTTAGTAGCCTTATTTAATTTACGAAAATCAATTACCATCCTATAACCTGTAATAATTCTTTGAGGGATCAATTCATCTTTATCATTAGGAACAACGGTAATACCTCCCTTTTTAGGAACACAATGGACAGGGCTTACCCAATCACTATCAGCAATGGGATAAATTATACCTACCTCAAGGAGCTTTAGTATCTCCTTTCTTACCACTTCTTTCATCTTGGGATTTAGTCATCTTTGAGGATCTCTAACTGGTTTGGCATCATCCTCCAATTTAATTTTGTGTTGGCATAACGTGGGACTAACGCCCTTAAGATCATCTAGAGTATATCCATTAGCAGCTCGGTGCTTCTTCAGAGTTTTCAATAATCTTTCTTCTTCTTTCTCTGAAAGGTTAGCACTAATAATAACAGGATATATTTTCTTTTCATCAAGATAAGCATCCTTAAGATTATCATGTAAAGGTTTGAGTTCAAACACGGGATCACCCTTGGGTGGAGGGGGATCCCCAAGAATTTCAACGGGAAGATTATGTTTTAGCACTGGTTCCTGTTTAAGGAATACTTCATCTATTTCTCTTCTTTCCTTCATAAACATATAATTTTCATGGTCTAGCAAATATTGTTCTAACGGATCAGTAGGAGGCACAACAATGGAAGCAAGACCAATAACCTCATCCTTACTAGGTGGTTCCCTATCACGAGGTTGTCTACGAAACTTAGCAAAATTAAACTCATGAGACATACCATCTAAGCCAATGGTGACCGTATCTTTTTCACAATCAATCTTAGCACTAGCTGTATGCAAGAAGGGTCTACCAAAAATAATTGGACAGAAGCAATCTTGTGGGGAAGCAAGAACAAGAAAATCAGCAGGGTATTTAACTTTCCCACACAAAACTTCAACATCTCTAACAATCCCAATTGGTTTAATGGTATCCCTATTAGCAAGCTTAATAGTAACGTCAATGTCTTCTAATTCAACGGGTGCAATGTCGTGCATAATTTATTTATATAAATCATAAGGTATTGCACTAGCACTAGCACCCATATCACATAAACCATGATAACAATGATCTCCTATTTTAAAAGAAATAACAGGCATGCCTACGACAGGTCTATGTATCTTAGTATCTGGTCTAGCAATATTAGCAGTTTCATCACAGAAATAAATAACATGCCCATCTAAATCATCATCTAAGAGATCTTTAACCATAGCAATACTAGGTTCAACATTAATTTGCTCAGGAGGTGTATAAGTCCTAGTATTACTCTTACGAACAACAGTCTAAGTTTTAGCATGATCCTTTATCCTAACAGGAAATGGGGGTTTCTCAACATAAGTAGTAGGAACAATAGGATAACTATAGGTGATAGTCTTTTCTTCAACTGTAATAGGTGCAACTACTTTCACTTCAACAGGAGGATTATATTTAAACCACTTCTCTTTAGGGAGATCAATGTGATTTGCAAAAGATTCACAGAAAGAAGCTACTATCTCAGAGCCAAGTCCATACTTAGCGCTAAATCCACGAAAAGCATCGGTATCCATAAAAGATTTAACACAATCGAACTTAGGTGTCATACCTAACACCTTACCATCATCGGAACCCCAATCTTCAAAGTTGCATTTAATTCTTTCCAATAAGTCCCATTTGAAATCAATAGTCTTCAGCATATAAGAACCAGCACATGAGGTATCGAGCAGGTTGCGATTATTAAGAGAAAGCCGAGCATAAAAATTTTGAATAATCATTTCCCGGGAGAGCTCATGATTGGGGCATGAATATAACATTGACTTAAGCCTCCCCCAAGCTTGAGCGATGCTTTCTCCTTCGCGAGGCCAGAAATTATATATGTAATTACGATCACGATGAACAAGATGCATAGGATAGAACTTCTGGTGAAATTCCAACTTCAATCGTTTATAATTCCAAGATCTCGTATCATCACATAGCCTATACCATGTCAATGCATCTCCCTTCAAAGATAAAGGGAACAACTTCCTTTTTACAACATCATCGGGAATACCTGCAAGCTTAAATAATCCACAAACTTCATCCACAAAGATAAGGTGTAAATCGGGATGCAATGTTCCGTCTCCTATAAAATGGATTAGCTAGCAGTTTCTCTATCATACCCGAAGGAATCTCAAAATAAATATTTTCATAAAGTTCAGTAGGTTGAGGAGAAAATCTTTGCTCTTCTGGTTGGGGTGAAGATACCCCTAACAAGCCCCTCAAAGGATTAGTTTCCATAGTGACAAGTAACAGAAAATTTCAGCACACTAAATAAATGTTTCCTTACCAAGTTCCACTCACCAAAAGCGCTACACTCCCCGGCAACGGCGCCAAAAAAGAGTCTTGATGACCCACAAGTGTAGGGGACCTATCTTAGTCCTTTCGATAAGTAAGAGTGTCGAACCCAACAAGGAGAAGAAGGAAATGATAAGCGGTTTTCAGTAAGGTTTTCTCAGCAAGCACTGAAATTGTAGGTGATAAATAGTTTTGTGATAAGATAAATAGTAACGAGTAACAAGCAAACAAAGTAAATAAAGTGCAGCAAGGTGTCCCAATCCTTTATGTAGCAAAGGCTAAGCCTGGACAATTTCTAATAATGAGAAAGGAGCTCCCGAGGACACATGGGAATTTTCGTCAAGCTAGTTTTCATCACGTTCATATGATTCGCGTTCGGTACTTTGATAATTTGATATCTGGGTGGACCAGTGCTTGGGTACTGCCCTTACTTGGACAAGCATCCCACTTATGATTAACCCCTATTGCAAGCATACACAACTACAAAAGAAGTATTAAGGTAAACCTATCCACAACATTAGACATATGGATCCAAGTCAGCCCCTAACGAAGCAACGCATAAACTAGGGTTTAAGCTTCTGTCACTCTAGCAACCCATCATCTACTTATTATTTCCCAATGCCTTCCTATAGGCCCAAATAATGGTGAAGTGTCATGTAGTCGACGTTCACATAACACCACTAGAGGAGAGACAACATACATCTCATCAAAATATCGAACGAATACCAAATTCACATGACTACTAATAGCAAGACTTCACCCATGTCCTCAGGAACAAACGTAACTACTCACAAAGCATATTCATGTTCATAATTAGAGGTGTAATAATATGCATTAAGGATCTAAACATATGATCTTCCACCAAGTAAACCAATAAGTATCAACTACAAGGAGTAATCAACACTACTAGCAACCCACATGTACCAATTTGTGGTTTTGGATACAAGATTGGATACAAGAGATGAACTAGGGTTTGGATACAAGATTTCCCCCTCCCGGAGGGAAGTGTCCCCGGCAGAACAGCTCTGCCAGAGCCCTAGATTGGTTCCGCCAAGGTTCTGCCTCGTGGCGGCGGAGTTTCATCGCGTAAGCTTGCCCACGATTTTTTCCAGGGTAAAAGCCTTCATATAGCGGAAGATGGACACCGGAGGGCCACCAGGGGGCCCAGGAGACAGGGGGCGCGCCCAGTAGGAGCCCCCCCTCCTGGCCAAGGTGTGGGCCCCCCGATGTATTTCTTTCGCTCAATAGTTCATAATAAATCCAAAAATATGTTTCGTGGAGTTTCAGGACTTTTGGAGCAATGCAGAATAGGTTTCCAATGTTTGCTCCTTTTCCAGCCAGAATTCCCGCTGCCAGCATTCCCTCTCTTCATCGTAAACCTTGTAAAATAAGAGAGAATAGCCATAGGTATTGAGATATAGTGTGTAATAATAGCCCATAATGCAATAAATATTGATATAAAAGCATGATCCAATATGGACGTATCAAAACGCCAGACACCTTTAGAGATTCGGCAAAAACGTTTTCGGATATTGCTATATATGCATCAATTTGACTTAAGATTTTGTCCAAGCTGGGTTGCCTGGCTCCTGTGCTTACCCCTACGTTCCCGATTGTTCGGCTAGGCGGTAAAGGGAGCACCTCTGTGATTGTTACTACCGGGCCATCGGAGTTAGTACCTCAGACTGGGTGAAGCCGAAAGCTAGCAATCTTAAGGGATCACATTGGTCGGCAATGATGGAAGTGAAAATTTTGGTTCATTAATACCATAGAATTCGGGAACTTTCCCCGAACTAAATCCTCAATATTTTCCTCCCACATTGATTGGAGGTGAGGTTTCATGATCATGATAGGCATGACAACCCAAAGAAAGGAACCACTAGCGGGACTATTTTCCTTGGAAGATGTTTCTTGCATTAAGTAATATAACATATCTCTCCGCGTACCTTCGTTTATAAAACCGTATGGCCGGATTGCCTTGTTTTGCATAAATCTTTTCCCTTATAAACGGCTTTATAAAGTAGGAAAACACTCCTCGGCTACTGGCCGAAGAGGTTGAAGCCGATGGTCGGTCAACAAAGTTTTGTACAATACAGATTCAAGCATTAATGATGTAGAGTACTTGGATACATAGAATCATTACACATAATCTGTGATTTTACTATGGATACCGATCCTTAATTCGGCCACCCGTGCCCACATTAAGACTCGGGGGCTACTCGGCTTGGCGCTCATTATTTATAAATATTAAAGGGGCACATCGATCCCCTGATCTGGTGTTTCCAACCAACCAGTGTCTCGGGGGCTACTGTGTTGCCTGTTCAATGCAGAAAATTCAAAGTGCTTAGTGTTCGGCTTGACCGAACTATGGGCAAACGCGTCTTTGGACAACAATAGGTACCATCTGGACCTATCTGGAGTCAAGCTAATATATTGCGGCAACTTCTCAAAACCCTCTCTCAAGGGCCCGTTCACCGATCACTGTTATTATCTCTAATATATTACACTGTGTTTCTATTCCTACTTATGTTGCCGAGCTAGGAATTGATCCTCAGGCCGATTTCGCGCATCGACCTGAGTCTCAGGGGCTACTAGGAACAACGGTTTCATGTTTTCTTTCAGGTGCATCTCGGGTTTTAGACTGACACACACCTTGAGGGATACTAGATAAACATATACTGGCTATATATCTCGGTAGAGAATAAATTGCACCGGTAAAAAATCATCCCGCGGTTGGGGTGGTGCACCACCTCAACAGCAGTCCGGCATAAAGCTCGGGCACTGGTGGCTAGCTCCATAGAGAGCATTTCTAGCATTAAGCTCGGCTAAACTCCTTCAACTTTTTTGAACCAAGATGATCTATGACATCTCGGATACAGTCTGGCGTTGGAGCTTGGATACAGTCCGGCGTTGGAGCTCACATACATTCCCGCGTTGGAGCTCGGAAGCAGTCCGGCATTGGTGCTTGGCTGGAAAAGATACCTTAAATGCAATCCGGTGTTGGAGCTCGGATGCAAGGGGACACTGCCGCCCGGGAATAACTTCAAACCCAAGGTGTGGCATAAAAATAACAAGGCATTGATAAAAGTCGATAACTTATAGGGGCTCCTCGGATACCTGACATGTAAACTCTTCGGATTTGCTTCGGCAATCCTCAAGATTGAAGATAAGAAGATTTGTTGAAGCAATTTCTAAGACCGACGACCGAGATGAAGAACAGTTCAGAAGAATCAAGGAGCGTCCCCAACTTGAAGACCGGTTCAGGGGGTTACTGACGGTGTCCTGGACTACGGGGTACCCACCACGTTGTCTCCCGATCAGTTGGATTGGGCCGAGGACCCACATGGCTGTTTACTCATGGGCCAGTTCGAACAGCCGAAGTATACGCAAGGAAGATTCTACAAGACTTGGTGATCAAGACAATGACTCCTCCACACCGGCGTATTCGGCTAGGACTCTTGTTATCCTAGGCCTCTGGTACATTATATAAACCAGGGCCAGGCTAGTCGATAGACATTACAACAATCATAATCATAGGCTAGCTTCTAGGGTTTAGCCATTATGATCTCGTGGTAGATCACCTCTTGTAATACTCATATTCATCAAGATCAATCAAGCAGGAAGTAGGGTATTACCTCCATAGAGAGGGCCCGAACCTGGGTAAACATTGTGTCCCCTGCCTCCTGTTTCCATTGGTCTTAGATGCACAGTTCGGGACCCCCTACCCGAGATCTGCCGGTTTTGACACCGACACCGACAACCGCCGCCGCCGCGGTAAGCCACCGGTCGCCCTCGCTTGTCCGATCGTAGACCTAGGGCTAGGATTAGATCTGTTAGTTTTTATTATTTCGCACTGTTATTCTCTAAATAGCAAACACTCACTAGTTTAGCCTCGGTAGCGGACTAATTCGTCGCTTATTCTTCTATAGCAAACGTTCGTTCGTTAGCTTGTTTATTTTCGTCCAGGGACCCATCTGTTATTTTTTTCCCGTAGATTAGCCCCTAGTTTTCAAACGATTGTAACTTTTTGCACGTTTATCCAAATCCAGTGAAACCAACGCCCACTTCTTCGTTATGATCCCCTCTATTGAGTAAAACAATTTAAACATATTTTTGAAAGTTTAAAAAAATTTCAAACATATTTGAATTCAAACTTCTTTTATTCATAACTCGAGTTTTATAACTCCGATTTAGTTGATTCTTTTTGCAAATCGAAGCTCTTGACCTAAACTTTCCGGTAAGGCCAAATCCACATAACTATGGTACTGTTAGAAATTTTTTCCTGTTGCAAGAGTTAATTTCTTGTTTTCGAAGCTTTCCAAGATCTTTTCTTCGATTCTTGTGCATGAGTGCTTATGTATGCAATTGCTTGCTTACAATAGATTGACCGGAGTGTGACGAATAGAACTATCAGGAGTTATGAGTGTGAATCATCTTGTTCAATAGTACAAGGCAAGTTCACACTTTGATCATACCCCTTTGTTACCCAGTTTTTATGCATTAGTTTCAACCCTCAAACATTGCATGAGTAGGTTTGATAACATGTGGGTTTTGGGAAGTAGTTGATGAGGTAGGAACCTATTGCCTTTTATTCAAACCTTGGGTGATACTACGTTATGCTTATACTACTATGCTATGCTCGTAGATGTGGTTTGGTTTGAGAGAATTCATGAAAGATGTAAGAGATATTGTTAATGAAGGGTTTAACTTAGGGTGGCTACTTTAATATACATCTGGGTGGATTGGTTGGGGTGCCCTGGAGCACCCAGTGGTTTGCCCGGGCACATGGAGAACCTAGTGCTTGCCCAAGGGGATCCCGGAGTACCCGTGTGATCACCCTATGGAATGCCACCCAGGCTCAAAGGGATCATAAGATTATTCATGCTAGAAACTTCCGTGTGCAGCCACAAGCCATTATGGGCTTTGGCATAGTTGAGTAAGTTGCGTGAGCTCGAAGAGGTGGACTAGCAGATGTAGGGGGGTTGTAGGTGTACCGGTCCGCCCGGAGTAGAGAGTAAATGTTTCTGAAAGACTGTATCTCGGTCATCTGTTTCTCAAACATCGTGTAGTGCGAGAAATCCAACGGAGGAGATCGAGTCTTGTGGGGAAAAGTGCGCAAAACTAATCATGGTTAGCCGTGTCCCCGGTTATGGACATCTTGAGTATCTGGTTCTTGAAATATTGGTACAACTTGGGAGTAGTAATAAAATGTATTCCTTTATTGTAGGGAAAAACTAGCTTTATGCAAAATTTAACCTAGAGCCTCCACCAGCCAAATATGCATGTAGTGATAGCCATTGTTCATCATTATCCTATGGTGTGAATTTGCCAGTACATTCAATGTACTGACCTACATGGTTGCAACGTCTCATGTTGCAAGAATCTTACGACGAGTAAGTGATACGTTAGGGTTACGATGTCTACACTCAAATTTGCCGTTGGTGTTGTTGGGACTCCACAACTTTGATGTTACTTCCGCTATATGGATTGAGGTAATAGTATTTACGTTACTTTATACATGTGATTTACCTATGATATAATCCTCAAGTATTGTGTGTGTCAGCATACCAATCTAGGGATGAAACTTAAGCACAGAGACTTCGATCCATTCGGGTCGGGCGCTACAAGATGGTATCAGAGCACATGTTGACTGTAGGACGTGACCCGTAGAAACTGGCAAGCCCTTAGGAGATGATTTCTCTAAAACTCTACTTTCAAAAGATCTTTTAGCTCTCTTCTTTTCTAAGCTTTATCAAATATTCCCTTTTAGTTAGACTATACCCTTTTCCCCTTTTGACCACAAGAAGATTCGAGTGATGAGACCACTCCAAGAAGTACAAGATATCAGAGAATTAAGACCACTTCGAAATGAAGAGGATTTTACCGTGCATTATAATAATGGAAACTACAACTATTGAAGACTCAAAAGACTAGGAGAATTTGAAGACTCTAAAGAATTTTTCCAGATTTATGACCTAGGAAGGTTACCCTTATGGAACTTGTCAAATTATTGAAGTTCTCACTACCCGAGATCAAGGTGTGTTGGAGAAAGACCGGAATATGGAGCGTTAAAACCCAAAGTTTTGTCAAGAAAACCCTAAGGCCAGAAATATCAAGTATGGAATGATAGCTCATGGAAATGACATGGACATAAACACGACTATCCATCATGTCATCGCCCACTTATGCTATTTGTCACTGTGCTGAGTTAAGCATGCATTTCTTCGGAAGGATTGGATGACAAAAGGGCTAATGGAGCACCTAATCAGCAAAAGATGAAGTTTTAACCTTAGCTGAGTATTACATCAAGAAGTTTAAGATGAACCTTCCGGAAGCCATATTCATTAAGAAGGTATTTCGTGAAGAACTCAGAACCCAGAAGCTGAAAGTAGCCAAGCTGGAAGAGCAAAACCTCAAGATACTCTGAAGATTTGAATATTTATGGACCTTTAGAAGACCAAAGCCTATTATATACCTATGTTAGATGCGATGATTGTGAGCTGTCATTTGTTTGATGTTTTTCTGACAGCCACAAAAATAAAATCTGTCTCTCCAAAACTATTGTTTGTATTGTGTGTATCCCCCTCTATCTCTCTTACCAAAAACCCTTGGACTAATAGAGGATGAATGGAGATGAACCCATATTTTCTGGACCGATGACACAATTGGACACGGACCGATGGATTCACAACATGGAAGATCACATGAAGAATAACACTATAGCCAGAAAGGATATGTCCCAGCATGCTCTTTAGTGCTTTGAAAGAGGTGCAGCTACTTGGTGGAGGATGTACCAAACCATCAATGGATGGCAAAGAGTGACCACTTGGGAAGAATTTAAGTTGACTCTGCTAAAGTCTCGACTTGTGTCCGAGAAGATGAAGCCTTATGGAAATGATATGAAGAAACCTTGTGCATGCAAGCTTTATGGAGCAATAGGACACAATAAAGAACACAAGGATGAATGCCCTCGTTGTGAAGAAAGTCACCCAGCTGAAGAATGCCCAACTAGGAAGATTACTTGTTTCTTGTGTGAAGGGAGTACCCACTACCCTGCTCAGTGTCACATTTACCCCATGGTACAAAGAACCATCCAGCAGAAGAAAGAAACAATGAAAGGAGCCCTCAAGGAAATTTTAGAAGAACATGTGATGAAGGAAGAGGTGGAGGACACACCCAAAGAAGACCCAATTAAACCCTGCACCAAGTCATGCTATTCATGTGGAGAAGGATACATCTCCCAGAATTGTCTGAATGGGGATCTAGTAGCTTTCCCGAGAGTGGGAGTAGAGTATGACCCACATGAAATAGAAGCCCTGATTGGAATGGAAAAGTCCAGGAAGAGAAATAGATTGGATTCCAAGAAGGACCTGCATCATATCATATGTTTTAGGTGCAGAGATTCAGGGCACTACTGCAGTGGTTGCCCTAAAAGGAAGCCGACGACCCAAGGAGGCTAGGTAACCACAAGGAAACAGCGAGACTTGTCAGAAGTAATATGTTTCTGTTGTAATGAAGTAGGGCACTTTGCTAGAGATTGTCCCAATGAGGATGTTCGTGTTAAAAAGAGGAGTCTGTGAGAAATATAGTAGTAGTGGGAACAATTCTTCTATAGTGAGGTGTTGAGTTGAGCCATGTCATGGAAATGCAGGAGATTGTAATAATTTGAGAATAAATAAAGTTACCATCATTGGTAATGATTTGGATTTTATGAGTAGTTGCTCTATGGAGAAAGATTTTGACCAGTTTTGAGGATATGAGAAATATGGTCTATGGATGAGTTTATGCATTTCAAGGGTGGTAGTAACTGTGAGGACCCTTGACCCCTGGAAAAGAAAATGATATTCCACGGAGTGGACTACGGACAAAATAAGTATGAGTTTTATCTTGATATGTGGGATACCCCAAGATTATGAAGGGATGAAGTACTATTTGATATAAAGGAGGTATAATGTTGGTAATATGGAGCAACTGTAACTCCATGATGAGTCTGAGTAATCACGTCTTGGTTTGGTACCAATAGAAGGAAGGGAGACACTAGAATTGGATGGATTTAAGAATGCTAGGAAGCTGGATGTTGGAATAATGATCAGTTGCCCCTGATGATGAGTTCAAGGTTTACAAGTGATGAGATGGGCCATAACCCACAGGCTCTAGGACCTGCCAAGAAGCAAGCACAGTCTTGCTGAAGGAAAAACCCTGGAAGAATATATGCCTTTATCAACAGACGATTTTATAGGATTACGCAAAACCTGAGAGTTGTGAAGAAACGATAGATGTTTGTTTGGCTTGCAGAATCAATGGATTATCCGAACTTGGTTTGTCGACAAGAGAAATTCTGCAATGCTTGTGAGGAAGACCGAGTGTTAGAATGTGAGATTCGCTAAACCATATACAAGGTAATGATTTGGGTGCGGGGTGGATTGATCACCATGCTGACTTACTCTTATTATTCACCTTGCTATATGGGATGGTAAATCTGAGTGAATTACCGATAGTAGAGTGATGACGATCAAAACCTTGTTTACAGCCTTAGAATGGTATGACAATTTCCCCATGTACAAGGCAGCTTTTGCCAAACGTAGGTCATACGGTGAGAATGTAGCCCAGACCCGTTTCCGGCAGGAGAAACCATAAATTGTTGGCCGCCATGAGATATCGATAGTTGTTTAGTATTGGTGCCAGACCCGTCATCTAAGAAGATCCAATCATGGAAGAACCTTACCAAGATTAAAATACAGAAGAATTGTGGAAAAAGGTTATGCCACTACCGGAAGATCCCACAGAAGGAATTTTTCCTGAAGATCTGAGAAGATCGACACTGTCAACAATAAGGATGGAGTATATGAGTTTTGATGGAACCGTAACCATGTTTCTAAGGGTGGTAGCACCCGAGACCCTCTGTGATGATAAATGGATTTTGAGGAGACCCCCGAACCCAACATAATTCTTGCTAGCCTCTCCGAATCTCGAGGGCGAGATTCATTCTAAGGGTGGTAGGCTTGTAACATCCCAAAACTGTAAATTTTGGAATGTTATATTAAATAAATAGTTTTGATTGTTTGTTTGATTGTGGTGTGGTTGCTTGTGTGAAGTTGGGTGAAATTTGAAACTTTTTGAAAGTTAAATGAGAGGGAGTGAAATGACTTTCCCAAACTTTCACCTTGCATTTACGATCTCCATGAATTCAAATTTATTTCATCACAAAAACCTAGAGTGAAGATGATATGACTTCTTCCATTTAAATAAATGAAACAGATTTTGAAATGATTTGAATTTCATTTGGAAATATTCCAAACTCCCAAACTTTATGTAACTCAATGATTTTCATGAGAGAAGATAAAATGACTTCTTCAAATCATATGAAATATGAGTTGGAAGTTTAAAAGAATCAAATTTAAAATCCCTTTGAAATTATTTTCAGTTTGGAGTTATTTGGTTTTTATTAAAATTATTTTCTCCAAAAATAAAATATATGGAAAATAGGGTAAAATGATTCCCTACATTAGAAAATTGGAGAGAAATGAGTTTGAAATCATTTTGGTAGTTTAAAAAATATTTTATCAGGTTTTTAATTAAACCAGTAGCACTATTTGGTTTATTCAAATTTTTGTGGATTTTATTTGACGCTAGAAAAATGTTCATGTTGTAGAAAATCTTTTTATGAAACTTTTGATATATAATATGCCTATATTTTATTTTTATTTTATTTTTTTCTTTTAATTATTGTATATAAATATTTTTTTAAATCTTTCTCCGACCGAACCAGGCCGGCCCAGCTCGCCCGCCAGGCCGCGGCCAGCCCAGCTCGACCGTCGCCTCCGTCTGCGAGCGGGACTCCGTTCGGGAGTCCACCGCCATCACAGTGATACGTCTCCAACGTATCTATAATTTTTTATTGTTCCATGCTATTATATTATCCATCTAGGATGTTTTATATGCATTTATATGCTATTTTAAATGATTTTTGGGACTAACCTATTAACCTAGAGCCCAGTGCCAGTTTCTGTTTTTTCCTTGTTTTTGTGTATTGCAGAAAAGGAAAACCAAACGGAGTCCAATTGACTTGAAATTTCACGAAGCTTATTTTTGGACCAGAAGAAGCCCACGGAACATCGCAGATGGGCCAGAAGAGTCTTGGGGCACCCACAAGGGTGAGGGGCGTGCCCTACCCCCCTGGGCGCGCCCCCTACCTCGTGGTCGCCTCGAAGACCCCCTTGACTTGTTCCCAACGCCAAAACCTCTTATATATACAGAAACCCCCAGAACGTAACCTAGATCGGGAGTTCTGCCGCCACAAGCCTATGTAGCCACTAAAAACCAATCGGCACCCTATTCCGGCACCCTACCGGAGGGGGGATCCCTCACCGGTGGCCATCTTCATCATCCCGACGCTAGCCATGGCGAGGAGGGAGTAGTTCACCCTCAGGGCTGAGGGTATGTACCAGTAACTATGTGTTTTATCTCTCTCTCTCTCTCTCTCTCTCTCTCTCCCGTGTTCTTGATTTGGCACGATCTTGATGTATCGCGAGCTTTGCTATTATAGTTGGATCTTATGATGTTTCTCCCCCTCTACTCTCTTGTAATGAATTGAGTTTTCCCTTTGAAGTTATCTTATCGGATTGAGTCTTTAAGGATTTGAGAACACTTGATGTATGTCTTGCCTGGGATACCCGTGGTGACAATGGGGTATTCTATTGATTCACTTGATGTATGTTTTGGTGATCAACTTGCGGGTTTCGTAACCTTGGGAATCTATGCATGGGGGTTGGCACACGTTTTTGTCTTGACTCTCCGGTAGAAACTTTGGGGCACTCTTTGAAGTTCTTTGTGTTGGTTGAATAGATGAATCTGAGATTGTGTGATGCATATCGTATAATCATACCCACGGATACTTGAGGTGACATTGGAGTATCTAGGTGACATTAGGGTTTTGGTTGATTTGTGTCTTAAGGTGTTATTCTAGTACGAACTCTATGATAGATCGAACGGAAAGAATAACTTCGTGTTATTTTACTACGGACTCTTGAATAGATCGATCAGAAAAAATAACTTTGAGGTGATTTCGTACCCTACAATAATCTCTTCATTTGTTCTCTGCTATTAGTGACTTTGGAGTGACTCTTTGTTGCATGTTGAGGGATAGTTATACGATCCAGTTATGTTATTATTGTTGAGAGAACTTGCACTAGTGAAAGTATGAAACCTAGGCCTTGTTTCAACGCATTGCAATACCGTTTACGCTCACTTTTATTACTTGTAACCTTGCTGTTTTTATATTTTCATATTACAAAAACATATATCTACTATCCATATTGCATTTGTATCACCATCTCTTCGCCGAACTAGTGCACCTATACAATTTACCATTGTATTGGGTGTGTTGGGGACATAAGAGACTCTTTGTTATTTGGTTGCAGGGTTGTTTGAGAGAGACCATCTTAATCTTACACCTCCCACGGATTGATAAACCTTAGGTCATCCACTTGAGGGAAATTTGCTACTGTCCTACAAACCTCCGCACTTGAAGGCCCAACAACGTCTACAAGAAGAAGGTTGTGTAGTAGACATCAAGCTCTTTTCTGGCGTCGTTGCCGGGGAGGTGAGTGCTTGAACGTATATATTTAGATCTTGCAATCAAATCTGTTAGTTTCTTGTTTTATCACTAGTTTATTCTATAAAAGAAAACTACAAAAAATGGAATTGAGGGTTCCTCATATGCTTCATCTTTTTAATGTCTTTCGTGAAATGATGGGAGGAAAATTGTGCTCAAGTACTAGAAAAAGAATTACATAGAATGCTTGGCATAAAATATGTGAATGATGAGCATGATTGCAATGTTGTTAGTATGAATTCTTTGAATACCCATGATGCTAATGATATGCAAAGTCACAAGCTTGGGGATGCTATGTTTGATGAAGATGATATGTTTAGTCCCCCAAGTTTCGATGAGCAAATATATTATGATGAAAGCATGCCTCCTATTTATGATGATTATTGTGATGACACCTATGCTATAAAGAATAAAGATAACCATGAAACTTGTCATTGTGATTTTAATTTTCAATTGGATTATGCTTCACATGATAGTTATTTTGTTTAGTTTGCTCCGACTACTATTGATGATAATAAATTTGCTTATGTGGAGAGTAATAAAATTTCTATGCTTGTAGATCATGAAAAGAATGCTTTAGGTGATGGTTATATTGTTGAAATTATTCATGATGCTACTGAAAATTATTATGAGGGAGGAATATATGCTTGTAGGAATTGCAATAATATCAAGTTTCCTCTCTATGTGCTTAAAATCTTGAAGTTATGCTTGTTTTGCTTTCCTATGCTAGTTGATTCTTGTTCCCATAAATTGTTTGCTCACAAAATCCCTATGCATAGGAAGTGGGTTAGACTTAAATGTGGTAGTAATATTCTTCATGATGCTCTCTTTATGTTTCAATTCTTATCTTTTATATGAGGATCATTGAAATCATCATGCCTAGCTAGGGGCGTTAAACGTTAGCGCTTGCTGGGAGGCAACCCAATTTTTATTTTTGTTCTTTGCCTTTTGCTCCTGTTTATTAATAAGTAATTCATCTAGACTTTGTTTATATGTGGTTTTATTGTTTTATTTAGTGTTTGTGCCAAGTAGAACCTTTGGGAAGACATGGGTGAAGTCTTTGCAATCTTGCTGTAAAAAACAGAAACTTTTGCGCTCACGAGATTAGCTGCCATTTTTTAATGGACAGTGATTTTAGGTTGATTATTTTTGCATATGATTAATAGACAAATTCCTCAGTTTCACCAATTTATTTGAGAATTTTTGGAGTTCCAGAAGTATACGTTTGATACAGATTACTACAGAATGTTCCGTTTTTGACAGATTCTGTTTTTCGTGTGTTGTTTGCTTATTTTGATGAATCTATGACTAGTATCGGAGGGTATGCACCATAGAGAAGTTGGAATACAGTAGATATTACACCAATATGAATTTATAATGAATTCACAACAGTACCTAAGTGGTGATTTATTTTCTTATACTAACGGAGCTTACGAGTTTTCTGTTAAGTTTCGTGTTGTGAAGTTTTCAAGTTTTGGGTAAAGATTCGATGGACTATGGAATAAGGAGTGGCAAGAGCCTAAGATTGTGGATGACCAAGGCACCCCAAGGTAATATTAAAGGACAACCAAGAGCCTAAGCTTGGGGATGCCCCGGATGGCATCCCCTCTTTCGTCTTCGTTCATCGGTAACTTTACTTGGCGCTATATATTTATTCACCACATGATATGTGTTTTGCTTGGAGCGTCATTTTATTTTATTTTGTTTTTCTTGCTGTTTGAATAAAATACCAAGATCTTAAATTCTTAAATGTTAGAGAGTCTTCACATAGTTGCATAATTATTCGACTACTCATTGATCTTCACTTATATCTTTCAGAGTAGTTTGTCGTTTGGTCTAGTGCTTCACTTATATCTTTTAGAGCACGACGGTAGTTTTATTTTGAAGAAATGGATGAAATTTCATGATTCACTTATATTATTTTGAGAGTCTTTAGAACAACATGGTAATTTGCTTTGGGCATCCAAGAGGGATATAATAAAAACTTTCATATAAAGTGCATTGAATACTATGAGAAGTTTGGTTCCTTGTGATTGTTTTGAGATATGAAGATGGTGATATTAGAGGCATGCTAGTTGAGTAGTTGTGAATTTGAGAGATACTTGTGTTAAAGTTTGTGATTCCCGTAGCATGCACGTATGTTGAACCATTATGTGATGAAGTCGGAGCATGATTTATTTATAGATTGTCTTCCTTATGAGTGGCGGTCGGGGACAAGCGATGGTCTTTTCCTACCAATCTATCCCCCTAGGAGCATGCGCGTAGTACTTTGTTTCGATAACTAATAGATTTTTGCAATAAATATGTGAGTTCTTTATGACTAATGTTGAGTCCATGGATTATACGCACTCTCACCCTTCCACCATTGCTAGCCTCGCTTGTGACGCGCAAATTTCGCCATTACCATACACCCACCATTACCTTCCTCAAAACAGCCACCATACCTACCAATTATGGCATTTCCATAGCCATTCCGAGATATATTGCCATGCAACTTACCAGCATTCTGTTTATTATGACACGCTTCATCATTGTCATATTGCTTTGCATGATCATGTAGTTGACATCGTATTTGTGGCAAAGCCACCTTCACAATTCTTTCATACATGTCACTCTTGATTCATTGCACATCCCAGTACACCGCCGGAGGCATTCATATAGAGTCATATTTTGTTCTAAGTATCAAGTTGTAATTATTGAGTAGTAAATAAATAGAAGTGTGATGATCATCATTATTAGAGCATTGTCCCGTGTGAGGAAATAAAAAAAGGAAAGGCCAAAGAAGACAATGAAAAAAAGAGGCCAAAGAAGCCAAACAAAAAAAGAAAGAAAAAGAGATAAGGGACAATGCTACTATCCTTTTAACACACTTGTGCTTCAAAGTAGCACCATGATCTTCATGATAGAGAGTCTCCTATGTTGTCACTTTCATATACTAGTGGGAATTTTTCATTATTGAACTTGGATTGTATATTCCAATGGCGGGCTTCCTCAATTGCCCTAGGTCTTCGTGAGCAAGCAAGTTGGATGCACACCCACTTAGTTTCTTTTTGAGCTTTCATACACTTATAGCTCTAGTGCATCCGTTGCATGGCAATCCCTACTCACTCACATTGATATATATTGATGGGCATCTCCATAGCTCATTGATATTCCTAGTTGATGTGATACTATCTTCCTCCTTTTTGTCTTCCCCACAACCACCATTCTGTTCCACCTATAGTGCTATGTCCATGGCTCACGCTCATGTATTGCGTGAAGATTGGAAAAGTTTGAGAACATCAAAAGTATGAAACAATTGCTTGGCTTGTAATCGGGGTTGTGCATGATTTAAATGTTTTGTGTGATGAAGATAGAGCATAGCCAGAATATATGATTTTGTAGGGATAGCTTGCTTTGGCCATGTTATTTTGAGAAGACATGATTGCTTTGTTAGTATGCTTGAAGTATTATTGTTTTCATGTCAATATTAAACTTTTATTTTGAATCTTATGGATCTGAATATTCTTGCCACAATAAATAAAATTATATTGATAAATATGTTAGGTAGCATTCCACATCAAAAATTCTGTTTTTATCATTTACCTACTCGAGGACGAGCAGGAATTAAGCTTGGGGATGCTTGATACGTCTCCAACGCATCTATAATTTTTGATTGCTCCATGCTATTATATTATCCATCTAGGATGTTTTATATGCATTTATATGCTATTTTATATTTTGGGACTAACCTATTAACCTAGAGCCCAGTGCCAGTTTCTGTTTTTTCCTTGTTTTTGAGTATTGCAGAAAAGGAAAACCAAATGGAGTCCAATTGACTTGAAATTTCGCGGAGCTTATTTTTGGACCAGAAGAAGCCCATGGAGCATCGGAGATGGTCCAGAAGAGTCCCGAGGTACCCATGAGGGTGGGGGGCGCGTCCTACCCCCTGGGCGCGCCCCCCTACCTCGTGGCCGCCTCGGAGACCCCCCGGACTTGTTTCCAACGCCAAAACATCTTACATATACAGAAACCCCTAGAACATAACCTAGATCGGGAGTTACGCCGCCGCAAGCCTATGTAGCCACCAAAAACCAATCGGGACCCTATTCGGGCACCCTGCCAGAGGGGGGATCCCTCACCAGTGGCCATCTTCATCATCCTGGCGCTCTCCATGGCGAGGAGGGAGTAGTTCACCCTCGGGGCTGAGGGTATGTACCAGTAGCTATGTGTTTGCTCTCTCTCTATCGTGTTCCTTATTTGGCACGATCTTGATGTATCGTGAGCTTTGCTATTATAGTTGGATCTTATGATGTTTCTCCCCCTCTACTCTCTTGTAATGAATTGAATTTTCCCTTTCAAGTTATCTTATCAGATTGAGTCTTTAAGGATTTGAGAACACTTGATGTATGTCATGCATGGGATATCCGTGGTGACAATGGGGTATTCTATTGATTCACTTGATGTATGTTTTGGTGATCAACTTGCGGGTTCCATGACCTTGGGAATCTATGCATAGGGGTTGGCACACGTTTTCGTCTTGACTCTTCGGTAGAAACTTTGGGGCACTCTTTGAAGTTCTTTGTGTTGGTTGAATAGATGAATCTGAGATTGTGTGATGCATATCGTATAATCATATCCACGGATACTTGAGGTGACATTGGAGTATCTAGGTGACATTAGGGTTTTGGTTGACTTGTGTCTTAAGGTGTTATTCTAGTACAAACTCTATGATAGACCGAACGGAAAGAACAAACTTCGTGTTATTTTACTATGGACTCTTGAATAGATCGATAAGAAAGAATAACTTTGAGGTGGTTTCGTACCCTACAGTCAGGGGCGGGCCCACCTCAATTCAAGGGTATGCAGCTGAATACCCATTAGTTTTGGCAAAAAAGAAGGTATATATAGTATATATATTATGTCAGTATAAGAAAAAATGAAACTGGTATGCCAACGTGCTTGTTAAGCATTTATAAGCCCAAAACATTGGCTGGCCCAGTAGCCCACCCTCCCCTCGAGTCCACACCTTGGCCCAGAAGCGCATCGCACGGATACATCATCGCCAAAAAAACTTGATCGATCACGAACCGGCACCTCCCCTCCGCTGCTCCGCCACAGCCGCCTCCGCAGATCGCACACGAACTGGAAGAACTCCCGGTCCGCCGCCACAGCCATTGCGCCAAGCGACCGCCGGGCATCCGGTAAGGCTGTTGCCGCCGTTGCTTCGCGCGTGTGCACCCGGCGCGCCGCTGGTCCGCAGCGACGAACCCCTAGCTTCCTCTCCGTGCATCCCTTCTGTCTAAGTTCTAAATTTTCTCATCGACAACAGCACAACAGACCGCATTGATTTAGTTTCAAATACACAAGCACTGATTTTGTAAGCAACAACCAACTTCTAAATCGTCTCATCTCTGAACTTGAAGTGCCACTCATTTCATCTTACAGGTTATGTCTCCTTTTTTTACTTCTGTAGGTTCTGTCACTCTGATTTTGTAAGCAACAGGCACGGTTCTTCTCACTGTCCAGCAGGCTGCACTATTGCAGGAGCATAGTTCGGCTCCTAAGTAAGTATTTTCACCACTCGACCTTCTTATTTAATTATTGGTTAAGTAAAGACTAGTTTGCAGCCAATTATGAATTGTTTAGACATGAGAATGTGCAATTTTTCATTTAAGTTTGTGATGGGAGAATGTTTATACATTCTTAATTTGTTACAGTAAGCAATATGTATAACGATTAGTATTCTAAAACTTGAACAATTTTACTTCTCGGGTGTAAAACATGAAGAGGAAGAATACTACTGATTTGAGATATTTCTTGGAAAGAGTTGCTGCAAAAAAGAAAAATTCTGAACCAACAAGTGCTACACCATCTTCCAATGAAAGTCAGCTGCAATTGGTAATGTTCCAAGGGAAAAGTGGCAGTGAGACACACACAATACCACCTGAACTTGAGAGAGCTCCTAACACAGAGTCCCCAATAGCAGAAGATGATGATGAATCTATGGCCATAGATGGATCTAATTCTACAGATGAGGACAGTGATGATGATATTTATGACATCGTGCTTGATCCTGGGTTGAGGACTCCTATCTCAAGCTATGATGTTAATGACCAAGATTCGGTTAGAAGGGCCTACATTGCATTGGGACGATGTAAACCAAAGATGGAGAAGAAAGATTTTTCGCAACATAACTGCGGAGGTAAGCGTCGCTTCCAACCGGTTTGGTTTGATGAGTACAATATGTTGCTATAATCCGTTTTACGCACCAAAAGGAAGGCTATAGGCCTCCAAAAAAGAGTTTTCAAATTTTGAATACACGGTCTTGAATTCTTGGGCCCGCCCCTGCCTACAATAATCTCTTCGTTTGTTCTTTGCTATTAGTGACTTTGGAGTGACTCTTTGTTGCATGTTGAGGGATAGTTATACGATCCAGTTATGTTATTATTGTTGAGAGAACTTGCACTAGTGAAAGTATGAACCCTAGGCCTTGTTTCAACGCATTGCAATACCGTTTACACTCACTTTTATTACTTGTTACCTTGCTGTTTTTATATTTTCATATTACAAAAACCTATATCTACTATCCATATTGCACTTGTATCATCATCTCTTCGCCGAACTAGTGCACCTATACAATGTACCATTGTATTGGGTGTGTTGGGGACACGAGAGACTCTTTGTTATTTGGTTGCAGGGTTGTTTGAGAGAGACCATCTTCATCCTACGCCTCCCACGGATTGATAAACCTTAGGTCATCCACTTGAGGAAAATTTGCTACTGTCCTACAAACCTCCGCACTTGGAGGCCCAACAACGTCTACAAGAAGAAGGTTGTGTAGTAGACATCACACGGAGCGCCACCGTGCCGACCTCGATGTCCGTGCCACCTCCAGACTCCTTCGGCCCCTCCCGCAAGCCGTCATCCGCCCCCGGCCTTTATATAGTGCCGCACCCACCCGTTTTTCCCCTCTCTCCTCCACACCACGTCGCATCTCGCGCCGCCACCGCACAGTCGCCGCTGTCACCCGCTCGCGCAGCAGCCGCCCTCGACCACCGCCAACGCCGCCATCGCCTTCGCCTCGTCGAGCCGCACCTCCTTGTGGTTTCGCCCGAGCTAGAGGACGACCGGAGCCGCCTCCCCGCTCGCAGCCGCCGCCACCCCACTGTCTTCTTCGCCGTCGACAACCGCCGCCGCTGTGGTAAGCCACCGGCCGCCCTCGCCCATCCGATCATAGACCTACAGCTAGGATTAGATTTGTTAGTTTTTTTATGTCGAACCGTTATTCTCTAAATAGCGAACGCTCACTAGTTTAGCCTCGGTAGCGGACGAATTCGTCGCTCATTCTTCTGTAGCGAACTTTGTTCGTTAGCTTGTTTATTTTCGGCCAGGGACCCATCTGTGATTTTTTTTCGCGGATTAGCCCCTAGTTTTCAAACGATTGTAACTTTTTGCTCGTTTATCAAAATCCAGTGAAACCAACGGCCACTTCTTCATTATGATCCCTTCTATCTAGTAAAACAACTTAAACATATTTTTGAAAGTTTAAAATCTGTTTTCAAATAGATTTGAATTCAAACTTCTTTTATTCATAACTCGAGTTTTATAACTCCGATTTAGTTGATTCTTTTTGCAAATCGAAGCTCTTGACCTAAACTTTCTGATAAGGCAAAATCCACCTAATTTTGGTACTGTTAGAAATTCTTTTATGATGCAAGAGTTAATTGCTTGTTTTCGAAGCTTTCCAAGATCTTTTCTTCAATTCTTGTGCATGAGTGCTTATGTATGCAATTGCTTGCTTACGATAGATTGACTGGAGTATGAAAAATAGAACTATCAGGAGTTAGGAGTGCGAATCATCTTCTTCAATAGTACAAGGAAAGTTCACACTTTGATCATATCCCTTTATTACCTAGTTTTTATGCATTAGTTTCAACCCTCAAACATTGCATGAGTAGGTTTGATAACATGTGGGTTTTGGAAGTAGTTGATGAGGTAGGAACCTATTGCCTTTTATTCAAACCTTGGGTGATACTACGTTATGCTTATACTACTATGCTATGCTCGTTGACGTGGTTTGATTTGAGAGAATTCATGAAAGATGTGAGAGATATTGTTAATTAAGGGTTTAACTTAAGGTGGCTACTTTAATATACATATGGGTGGATTGGTTGGGGCACCCTGGAGCACCCAGTGGTTTGCTCGGGCACTCGGAGAACCCAGTGCTTGCCCAAGGGATCCTGGAGTACCCGTGTGATCACCCTATGGAATGCCACCCAGGCTCAAACGGATCATAAGATTATTCATGCTAGAAACTTCCGTGTGCAGCCGCAAGCCATTATGGGCTTTGGCATAGTTGAGTAATTTGCGTGAGCTCGAAGAGGTGGACTAGCAGATGTAGGGGGGTTGTAGGTGTACCGGTCCGCCCGGAGTAGAGAGTAAATGTTTCTGAAAGACTGTATCTCGGTCATCTGTTTCTCAAACATCATGTAGTGCGAGAAATCCAACGGAGGAGATTGAGTCTTGTGGGGAAAAGTGCGCAAACCTCTGCAGAGTGTATAAACTAATCATGGTTAGCCGTGTCCCCAGTTATGGATATCTTGAGTATCTGGTTCTTGAATTATTGATTTGATCTCATCAGTTTACTAGTATATTCCAACGATGGGCTTCCTCAAATGCCCTAGGTCTTCATGAGCAAGCAAGTTGGATGCACACCCACTTAGTTTCTTTTTGAGCTTTCACACACTTATAGCTCTAGTGCACCCGTTGCATGCCAATCCCTACTCACTCACATTGATATCTATTGATGGGAATCTTCATAGCCCGTTGATACGCCTAGTTGATGTGAGACTATCTCCCTCTTTTTGTCATCTCCACAACCACCACCCGTTGATACGCCTAGTTGATGTGAGACTATCTCCCTCTCTTTGTCTTCTCCACAACCACCATACTATTCCACCTATAGTGCTATGTCCATGGCTCACGCTCATGTATTGCGTGAAGATTGAAAAAGTTTGAGAACATCAAAAGTATGAAACAATTGCTTGGCTTGTTATCGGGGTTGTGCATGTTTTAAATGTTTTCTGTGATGAAGATAGAGCATAGCCATACTATATGATTTTGTAGGGATAGCTTGCTTTGTCCATGTTATTTTGAGAAGACATGATTTCTTTGTTAGTATGCTTGAAGTATTATTGTTTTCATGTCAATATTAAAATGTTGTTTTGAATCTTATGGATTTGAATATTCAACTAAAGTGGGAGAAACAGACACCCGCCAGCCACCTTTATGCGAAACTAGTTGCATGTTTGTCGGTGGAACCAGTCTCATGAACGTGGTCATGTAAGGTTGTTTGGGTCGCTTTATCCAACAATACCGCCGAATCAAAATAAGACATTGGTGGTAAGAAGTATTAAGATCACCGTCCACAACTCTTTGTGTTCTACTCGTGCATATCATCTACTCATAGACCTGGCTTGGATGCCACTGTTGGGAAACTTAGCATGCAATTTCAAAAATTTCCTACGCTCACGCAAGATCTATCTAGGAGATGCATAGCAACAAGAGGGGGGAGTGTGTCCACGTACCCTCGTAGACCGAAAGCGGAAGCATTCGCCAACATGGTTGATGTAGTCGAACTTCTTCTCGTTCCGACCGATCAAGTACCGAACGTATGGCACCTCCGAGTTCTGCACACGTTCAGCGCGATGACGTCCCTCGATCTCTTGATCCAGCAGAGTGTCGAGGAAGTAGATGAGTTCCGTCAGCACGACGGCATGGTGACGGTGATGGTGAAGTGATCCGCGCAAGGGCTTAGCCTAAGCACTGCGAGAATATGACCGGAGGCATAAACTATGGAAGGGGGCGCCACGCACGGCTAGGAATAGTTCATGCATGTTCTAGGTGCCCCTCCCCACGTATATAAAGGAGGGAGAGGGAGAGAGGCAGCCCTAGGCGCACCCAAGTAGGAGGAATCCTTCTTGAGCTCCTAGTTGGATTCGCCCCCCCCTTCCTTTTACCGGAAGGGAAAAGAGGGAAAGAGAGCGGGGAGAAGGAAAGAGGGGGGCGTCACCCCTCCTCCTAATCCTATTCGGCCTCCTTCCTTGGGGGGGGGCACGCTACCCCTCTGTGGGCTGGTGTGTTCCTTCCTAAGGCTGATACGTCTCCAATGTATCTATAAGTTTTTATTGTTCCATGCTATTATATTATATGTTTTGGATGTTTTATATGCATTTATATGCTACTTTATATGATTTTGGGGACTAACCTATTAACCTAGAGCCCAGTGTCAGTTTTTGTTTTTTCCTTGTTTTTGAGTTCTACAGAAAAGGACTATCAAACGGAGTCCAATTGACCTGAAAATTTACGGAGATTATTTTTGGACCAGAAGAAGCCCTCGAAGCATCGGAGATGGACCAGAAGAGTCCCGAGTCAACCACGAGGCTGGAGGGCTCGCCCTACCCCCTGGGCTTGCCCCCTACCTCGTGGCTGACTCGGGGACCCCCCCTGACTTGTTCCCGATGACAACAGTTCTTATACATCCCCAAACTTCCAGAACAGAACCAAGATCTGGAGTTCCATCGCCGCAAGCCTCTGTAGCTAATAAAAACAAATCGGGACACTGTTCCGGCACCCTACTGGAGGGGGGGATCCATCACTAGTGGTCATCTTCATCATCCCGGCGCTCTCCATGACGAGGAGGGAGTAGTTCACCCTCGGGGCTGAGGGTATGTACCAGTAGCTATGTGTTTGATCTGTCTCTCTCATGTTCTTGATTTGGCATGATCTTGATGTACCGCGAGCTTTGCTATTATAGTTGGATCTTATGATGTTTCTCCCCTCTACCTTCTTGTAATGGATTGAGTTTTCCCTTTGAAGTTATCTTATTGGATTGAGTCTTTAAGGATTTGAGAACACTTGATGTATGTCTTGCATGTGCTTATCTGTGGTGACAATGGGATATTCACGTGATCCACTTGATGTATGTTTTGGTGATCAACTTGTGGGTTCTGTGACCTTGTGAACTTATGCATAGGGGTTGGCACATGTTTTCGTCTTGTCTCTCCGGTAGAAACTTTATAATCACCCAGTTACGTTGTGATCTTTGATAGAACACAAGGTATTCTTCCGTTATCCAGGAATTGCATAATCTCATAGTCGAAGGAATATGTATTTGACATGAAGAAAGCAATAACAATAAAACTAAACGATCATGATGCTAAACTAACGAATGGGTCTTGTCCATCACATCATTCTCTTAATGATGTGATCATGTTCATCAAATGACAACACATGTCTATGGTTAGGAAACTTAACCATCTTTGGTTATAGCTAGTCTAGTAGAGACTTATTAGGGACACGGTGTTTTGTCTATGTATCCACACATGTATCAAGTTTCCGGTTAATACAATTCTAGCATTAATAATAAACATTTATCACGATATAAGGAAATATAAAATAACAACTTTATTATTGCATCTAGGACATATTTCCTTCACTTAGCTCAACAAATTCCCGATCGTCTTCTACAACCAGGTTTGCTCAGCTTCAACAAGTGAGGAGCGATGACGGCGGCGCACCGTCGGCTCACTCGATCACTCCTATGCTTGTAGTTGTTGTTTTTTTGTTAATTTTGATGTTTTCTGTACATCCATGACAAATTATAAATAGATTGAAAGTCTCTTTCGAATAAAACAAGTCTAATCATGGTCATTAATTAACATCAGGATGTACTCTACGCAAAAAAGGGGGGAGGAGGGTCAAGCAGCCGTCTCCTCCCCCAAAAAATTAGGGTTCCTTCGCCTCGCAACGACGTCGGACCGCCTTGTCTCCGGTGGCCTTAGCGCCATGGGGATGTGGTGGATCCCGGTCCTTGGCGGTAGGAGGACACCATTTTTAGATGTGTTTTTGAGTTTGTTAGGGTTTGTGTCCTTCTCAGAAAGGCGAGACGGCGACGGCTCCCTGAAAATGAAATAAGGTTCTTCCCGCATAGCCTCCTTTCTGATGGTGCATCTAGCATCGTCGGTGGGCGTGTGAAGGTGTGTCTTTGACAGAACTGCCTTTGGTGGATTTGCTCGGATTTATTCGTCATTTGTCTACATTCGTGTGTCTTCATGTTGGATCCTGTCGATCTACACTACTATTCATCGACGGCATTTGATGTTCTGGTTGGCCGATCCTACGAGGCCTTAGCACAATGACTTCCCGACTGTCTACTGTAACAAGTATCGCCAAGCTCCGGTGAGTGAGGAGGCGACTTTCCGACTGTCTACTACAACAATATTGCCCATGCTCCGGTGAGTGAGGAGCCATGACAGCGGCACGCCTTGGGCTCGCTACAGTGTTTGCAGTCATCGTTTGATGCTCTATGAATCTAGATGTAATTTTTATTATTTCTGGTGTTAGTTGTCCTTTCATATTGAAATGGATAGATAGTTCGTTGTCCCCTCATATTGAAATAGATAGATAGTTCATCTCCTCTCATATTGTAATGGATAGATAGTACTCCCTCCGTCCGAAAAATTTTGTCCCTCAACACCATTTGAGAAACAAGTTTGAGTTTTTTTGGACGGAGGAGGTAGGATTTTTTCACGAAGTTTCTTTCGAGTATTGGTCGCTGCGGCGAGCTGGTCTTCAGTCGGGCCACTCTGCAGTCTGCACCACGGACGGGTCCAGCGTCTGCGCCCCAGCATCTGACCGGTCGTTCAGCATGGCCCTCAGCCCCAGAACCCCCACTAGCCGGGGCCCCGCCCATACCCCCGCACCCAGGCGCGTCTTCCACTACAACAAATGAAAAACAACTCGCCTGCGGCATCAGACATGTCAGTGTCACTGCACAGACAGAGTAAACAGGGCAGCACGAACCCCCCTATGCATGCCATCGAACTTTGACGACTCGGGAACACCGAGGCGTGGTCAAGGCGAAAATAAAAATTACCAGCACCAGTACAGCATAATCCTCGGAGATTTCCCGCTACAGATTAGCACAAACAAGGAAGCAAAACATCTGTAGCTAACTGAAGAAAATGCCGTCATCAGGTCAGGTGGCACGGGCGGTGCCGTGGGCCAGGTAGACGCCGGCGGGGGAGGAGAAGCCGAGGCGCTGCGGTGGCGCCGCGTGCGCGCTTGTGGCGCCCTGCGCGTCGGCGGCGTGCATTGCGCGGATCGGGATGGCTGATGTGGCCGGCGCGGCTTCCACAGGCTTTCTTGCACGGCCGCGGCCGCGGTGGACGTGGCGCTCGCAGTACTTGTGCCCCGGCATCACGCCGCGCGAGCACCGCCACTTTTTGCCGTCCGTGCGCCGGCACCGGTCCGGCTCCGGCTCCATGCTGCTCCTGTGGTCGTAGCACATGCTCCCCAGTCCCGCCACTGCACAAACCAAACGATCAACATCGGCGATAACCAACCAATTAATCCAAAACAAACAGACAGTAAACGCCGGGGGGAAACTAGTACGAGGAGGAGAGCGCGCGGCACGTACGGGATGGGAACCTCTGCGGGGCGGAGGAGGAGGCGGCGACGCTCTTCCAGATGGGGAGGACGAGGTGCACGGGCACGGGAGCGTTGGCGGCGAAGTAGCGGTAGATGAGCACCTGGTGCTCCAGCTCCTGCCGCTGCATGAACGTCAGCGCCGATGGCCGCGTCGCCGCAGATGCCTCCGCGTCGCCTCGTCCACTGTCACTGCTGCTGCCGCCTACGCCGAGACCCAGCCCAAGAACCAGCGGCGACGGCGCCGCCATGGTCACCGTCCCTGCGCCTAATCCAAGCAACGCACGTCAAAGACTAATGAATGAATCACTTGCTTGCCTGAGGCAGACGGTTCCCTACCGTCGTTGTCGTCGGCGTCGGGGCCGGAGAGGCGGGGGAGCTTGGACGGCGGCGAGTGTTCCTGCCTTCGCTCGGTCATCTCTGGAGTGCGCCTTTCTTCCTCCGTGGCTGGCTGGTGCGAGTGCGCGTCGTGTGTGTTGTTCTTGTGTTGGAATGAACACGCTGTGGATAGAGGCAAGAGTAGTATGGAGCTCGCGCAGGTTCTTTGAGTAGAGAGAAGCGAAGGGACGCGACGCTGCCGCTTGACGTCGGCTGTCGGTGTCAGACTGTCAGTAGGGGCTGGCTACATGTACGGGACACTCCACCGCTGACACCTTCGCTGGTGCTCCGGAACTTTGACGGGATGCAATTACTGGAACTGTCAAACTGCTGGGAAAGACCGACGACGCTTCGGCCATGGTTTTGCTTGCTGCAGGCTGCACCTTGGAGGTTTTTTCCTTAAATGCCTCCGTTCCGTTCCCTGGACACGCCGGCCGACCGCACCGGTGACACGCCGCTTCCCACTCCGGCCGCACCCTTCAACGCCGTAGCGAAAGCGCGCTTCACGTGCCGTGCAGTGTGCCACGGGCGGCGACGCCTCATGGCTCGTCGGGCTCTATGCAGGAGCCACAGCACGGCACACCCGGGACCGCGTCCATGCATGCCCAGCGCCGGGCCGGGCACGCTCTCACCGTACAAGGAATCCCGGCGCGCATGCCGGGTAGACGCTCGCACCGTACACGCGCGTATGGATGTGTCACGAGATTGCGATACTGGCAAGGCCAGATGCCCAGATCTACGTCCGTGAGACGCATGGGGCTGTGCATGGGGCCTCGCCTGGTCAACATGGCTCGGCTCTGTGCGCTCTCTGCCATCGACCCCTGTCCCCTGGCTACCCGGCTAGCCTCCTTTCACGCGGTACGTGACCATCTAAAACATGACAGCAGTACATTTTCTTTTCTTGCAGAAGATGTACAAGATGGCCAAGAAGGCCACATCGTATGATGACATCTACCGAAGAGAAAATGGGTTCTCGTTGTATCTCCATTGTGGTGTGAAGAGACCTCGAGGCATAGCGTAGTTCGGGCAAATAAAATGCCAGAAGAATGAAGACTGAGTATATTACTCCTAGTTAGTCCTGGCCATGGACAGCCCGGCCCGAAAAAGCCCAACCCGACCCGACCCGACGCTACACCGGGCCTAGATTAGCCTGAAGGCTGGGCCGGGCCCATTTTCACGATTTACTAAAGGGGCTCGGCCCGTGGCCCGAGGCCCGACGGGCTTTATCACCTTCGGGCCGGGCTTGGGCTCAAAAACCAGGCCCGATGGCCGGGGCGGGCTCGGACCTAGGTTTTCTGCCTCGGGCTTTGGCAGGCCCGACCCGAAGCCTGGCCCGGCAGATGGCCAGGTATACTCCTAGTATCAATCTTCAAGAACAAGAGGGGGCTCAGAGTTGTATTAATTACCATAAAATTAAACAGATGAGCCATACAATAAAGCTATGGGAGAGAGTCATTGATACCTCTTAAGAAGAATGACAAGCGTGACCAAAAATCAATTTGGTTTCATGCCTGGGAGATCGATCATGGAAGTCATATTCTTGGTATAGCAACTTATGGAGAGATACACGGAGAAAAAGAATGACCAACATATGGTGTTCTGACTTGGAGAAAGCATATGATAAGATATTGCACAATGTCATGTGCTGGGTGATGGAGTCATGTACCTAGGGTAGGGTCACAGACCTGATCTAAGTATCCTGCCCAAGGACATCCTTAGAAGAGATCACCTTCCAGTCGACCTACGAGGGACTCACTCGACTGACTTGAAGGACTCGACCACGAAGACTCACTCGACCACCAGAAGGTCAAGAGGCACTCTGCACTGCAACGGTCTGTAATTAAGTAGACTTTATGATAGTAAAGACACTTTATGTAGGGCGTTACCAGTAACGCCCCGGACTTAACGCACCTTAAACCCTCTCCTACGTGGGCTTGCTGGGGTCCTGGCGCACTCTATATAAGCCACCCCCCTCCACAGGTAGAAGGGTTCGGCACCCTGTAATTCATATACACGTAATCCACTCGACCGCCTCCGGGCT
The DNA here is from genome assembly GCF_002162155.2 of Triticum dicoccoides. Taxonomy (NCBI): domain Eukaryota; kingdom Viridiplantae; phylum Streptophyta; class Magnoliopsida; order Poales; family Poaceae; genus Triticum; species Triticum dicoccoides. Next base: position 609,771,479 of record NC_041383.1, read on the forward strand.
CCGAGACGTAGGGCTTTTACTTCCTCCGAGAAGGGCCTGAACTCGTACATCTCTTGTGTTTACAACCTCTCCATAGCTAGGACCTTGCCTCTCCATACCTACCCCCACTCTACTGTCAGACTTAGATCCACGACAGTTGGCGCCCACCGTGGGGCAGGTGTTTTAGCGATTTTGTGGAGAAGTTGCGATTCTTCCGAGTACTTTCATCATGGTAGCTGCTGGAGTTTTGGTCGACGGTCGAGAGATTCGTCTCGGTGCTCTCACCTTCGTCGCCGACGACTCCGCCTGGCTCCAGGAGGCTCCACTCGACGTCGATGCGCTCCCCGTCCGCGGTGCGACGCATTTTCGCGCATGTGTCCGCGGCGTTCTGCTGCGGCAACCGTCGACCCCATATCGGTCGACTCCCCTATCGACCACCCTCCCGGTCTCCCGCCAGCGCAAGCACTCGGGTCGGTCGAGGCTTCAGCGGTGGGTGAGACACGCGGTGGCTCGCCAGACGGCCACCACCCAAGTTGCGGCAATCGAGCCCGACGAATCTCTCTACGGTCTGTTCGATCTGTCGACTGGCTCCGTAGAGACTGCATCCGAATGCGATAGCAGTGATCCAGCGGCGGAAATCCTGATGGTCGACGGGCCTCGCAGCCCCCTGGCTTCGCCCATGATGGTGGGGTAGGCGACGGAGGCGACCCCGCACGAGACCACGAAGAGTACCAGCCCGAGCCACTCGACTCTCTGCAAAGAGAGGAACTTCGCCGCAGGAACATGGATGCCCTGCATACTCCCATCGCAGGAGAAACCCCCGAGGCTCGCGCCATGGAGGAGGCACGTTTGGCCAATTTGGCCGAACACGCTCGCCTGGAGAATCTTCAGCGAGCACTCGACGAGCGCGTGCGGCAACGAGTTCCCGACGCCAGTCGACGTCAACTCTTCCCGCCGACTCAGGTATATCGAACCCCAATCCAGAATTTAGCGGCTGCGACCCGTATTGCAGAGTCCATCCAGCCCTCTCAGTCGGAAGCTGGCAGAGGCTTGATGCAGATCAGGGATCTGCTCCGGGCGGCAGGAGATCAGAATTCAGCCGTGTCGCAGTCGCGCAACAGAATTCACAGTCGATCCGTCGCTGCGAATACGGTTCAGTAGGCTCACAGTCCCAGATCGCCTCCGCGGCGTGAGGGGCGCGAGAATCGGCGAGACCAATATGGAGACCGACACGACCGAGATGATAGGCGTCGAGTGCCCACTTCCCCTCCGAGGGGTGGGTCTTACGCTCCTCAGCAGCAAGATGACAGACGTCAGCTCAGTCCGGGGCGAAGAGTTCCAGTCGACCCCAGGGAACCAGGCTTCGATGCGCGATCCATTATCGTGCAAGGCTTGGTCGACCGGAACAGAGCCCATCGGGGTGGACTCGACAGAGATGCGCCCACGAGCAGTCGAGTGCACATTTCTGGTCCGGAATGTTTCAGCAGAGCTATCAGAGCCGCAGTGATTCCTCCCAATTTCAGGTTGGCAACAGGAGTCAGCAAGTTCACCGGTGAGCCTAAGCCTGAAACTTGGCTTGAGGACTACCAAGTGGCGGTTCAGATTGGTAGTGGGAATGACGAGGTGGCCATGAAGCATTTGCCCCTCATGTTGGAAGGTTCTGCCAGAGCGTGGTTGAATCAGTTACCTCTTAGCAGCATTTACACTTGGGAAGATTTGTCCCGAGTGTTCGTCAGAACGTTTGAAGGAACTTGCAAGTGACCGGCTGGATTGACGGAGCTGCAAGTCTGTGTGCAGAAGACCAATGAGACTCTCAGGGAGTATACTCCGAGATGGATCACTTTGCACCATACAGTGGAGAATGTGTCTGATCATTAGGCAGTCTGCGCCTTCAAGGATGGTGTCAAGAACAGAGAATTGAGTTTGAAATTTGGTCGAACCGGAGACATGACCCTGAGTCGGATGATGGAAATTGCTACCAAGTACGCCAACGGCGAAGAAGAAGACCGACTCCGAAGCGGCAAGCACAAGCCGAGTCAGTCGGAGAAGGGAAACACCAGTCGGAAACAGAAGCGGAAGGCTGAACCGGCAGCTCCTGGAGAGGCTCTGGCCGTGACTCAGGGAAAGTTTAAAGGGAAACCAAAAGGATCCTGGAACCCTAAGAAGGTAAAGGATAAAGAAGGGAACGACGTGATGGATATGCCGTGTCACATCCACACGAAGAAAGACGAAGAGGGGAATATCATTTACCCAAAGCATACCACTCGCCAGTGTCGACTCCTGATCCAGCAGTTTCAAGGAAAACAATCTAAAGACAAGGAAAAGGAGTCGGACAAGGCCGAAGACAAGGAGGACAGTGAGGAAGGATATCCGCATGTCAACTCCACTCTGATGATCTTTGCAGATGTGGAAAGCAAGAGTCGATTGAAAGTCATTAACCGCGAGGTGAACATGGTTACCCCAGCAAAAGCAAATTATCTGAGATGGTCCCAAACACCCATCACATTCGACCAATCTGATCACCCGACTCATATTGCCACCCCTGGGAGGCAAGCTTTGGTGGTCGATCCAGTTGTCGAAGGCACTCGACTGACAAAAGTGTTGATGGACGGTGGTAGCGGGCTGAATTTGTTGTATGCAGACACACTGAAAGGAATGGGCATTCCGATGTCCCGACTGAGCACCAGTAACATGAGCTTTCATGGAGTTATACCAGGGAAGAAAGCCGAGTCACTCGGCCAAATAGCTCTGGACGTGGTGTTTGGTGATTCGAAACATTTTCGCAAAGAGAAGTTGACGTTTGAGGTCATGGATTTTCAGAGTGCATATCATGCCATTTTGGGGAGACCAGCTTATGCACGGTTCATGGCTCGACCATGTTACGTGTACCTCAAATTGAAGATGCCCGGCCCCAAAGGAGTGATCACTGTCACCGGTGATCGGAAAAAGGCAGAAGAGTGCTTTCAGAAGGGCTCAAAGATTGCTGATTCCCAGGTGACAGCGGTCGAGTTTGAAGAATACAAGCAAAACGCAGATCCGAGTGATTTGCTGCGATCCAAGAAACCCGCCACAGAATCTGCATTCCAGTCGTCCGGTGAGACGAAGCCTGTTCACATTCACCCGACCGACCCCGATGCAGCCCCGACCCACATCTCCACAACACTCGACCCGAAATAGGAAGAAGCGCTCATCCAGTTCCTCCGTGAGAACTGGGACATTTTTGCATGGAAGCCCGCTGACATGCCAGGTGTTCCCAGGGGACTGGCTAAGCATCGCCTAAGAGTCGACTCATCAGCAAAACCAGTCAAAGAGCATCTTCGGCGGTCCGCCGTCCAGAAGAGAAAAGCCATTGGTGAGGAAGTGGCTCGACTGTTGGCGGCAGGATTTATCCGAGAGATATACCACTCCGAGTGGCTCGCTAATGTCGTCATGGTTCCTAAGAAGGACAAATCGCTCCGGATGTGCATTGATTTCAAGCACATCAACCGGGCCTGCCCGAAAGATCATTTTCCTCTCCCTCGCATAGATCAAATTGTTGACTCGACCGCGGGATGTGAGAGATTGTCTTTTCTAGACGCCTACTCCGGGTACCACCAGATCCGTCTGTACGGACCCGACGAGGTAAAAATATCTTTCATCACTCCATTCGGGTGCTTCTGCTATATCACCATGCCATTCGGCCTCAAGAATGCCGGAGCCACATTTATGCGAATGATTCAGAAGTGTCTACTCACTCAAATCAGTCGGAATGTGGAAGCGTATATGGATGATATCGTCGTCAAGTCATGAAAAGGTTCCGACCTGCTCGCTGACCTCGCCGAAACATTTGCCAACCTCAGAAGGTATGATATCAAGCTCAATCCATCAAAGTGCACATTCGGAGTTCCTGGTGGCAAGTTACTCGGTTTTCTCATTTCCGAGCGAGGGATCGACGCTAATCCAGAGAAGATCGGCACTATTCTCCGAATGAAACGCCCTGTGCGAGTGCACGATGTCCAGAAGCTTACTGGATGCTTGGCCGCATTAAGTCGATTCATCTCACGACTCAGTGAAAAGGCATTGCCTCTTTACCGACTGATGAAGAAGGCAGACAAGTTCGAGTGGACTCCAAAAGCTGATGTAGCGTTTGCCGAGCTAAAAGCTCTGCTCTCCACCCAGCCGGTGCTTGCTGCTCCAATCAGCAAAGAGCCTCTATTGCTTTATATCGCAGCCACAGGACAAGTCGTCAGTACTGTGCTTACGGTCGAGCGGGAAGAAGAAGGAAAAGCTTTCAAAGTTCAGCGCCCAGTGTATTATTTGTCTGAAGTCTGGACCCCATCCAAGCAGAGATATCCCCATTATCAGAAGCTTGTGTATGGAATATACATGACCACAAGGAAGGTTGCTCATTATTTCTCTGACCATTCCATCACAGTCGTCAGCGATGCTCCACTATCAGAGATTTTGCACAACAGAGATGCAACTGGTCGAGTGGCGAAATGGGCGATTGAACTTCTTCCCCTTGATATCAAGTTTGAGGCAAAGAAAGCCATTAAGTCCCAGGCAATAGCAGATTTCCTCGCTGAGTGGATTGAACAGCAGCAGCCGACTGAAGTTCACTCGGAGCATTGGACCATGTTTTTTGATGGCTCTAAGATGTTGAATGGTTCCGGTGCTGGGGTTGTCCTGGTTTCCCGCGGAGGAGATAAGCTCAGATATGTGCTCCAGATTCACTTTGATTCCTCCAACAATGAGGCAGAGTATGAGGCCCTCTTATACGGAATGCGCATGGCCATTTCACTCGGCGTCCGTCGCCTGATGGTCTATGGCGACTCAGATTTAGTGGTCAACCAAGTGATGAAGGAGTGGGACGTGAGAAGCCCAGCCATGACTGGATACTGCAGTGCAGTGAGGAAGCTGGAAAAGAAGTTCGAGGGGTTGGAGCTCCATCATATACCCCGACTGAAAAAACAAGCAGCTGATGATCTAGCAAAGATAGGTTGCAAGAGAGGGGCCATTCCGAGTGGTGTGTTCTTGGAGCATATACACACTCCGTCAGTCAAAGAAGACCCTTTCACCGAAGAAGCTCCACAGCCCAAGAGTGCCACAGATCCGACTGAGGTTGAATCCCAGCAGTAGTCGACTTGGTCATGGAGGTCTTGGTGGTCATTCCCGACTGGACAGTTCCGTATATCGCGTATATCCTGAGAAAAGAGCTTCCGGAGGATGAGGAAGAGGCTCGACAGATCGTCCGTCGATCTAAAGCCTTTACCGTAATCAAAGGACAGTTATATAGAGAAAGCGCGACTGGAGTTGGTCAGAAGTGCATAACACCAGAAGAAGGTCGAATCATCCTTAATGATATCCACTCGGGAACCTGTGGTCATCATGCGTCCTCTCGGACCATCGTGGCCAAAGCATACCGAGCCGGATTTTACTGGCCAAAAGTGAATGAGATGGCAAAGGAAATAGTGGATAAGTGCGAGGGGTGTCAGTTCTACTCGAATATGTCGCACAAGCCTGCATTAGCTCTGAAGACCATTCCACTCGTCTGGCCTTTCGCAGTTTGGGGGTTGGACATGGTCGGTCCTTTGAGAACAGGGCGAAGTGGCTTCACGCATGTACTGGTGGCAGTCGACAAGTTCACCAAGTGGATTGAGGCTAAACCAATCAAGAACCTTGACGCCGGTGCTGCTGTTAGCTTCATCAGAGAACTGATATTCAGATATGGAGTCCCGCACAGCATCATTACGGATAATGGGTCGAACTTTGACTCGGAAGAATTCAGGGATTTCTGCAACTCTCAAGGCACACGAGTCGACTACGCTTCGGTCGCCCATCCGCAGACGAATGGACAAGCAGAGCGAGCCAATGGCCTGATTCTCAAGGGATTGAAACCCCGACTGATGCGTGATCTCAAGCATGCAGCTAGAGCTTGGGTCGACGAACTTCCCTCGGTGCTTTGGGGACTGCGGACCACACCTAATCGGTCGACCGGAAGAACTCCATTCTTCTTGGTCTACGGAGCTGAAGCAGTCTTGCCGAGTGATCTTCTCCACAATGCTCCTCGAGTTGAGATCTACAACGAAGCAGAAGCTGAACAAGCGCGGCAGGACGCAGTCGACCTTTTAGAGGAAGAAAGGGAGATGGCTCTGATCCGATCGACCATCTACCAACAAGATTTGCGTCGTTTCCACACCAGAAATGTGAGGGGTCGAGCCTTCCAGGAAGGAGATTTAGTTCTCCGAGTGGATCAGAAGAAACATCACAAGCTCGCTCCTTCTTGGGAAGGACCCTTCATCGTCACCAAAGTTCTCCACAACGGGGCGTACCGTCTTTACAACGTCGAACGCAATATCGACGAGCCCCGAGCTTGGAACACGGAACTACTCCGCCCATTTTACACTTAAGTTTATCACTCGGATGAGTTGCAATAAAGTACTCCTGTAGTTCATGGATTTCAAAATAATAGTGTCATAGTTCCTCCATAATTTTTGTCACTTTTTATTTTGTCCAATAAAATTTCCCCCTCAGTGGGTGACTTAGCCGCGAATCCGTTTCGCCTAAGTTTGTAAAAATCCTTACCAAGTGGTGAGCCAGACTCCCACTCGGAGGCTTAGCTGCGAATCCGTTTCGCCTAAGATTAAATAAAATCCTACCGAGTGAAGAGCAAACCTCTCACTCGGGGGCTTAGCTGCAGCCCAGTGCTCGCCTAAGTTACCAAAATCCTACCGAGTGGTAAGCCAGACTTCCACTCGGAGGCTTAGCCACGAATCCGTTTCGCCTAAGTTTGTAAAAATCCTTACCGAGTGGTGAGCCAGACTCCCACTCGGAGGCTTAGCTGCGAATCCGTTTCGCCTAAGATTAAATAAAATCCTACCGAGTGAAGAGCAAACCTCTCACTCGGGGGCTTAGCTGCAGCCCAGTGCTCGCCTAAGATATAAAAAATCCTACCGAGTGAAGAGCAAACCTCTCACTCGGGGGCTTAGCTGCAGCCCAGTGCTCGCCTAAGATATAAAAATCCTACCGAGTGAAGAGCAAACCTCTCACTCGGGGGCTTAGCTGCAGCCCAGTGCTCGCCTAAGATATAAAAATCCTACCGAGTGAAGAGCAAACCTCTCACTCGGGGACTTAGCTGCAGCCCAGTGCTCGCCTAGGAGGATTAAGGAATAAGTCGACTGCAGTGAGCGTCTTACTTTGAACCTGCAAAAGACATTTCAAGCCAAAAGCAATCATATTCAAACATCAAATTCAAGTTCGGAACGACACCTAAAGGAACCGAAAGTGCTCAGGCGCTAAGCCTGTTAAGGTTTATCGGTTACAACTCCACTCGGCATACCGAGGCAAATTTAAAGCGTCGAGCTTAAAAGAAGTTTTTTACTCCTCCTGTGGAGGGCTGGAAGGTGCAACAAACTCATCAAGATCAATTCCGTCTGCGATCCGAGTGGCAGCAGCAATGAAAGTTTCCATAAAGGACCTGAAGTCGTGTTTCTTGGTGTTGGCCACCCGGAGGGCCGCCAGCTTGTCTTCTCACGCATCTTTGCAGTGGACTCGGGCCAGACACAGAGCAACATCTGCACCGCACCGAGCCGAAGACTTTTTCCACTCCTGTACTCGACTAGGGACCGTGTTTAAGCGAGCCATCAGTGACTCGAGGTCATGCTGGAGTGTCTCCCTGGGCCAGAGCGTTGAGTCGATGCGAGATGTGGCAACCTTCAGCCTTGCAAGATAGTCCACGACAGCTGCAACACGGGACTCCAGTCGGAAAACATTCATGGCAACTTCATCATTCACCGGAGAGTTGACGGGGTCAAGGTTTGGTTCCAGTCGGCTAGTCTCTTCTTCAAAGTCTTGACAAAATTCTGCAAGGGCGATCACCGATTCAAGGCAATGGTCGAATGGAAAAATCAAAGTTGAAAATGATTGTTGAGCATAAAGGTTTACCTTCAAGCATAAGGAACAGCTTCTTGGCAAGACCACTCAGGAAGGCCTCCAGATCATTTTTCTTCTCAAGAGCAGCTTTCAGATTGGTATTTTCTTGTTCAAGCTTGGTGACTGAAGCTAACTTCTCGTCGGCAAGCTTGATCTTCTCAGCTAGTTCAAGGTCTTTTTTCTCTTGGGCCTCCTTCACCTTACCTGCAAGTTACAGCAAGATCAGATTTTGAAACAAATAAAAGGAAAAAGCAGTCGTCGAGGTCTCACCAAACATACCTTTGGTCTCCTCCTTTGCCTTCGACAGATTCTCCTGAGCCAGCTTCAAATCCAGCTCGAGCTGGATGTGCTTGTTTTCCAGCTCAGTGTAGCGAGCCGCAAGGTCACAGGACCTCTGCGAAGAATCAATCGACTAAATGTCAAAGATAATTCATTTCCGAGTGGAAAAGGGAAAATCATGCATTTCTAAGACTACAGCCGAATACAAGCATTCGACCGTAGTCTCGGGGACTACACCCAGTGGGTGCACTCAGCGTGCCCCCACTAATCCTATTGAAGATAGAGTCGACCAGTCGACCTCAAAAAAAAACAAGATGTATTCTTTAAGACTGTAATCGACTGCAAGCAGTCGACCACAGTCTCGGGGACTACACCCAGTGGGTGCACTCAGCGTGCCCCCACCGGTTTGCGAAATCCAGTCGCCATAGTCGAAAGACGGAAAGACTGAACTTATAAAGCCTAAGGCCGACTGCCAGCAGTCGACCTTAGCCTTGGGGACTACACCCAGTGGGTGCACTCAGCGTGCCCCCACCGGTTTGCGAAATCCAGTCGCCATAGTCGAATGACGGAAATACTGAACTTATAAAGCCTAAGGCCGACTGCCAGCAGTCGACCTTAGCCTTGGGGACTACACCCAGCGGGTGCACTCAGCGTGCCCCCGCTAACACGGAGTTTAAATCGACACACCCACTGGGTGATTACTATAAATTCTGGAAAGAAAAGTTTTTGATAGCATATCCTAACAGAACAAGCGGTGGTCGACTGACCTGAACATTGCTTTGAAGGGTGGAACTGGCGTCGTAAGCTGCCTGACTCGCATCCCGGATGGTCTTCAACTGCTCCATCATGATCCCTGCCTGGCGTATCGCCTCCTTCGCGGCGCCAGCTTGGTCCTCTGGGACGTGGTGCGTCGTGAAGAGGGAGGGCTGCAGAGCACTCGTCAGTGGATCTGCGAAGGACACAGTGTGTCGAGTGGTGTTCTCCTCCTCCGCGACCAGAGTCTCAGGCACCGTCACATCCTGGGGCACCCTGCTGGCAGACGCTTTCCTACTCCTTCTGTGCTTCAGCGGTTCCTTATCTTCATCATCATCAGGGAGAGTGATAACAACATTGGATGGAGCTACAGAAAAGGATCAGAGTTAGAGATCATGAGTCAGTCGACTAGAAACGGTGTTAAGAGTATAGTACCAGGTCTTGAGGTTGCTGCGTCCTCCATCTCATGGTCGTCAGCCCGGGCTGAGGTCTCAGAAGTAGCAGCACTGCAACTCCAAAGAATCAGTCGACTGACTCCAGCGCCAACCAGAGATAAAGTTCGCACAAAACAAGAAGACTTAAGCAGCATGATTACCCTGAGATGGTGGGGATGGACACCTTCATCTTCGGCAGGAGCTTGGTCGGCTTTGACGGGGCCGCCCTGGGCTGCTTCGACGCCTTTTCAGTCGGCGCCGGAGAGGTGGTCCGAGGGCGCTTGGTCGACTGTGTAACAGTCGCAACCCCCTTGCCACGTTTAGTCGCAGGGTCATGGACAAGCTTCGACCGCCTTTCCAAGCGTGGTGGTGCGACCTCCTCCTCCTCCTCTTCCTCGTCCTCATCGTCATCATCATCATCGTCATCATCATCATCATCATCCTCAGCGGCGTCCGAGTCCCACTCCTCCTCCTGGCTCTCGCCCCCGCTCGCTTCTCCCTCCTCGGTCGGAGCCTGTGCTCCATTGGGCATCGAGTACAGCTCAGTGAGGGCCTGATAGACGTCAAGACAAAGATCAGTCGACCGATCGGCAGAGAAAACAGAAATAAATGTGACGAGAATACAATGGGAAGTGGAGCAGACATACCTTGTTTGGATCACTGTGGCAGTCGAGTGGAGGAATCCTTCTGGCTCCGCGAGGGTTATCCTTGTTCCCAGTAACAGCGGCCATCCACCTTTCCAGAGTGGCATCGTCGACTGCTTCTGGATTGACCCGAGTCACATCCTCAGTCCCGCAGTACAACCACATGCAATGGCTCCGGAACTGAAGAGGCTGGATACGACGCCTAAGAAAAACCTCCAGGAGATCCATACCCGTCACTCCCTCCCGAACCAACTGAACTACACGCTCCATCAGCATCTTCACGTCAGCTTTCTCCTCCGGAATCACCTTCAAAGAGGAGGGCTTGTTCACTCGGCCCATGGTGAACTGAGGGAGTCCACTTGACTGCCCCGGCGTCGACTGATCCTGGCAGTAAAACCAGGTCGACTGCCAGCCTCTGACTGACTCAGGAAATGTCATGGCTGGGAAGGTTCTCTTGTTCCTCACCTGGATCCCCAGACCCCCACACATTTGGAAAACTCAGGTTTTTTCGTCGCCTGGGCTCGCCTTCTTCACGGTCTGAGAGCGACACGTGAATATGTGCTTGAACAAGCCCCAATGCGGTCGACAACCCAGAAAACTCTCACACATGGACACGAACGCGGCAAGGTAGGCGATAGAATTCGGGGTGAAGTGGTGGAGTTGCGCTCCAAAGAAGTTCAATAAACCACGGAAGAAAATGCTCGGCGGCAAAGAAAATCCGCGGTCGACATGGGTAGCCAGAAGCACGCACTCACCCTCTTCCGGCTGGGGCTGCCACTCTTTCCCCGGAAGCCTCGCAGCTCCATGAGGGATCAGGCCCTCGTTGGCCATGTCGAGGAGATCCTTCTCCGTGATGGTCGACTGGATCCAATCTCCCTGGACCCAGCCTTTCGGCAGGCGAGATCTAGACGAAGACCCGCCACGACTGGTGGATCTCCCCTTCGCCTTCTCCATCGCCGACGCCTTCTTCCCGCATTCCAACGCCGCCGTCTTCTCCTTGACCATGGCTGCCGGCGGGACGCGCGAGGGGAAGTTGTGCGGAGGCGAGAGCGAGCGCGTTGGGCGGAGACGAAGGGAACAGAGAGAGAATGTTGAGGCACTGTTCAAAAAACCCTCGCCGGGCGCATTTATAAGATCCCTTCCGAGTGGATGACAGGTGGGCCCGGTCGATCTAATCATATCCTGAACAGTTACGCGGACGCGATACGTGGCGAAAAAAGTGGCGCGGGGATCGAGGCGTCTATGCCCTGTCCCGTCCGAACACTGCGGTCCGCCCCGCTTCGCGCGCTTCCCCAAATTTCGCATCCGCGGAATCCGCGAACGGCAGATCGGTCTGCCAAACGCGGAATTTCCTGCGATCCGTCGCTCGGAAATCGGCGAAGTCCAAAAGATCACTCGACGAAGGAAAGGAATGGATCGAGTCGACTGAAGAAAAGTTGTTCACTATCAACAAAGAGATTTTTTTCAAAACAACGCATGACCAGTATGCGAAGGCTAATCAGAAACAGCATCAACTCCTTCATCACTCAAGCCTCAATCCATTCGGGGGCTAATGATGGAGTCATGTACCTAGGGTAGGGTCACAGACCTGATCTAAGTACCCTGCCCAAGGACATCCTTAGAAGAGATCACCTTCCAGTCGACCTACGAGGGACTCACTCGACTGACTTGAAGGACTCGACCACGAAGACTCACTCGACCACCAGAAGGTCAAGAGGCACTCTGCACTGCAACGGTCTGTAATTAAGTAGACTTTATGATAGTAAAGACACTTTATGTGGGGCGTTACCAGTAACGCCCCGGACTTAACGCACCTTAAACCCTCTCCTACGTGGGCTTGCTGGGGTCCTGGCGCACTCTATATAAGCCACCCCCCTCCACAGGTAGAAGGGTTCGGCACCCTGTAATTCATATACACGTAATCCACTCGACCGCCTCCGGGCTCCGAGACGTAGGGCTTTTACTTCCTCCGAGAAGGGCCTGAACTCGTACATCTCTTGTGTTTACAACCTCTCCATAGCTAGGACCTTGCCTCTCCATACCTACCCCCACTCTACTGTCAGACTTAGATCCACGACACTGGGCCTTGGAGAAACACAAAGTTCAGCAAAGTACATTAACCTCATCAAGGACATGTACGATAATGTTGTCCCAACTGTTCAAACAAGTGATGGCGACACTGATGACTTTCCAATTAGAATAGGACTGCACCAGGGGTCAGCTTTGAGCCCTTATATTTTTGTTTTGGTGATGGATGATGTTACAGTGGATATATAAAGAGATATCTCATGGTGTACGCTCTTTGCGGATGATGTGGTGCTAGTCGACGATAGTAGGACGGGTCAATAGGAAGTTAGAGTCATGGAGATAAACCTTGGAATCGAAAAGCTTTAGGCTTAGTAGAACTAAAACTGAGTATATGAGGTGCGGTTTCCGTACTACTAGGTACGAGGAGGAGGAGGTTAGTCTTGATGGACAGGTGTGTTGGGAACGTAACATGCAATTTAAAAAAAATCCTACGCTCACGCAAGATCTATCTAGGAGATGCATAGCAACGAGAGGGGGAGAGTGTGTCTACCCTCGTAGATCGAAAGCGGAAGCATTTGACAACGCGGTTGATGTATTCGAACTTCTTCTCATTCCGACCGATCAAGCAACGAACGTACGGCACCTCCGAGTTCTGCACACGTTCACCTCGATGACATCCCTCGAACTCTTGATCCAACAAAGTGTCAAGGAAGTAAATGAGTTCGGTCAACACGATGACGTGGTGATGGTGATTGTGAAGTGGTCCGCGCAGGGCTTCGCCTAAGCACTACGAGAATATGACTAAGGGTGTAATCTGTGGAAGGAGGCGCCGCACACGGCGAACAATTGTTGGTGTGTCTTCTAGGCGCCCTTCCCCAAGTATATATAGGTGGGAGGGGGAGAGAAGCAGCCCTAGGGGCATCCCAAGTAGGAGGGATCCTACTTGGGCTCCTACCCTAGACCAGCGGCCCCCTTTCCTTCTTTTGGCGATGAGGGGGAGGAAGGAGGAGGTGCCCCCCCTTCCTTTCTCCTACCAAGGGGGAAAGGCAGGAGGAGGTGGCGCCCCCTCCTTTCCTTCCTCTAGGGCCTACGGCCAGGGAAAGGGGTGCACAAGCCCCTTGTGGGCTGGTCTGTCCCTCCCTCGGCCCATTAAGCCCATATCTTTGCCGGGGTTGCCCGAAACTCCTTTCCGGTGACCCGATTTGTACCCGGTACCTTCCAGAACACTTCCGGTGTCCGAATACTATCGTCCTATATATCAATCTTTACCTCTCGACCATTTCAAGACTCCTTGTCATGTCCGTGATCTCATCCGGGACTCCCAACAACATTCGGTCACCAAATCACATAGCTCATATAATACAATATCATCATCGAACGTTAAGCGTGCGGAACCTATGGGTTCGAGAACTATGTAGACATGACCGAGACATCTCTTCGATCAATAACCAATAGCGGAACCTGGATGCTCATATTGGCTCCCACATCTTTTATGAATATCTTTATTGGTTGAACCGTTATGACAACATACGTTATTCCCTTTGTCATTGATTTGTTACTTGCCCGAGATTCGATCGTCGGTATCTTCATACCTAGTTCAATCTCGTTACCGGCAAGTCTGTTTACTCGTTTTGTAATACATCATCCCGCAACTAACTCATTAGTCACTCTGCTTGCAAGGCTTCTTATGATGTGTGTTACTGAGAGGGCCCAGAGATACCTCTCCGATACTCGGAGTGACAAATCCTAATCTTGATCTATGCCAACCCAACAAACACCTTCGGAGATACCTGTAGAGCATCTTTATAATCATCTAGTTGCGTTGTGATGTTTGATAGCACACAAGGTATTCCACCGGTATCCGGGAGTTGCATAATCTCATAGTCAAAGGAATATGTATTTGACATGAAAAAAGCAATAGCAATAAAACTGAACGATCATTATGCTAAGCTAACGGATGGGTCTTGTTCATAACATCATTCTCTAATGATGTGATCCCGTTCATCAAATGACAACACATGTCTATGGCTAGGAAACTTAATCATCTTTGATTAACGAGCTAGTCAAGTAGAGGCATACTAGGGACACGGTGTTTTGTCTATGTATCCACACATGTATCAAGTTTCCGGTTAATACAATTCTAGCATGAATAATAAAAATTTATCATGAAATAAGGAAATATAAAATAAGAACTTTATTATTGCCTCTAGGGTATATTTCCTTCAGTCTCCCCCTTGCACTAGAGTCAATAATCTAGTTCACACCGCCATGCGATTTAACACCAATAGATCACATCTTTATGTGATTAACACCCATAGTTCACATCTCCATGTGACCAACACCCAAAGGGTTTACTAGAGTCAATAATCTAGTTCACATCACTATGTGATTAACACCCAAAGAGTACTAAGGTGTGATCATGTTTTTCTTGTGAGAGAAGTTTATTCAACGAGTCTGCCACATTCAGATTCATATGTATTTTGCAATTTTTTATGTCTACAATGCTCTGCATGGAGCTAATCTAGCTAATTGCTCCCACATTTAATACATATCTAGATTGAGACTTAGAGTCATCTAGATCAGTGTCAATGCTTGCATCGAAGTAACTCTTTACGACGAACTCTTTATCACCTCCATAACCAAGAAACATTTCCTTAGTCCTCTTTAAGGTAACTAAGGATAGTTTTGACCGTTGTCCAGTGATCTACTCCTGGATCACTATTGTACCCCCCCCCTTGCCAAACTCATGAGAAGGTACACAACAGGTTTGATACACATCATGGCATACTTTATAGAACCTATGGCTGAGGCATAGGGAATGACTTTCATTCTCTCTTTTTATCTTCTGTCGTGGTCGGGTTTTGAGTCTTCACTCAACTTCACACCTTACAATACAGGCAAGAACTCCTTCGACTGATCCCATTTTTGAACTCCTTCAAAATCTTGTCAAGGTATGTACTCATTGAAAGTCTTATCAAGCGTCTTGATCAATCTCTATAGATCTTGATGCCCAATATGTAAGCAACTTCACCGAGGTTTTTCATTGAAAAATTCTTATTCAAGTATCCTTTTATGCTATCCAGAATTCTATATCATTTCCCATCAATAATATGTCATCCACATACAAAATTAGAAATGTTACAGGTCTCCCACTCACTTTCTTGTAAATACAGGCTTCTCCGAAATTCTGTATAAAACCACATGCTTTGATCACCTCATCAAAGCGTATATTCCAACTCCGAGATGCTTGCACCAGTCCATAGATGGATTGTTGGAGCTTGCACACTTTGTTAGCACCTTAGGATCGACAAAACCTTTTGGTTGCATCATATACAACTCTTCCTTTAAGAAATCCATTAAGGAATGCAGTTTTGACATCCATTTGCCGGATTTCATAATCATAAAATGCGGCAATTGCTAACATGGTTCGGACAAACTTAAGCATCGCTAGGGTGAGAAAGTCTCATCGTAGTCAACTCCTTGAACTTGTCAAAAACCTTTTGCGACAAGTCGAGCTTTATAGACAGTAACATTACCATCAGTGTCAGTCTTCTTCTTGAAGATCCATTTATTCTCTATGGCTCGCCGATCATCGGGCAAGGCCACCAAAGTCCACACTTGGTTTTCATACATGGATCCTATCTTAGATTTCATGGCCTCAAGCCATTTATCGGAATCTGGGCTCATCATAGCTTCTTCATAGTTCGTAGGTTCGCCATGGTCTAGTAACATGACTTTCCGAACAGGATTACCATACCACTCTGGTGTGGATCATGTTCTGGTTGACCTATGAGGTTTGGTAGTAACTTGATCTGAAGTTTCATGATCATCATCATTAGCTTCCTCTCTAGTTGGTGTAGGCATCACGGGAACATATTTCTCTGATGAGCTACTTTCCAAATTGAGAGAAGGTACAATTACTTCATCAAGTTCTACTTTCCTCCTACTCACTTCTTTCGAGAGAAGCTCTTTCTCTAGAAAGGTTCCATTCTTGGCAACAAATATCTTGCCTTCGGAACTGTGGTACAAGGTGTACCCAATTGTTTCCTTTAGGGCATCCTATGAAGAAGCACTTCTCCGATTTGGGTTCGAGCTTATCAGGCTAAAGCCTTTTGACATAAGTGTCGCAACCCCAAACTTTAGAAAACAATAGCTTAGGTTTCTTGCCAAACCACAGTTCATACGGTGTCGTCTCAACGGATTTAGACGGTGCCCTATTTAACGTGAATGCGTTTGTCTCTAATGCATAACCCCAAAATGATAGTGGTAAATTGGTAAGAGACATCATATATCACACCATATCTAATAAAGTACGGTTACGATGTTCGGACACACCATTACTCTGTGGTGTTCCAGGTGGCGTGAGTTGTGAACAAATTCGACATTTTTTTAAATGAAGGCCAAACTCGTAACTCAAATATCTGCTTCTGCGATCAGATCGTAGAAACTTTAGTTTATTATTACGTTGATTCTCCACTTCACTCTGAAATTCTTTAAACTTTTCAAATGTTTCAGACTTGTGTTTCATTAAGTAGATACACCCATATCTGCTCAAATCATTTGTGAAGGTCAGAAAATAATGATACTTACTGCGTGTCTCAACACTCATCGGACCGCATACATCGTGCCTCAACAGGTGGCATTACAGAACATGTCTAATCTAAGCAGATGACATATATGATGTCAAAAGTAGGCACTACAAGGCAACATATGCATGATATGACTAACATCATCATGCCAAGGTAGAGCAAACACCTTGGGGGGTAAATAGGAGTGGTCAGTTGCGTCTGAATCCGCCTCAGAACAGATATCTCCCTCTGGATTACAATCTTGAGAGGGGGAGGGTTTGCCATTGAACCCACCATGAAGCGATGTCTGCATGACATTGTATTGCCGCGCAAAACTCTTCTCTTTTTCTCTACATGTTCAGCATGACTGTGTACAATATCTGACATGCATATGAAAAAAATATGGTGAGATTATGTAAGGAGTGCATGCAAAAATTTAGAGTGATGGTAACAACCAGTGGATGGATCCAAAAATAATGATAGCAGGCTTATGATTGCTTTAATTTAATAAAAATACAGATGATGATTGTTTTACTATTTGTTTCCCACCCAAGATGAACAACATAGGCATACCCTAGGTGAATGAGATATTAGACAGAGATACTATTCATTGTTGCCTCGATATGTGCCCCACAACTAATTTAGAACTCAAGTTTGAACATTAATTTGGGCCTGACTTGAGTCTAAGAGGTGAACATGACGATAAAGTAGCAGGTAATTTTAAGCAATGCATAACATAAGCAAAAACAAAAGAGTACGACCTCTCTTGTGGACCAGTGTACTCCTCAGGTTCATCTGCTGAGTCAATGATGGTGATGCCGTTGCGGTGGGTGCCGGCGGCAGGGAAGGAGATCTGAGGCGGCGAAAGACGGTTAGGAGTCGTGATGTCTGGTTTGGTGGATGCTTCTGTCGATGGAGCAGCTCAGGTGAGGTGGACGACGTCGCGGCAGGAGCAGGACAAACCACACAAAGTTCCCTTCGACACCTACCTGTAACTGAAGTAATTCTGTAAGGGCTCATTTGGCTTGCATGATTCTAAAAACTCAGGGATAGGAAAAACACTGGAATAGGATAGGAATGCACATGGTAAACAGAGCATTTGTAAACACATGATTTCTGTCAACTTGGGTGTTTGGTTCACAGTAATTGAAAGAGCAGAGGAATGCAAAGAAACATGGCCAAAATAAAGTGAAACCATATGAAAGCGTGTATAGTTAGAATGTTATTCTGCCACTAATGCACCTGGTCTTGTTTTCATGCATAGGATTTTGAAAAGTAGGTCCATGTGGATGTTTTGCTCCATTCCTTTCAACAAAATGCATGAATAATTGAATAGTAGAGTGCCATAGGAAAATTCCCTATTGCTATGTTTTTCCGTTTAAACCAAAATAGCCCTAATGGATCGACATGAATATAGAGTAATAAGTGATGCAACAAGTGTACAACCTCTTTGCCGTAGCTGTGTCGACCTCGGCATCATTGGGTTGGTCGCTGAAGAAGTTGAGGTAGAGGTGGCTATCAGAGGTGTGGAGGAAGATCTGAGGAATCTGTAGACGGCGTCCAGGGCACTGCTCTATTGTGATGGATCGCTCTGTCATTGGAGCAGCTCCGGTGAGCCATAAGACGTCAAGGCTGAAGTAGCACAAGACAGATATCGTTAATCTCAAGCGGGATTCTAATAGCATCTCCAATAGATGATGTAAAATAGATGTAAAATTTACATCATCAAAAACCACCTGACTACAACATATGAGGTAAAAACTGTTGACTCTGAACTTAACTGTCGAAACTGAAATTTAGTGTGGAATCTGAATGTTACTGTCTAAACTGAACGCAGTGGTGGCAGAGAGGCACTTGACATGTAGTTTAGGGAGGGCCTGCGGTTCATCTTCAACCTGCACCCCCCTGAACCGCCAGCCACCACCAGCCAAACCGCCGACCCCAGCGCCGCCTCACCGCTCCGAAACAACTCCCCACCATCGTTCCACCGCCGCCTCGGCCAGCCCTCTAGCCCCCCCTCCCCCCGCGCTGAGCTTTTTCTCCTACGATTCCCATGCCACCGTCCCACCACCGCGCCCCCTACCGTCGGCGACCACAGCCCCCCACCCTGAACCCTAAGATAGATAGTGAGGTACCTCTCCGGCGAGCTCCCCTCCCCGCTGCGGGTGGTTCTTCCTTAACTTCGATGAGCCCCCCACCCCCTGAAAATCGACTCACCCAAAAGTCAATTCAGTCGACTAAAGTGTAGCTAAATCGGAGCAGAGCAGCAGCACCAGCAAGGGAAGAGCAGCAGTAGTAGCACGAGCGAGAGCCGGAGCAGCAGCAGCAGCGTGAGCGAGAGCCGGAGTAGCAGCAGCAGATCTGGCTGGTATGGACGCCACCGCCAAAGGGGCCTCGCACTGGGGGAGAGCCGCCATGGAGATGTCACCCGCGGCGCCGGCTTCGAGGTAGCCGCTCCATGGGGGTGCGGGATGGAGCACCGTCAGCGTCGGGAGGTCGAGTTAACGAGAAGGTGCGATGCGATGAGTGTACAACCTCTTTGGTGGCGCCGAGTAGGCCTCAGCTTCGTCCGAGGAGTCGGTGAGGATGTTGCGGTTCCGGTGGAGCAGGTTAAGGCAGCATTGTGGGGATGGAGCAGCCGCGATAGACGAGGCGATCGTCAGAGTAGCTCCTTGGAGGTGGAGGACGGGGTGGCCGAACCGACGGGACGACGAGATGGATGATGGATCCTCATCCAGGGAGGTGGATGAGGGACGTCAAGTTGTTGCGGTGGACGACGTCATTGGGGAAGAGGCTCCGGCAGGGCAGCGGTGAGGTGGCAGACGAAGGAGGGTGGGGTTTGACAGCAGGAGCGGAGAGGTTATGGCGGCCTGGGATTTCGAATGGCGAAAAGGAGGCGATGGGAGGGGGGAACCATCACTTAGGGACGCGCTTGTCCAAAATGTAGGGTGTGTTACAAAAGTACCCCTGCCGATTTGAACTAGCAGCCCTTTGGGCTCAGGGTTAGAAGGGGGATCTCGCGTGTCGGGATTTGGAAGCTGGAGGGAGTTTTCGCACGCGTTGTAATTTCGGGATAGCAAGGCGCAGCTTGTGAAGGCGACAGTTTTGGGAGCACGATATCTGAATTTTCGGGATATAACAAGGCGCGGTTGAATTTTAGGGACAGGCCTAACATGTAATATTGTACTTGTATGTACCAAATCAATTCGCACTTCCCTTAATGAAAAAAAACTATTCACACCACACAAAGAGAGAGTATTGTCCAGTTTTACTATACAAATGTTATTCAAAGCTACTCCCTCCTTCCATCTATATAGGGCCTAATGCATTTTTCGAGGCTAACTTTGACCAAATATTAGAGCAATAATATATGACATTCAACTTACACAAAGCACACTGTGAAATTAGTGTGTGAAATGAGCTTTCAATGATATAATTTTCACATTGTGCATGTCATGTACTATTAATCTTGTCAATAGTCAAAGGTGGTCTTAGAAAACGCATTAGGCCCTATATAGATGTAAGGAGGGAGTATGAATCCATGTTATGTCCAACTAAATTTTTTCGCTGGCTGTATAATGCATGTAACCTACTCATACCAACATTTTAGTGCACTTCAAATGTCTATACTACCGCTGCAATTCAAACTGAATTTGAATTCGTTTCTCTATTTCAATAAGAATCTACAATCATGATTGTTGCCAACTTCAACCATCATTCGTGTATTACCTTAATAACACACCACATGATTACTATAGAGATAGATATGAACTATGTGTACTATATGAACTCGAATTCAATTTTTTGAATACACTTGATGTTGATTCCAAATAATAGTACATTTGATGTACTAACTATATATTCATAATCTAAACCATGTTCCATACGTACACCGTGTTTATCACACGAAGTATAGTGCCCCGCCCCCTACATTGTGACAAGTATTTAGCCCTGAGCTGCAAAAGCCACACATTGGCCTAAATTATAATCAGTGTTCTACATTATGATATCTTCTTCAAGTATCCGTATACACTTTGTTATAATGAATTATGATCTTTGTTCGTCTTTTACACCTTCACGATCCTCTTCTATTTGTAGCTAGCTAGCGGTAACTTTCTATCGTGCATGCACACGCCCGCCCCCCTCTCACCCTCCCTCAGTGTCCCCTCCATCGCGCAGATTCGTTATTTCTCTTTAGGTCGTTCACCCGCGGTGTGTGTAGGCCCCCCGGCTCCTTTCCGGCACACATCGGTTGGTATACCTCTCTAGCCAAGTGTGCCTACCTCAAACACATATATACTCCCCCTCTTCTCTTCTCACCGTCCATGCCCCCCTATTTCCAATACGGTTCCACGCAGGTGCACACTCTTGCCCCTATTTTCATTGATCTCATACTCGCACACTCCTCCCCCCTCGACATGGTAGGCCTCTCGCACCACCTCCTAGCCACACCCCTCTCCCCCTGTCTATCTCTATGGACCTTGTTTGCTTCTAACACATGCATGCATGTATATGTACCGATCTCCCTACATATAGCCAGGTCGACTATAATTCATTTTCCCCACGCACCGATACACTTACCTCGCTAGTTATGTATCTCCCTTTCTCGGACACACGACAGCTGATCTTCCTATGTAGTTATGTATGCTTACCACAACCATATTGTCTCCCCTCATCATCCTTGTATACCACCTGACCCGTCTCTCACACGCACGTGCATAGACAGACAGACATCCCCCGCCCTCTCTTATTGATATTGCACTCGTACCCTCCGTTTGTCTAGCAGGCCTCTCCCACCATTTGTGAGACGCCACTCCACCACCAACCCTCCGACAGTCTACCTTTGTCTTTCTCCCAACCTTATTCCTCTGCTACACATATCCATGGATGCTGATCGATCTCCCTCAATACATAGCTAGGTCTTTCTCCTTACCCACACATATACTATTTAATCGGTCTCTGC